>NW_014557213.1:0-313980 GCF_001313825.1 Dinoponera quadriceps | reverse complement strand
CCCCTCCCTCCATCCCTTCCACTGCTGTGCGATGACCTATTTCGGAAACTCACGACCTCGTTCATTTTTCCACTCTTATAAGACTTTCATGATTTTTATATAATTCCTAATTTTTATAAACTTACATAATTCTTGTTGAATTTTAATTCTCGCTAGCTTATCTTATATGGCCGCCTCGACATTACCGACAGAAAGTTATTTATATAGACGCAAGCTGCGATAAACGTTTTCAATTCTTTTTTTTTGCTTTGCGACGTCATAAGCTTATTTTTACAAGTTTACTGTTAAGAACCGTCTACAATAAGCTAATTGATCAATTGGAAAAATAAATCAACTAGTAGTTGGTCAATTAGCTTAATGCTTTCGTCTTACTGCATATTTTACGATTATTGTAAACTGTCTTTTATAATTCTCAATTTTTGTAGCTGGTAAGCTTAACTTTTATAAACTTGTGTTTTTATAAATCCTAATTCCCACAAACTTACTTTTATACAGCCGTGCTGATATTATCGACAGAAAATTATTCGTACGGACGCAGACTGCAAAAAATGTTTTCATTTCTTTCTTCACTCCCGACATCACAGGCCCATTTTCTTATAATTCTTGATTTTTACACGCTTATAAGATTCACAATTCTTAATTTTTATAAGCCTGCAAAATTTTTATGAATTACAATTTTCACAAGCTCGTTCCATACGACCGCGTCGATATTATCAGACAGAAAGTTATTCGCAAGCCGCAAGAAACGATTTCATTTATTTCTTTTTCGCTCCTGACGTCACAGGCCCAGATGCTACGCTCTTAACTTCACTTCGACGCCGAGGCGAGGCGAGGCGGCTCGTAAACATCGCATAAGAAATAAATTCGTGAATTAAGGGACAGGCACTAAGTGGAAGAGATTCCTCTCTCGAGTGAGCGAACGAAGCTCGCATGTTTGCGTAATTTCGCAACGCCGCGCCATGCCGTTATTCCGCCGCGGGAAACGCTACTTTTATTTTCCGACTTGCGATTCTCTTCGTAGCAATTCACAGCCTGTCTACTGACAACGCACTTTTCATTAGCGCATCGTGGAATTGCTCGACGACGATTTAAGTGTCGCCCTGCCAGATTGTGCCTTGAAACACTGGCACCGTTGACGAAACGTGCTTGTGGAAGTGACGTGAGAATCCCAATATTTATGTGTTGCCGAAACTTTCTCTTGTTTGTAAGATATTCATAGGAGTGTCAACCATTGGTCTATTATTACAATAATAGACAACTTGCTCTCTAAATTTCTCGGAGTGTCGAGTGTCACTCGAAAAATAGAGTGAAAGCTGAGTCACTCGAATTCGAGTGATTTTTCACTCGTATGGAGTGAATCGTTGAATCTGAATCGTCGACAAAATATTTTCTCTCGGAACTGAAAAGTATATTTGATGTATTCCATTATCGCGAGAACGAATTCACTCAAAGTAATTGATACATCTACTCGTATGGAGTCAGAATCCACTCTAAGCTTAAATGAAATTCTTGAGATTTCAAGCGGCGATATCTTTACTGTGGCTTCGAATGAAAATACTGCCACTTTTCGCTTATTTTGCATGAGAAATTCCACTCCAAAAAATTTGTGGATTGTTGATATTACAATTTATTATACTAGAGTTAACATTAAGCCTTCAAGACGAACTTTGCAGGACTTGATATACACTGAAAGAAGGATTTGGTAACAATTATCAAGATTCGATGAATACGTTTCAACCAAATGTTTGATTACTGTGACCAAATCATTTAGTTCCATATACCATATCATAGTACCATGTACTGTATACAATAACCAAATATTTGATTGAAACATATTCGCCAAATCTTGATAATTGTTACCAAATCCTTCTTTCAGTATAGAAACAAAGTATCTACACCAGCCTTAATGCTGTATATTTTCCCAAAAAATTATATCTCCGTGAATAAACGAAAGATATTAATAACAAATGTTAATATCGCTAATACAACAATACCAGTCATACAATCACAGTAACACGAATTACCGTTCGGAATAATATTAATAATACCATCAACGTTCGCTTCAACATTATCGCGATGGGAAGTTTCGCGTGTGCACGTTGTTCCGAGCCGCGAGCGAGAGGAACTTCAGCTTTTGAGCCGATCGCCGGCCAGGTCTCGCTGGTATTCAGTCGTTACTGGACCGTGGTGAGCACCGGCATCAGGTGGGCGTAGGTAGTACCTACGCACTCTCGGGAGAACCTGGAGGCACCTGCGTGCCGCCCACGAGGCGAGCACTTGGGGCAAAAGCGTCCCGGACAGCCATTGCCCATTCGATTAACCGACGAGCGATGAAGATCTTAATGTTATTCGCCGCGTATAATCGCCCATTTGAAATCTGCTTCTGCGGAGATAGATAAACGGGAAAACGCGCAAGCGAATAATGAAGCTTCCGTATATACCGTGGCAGATGGTCCGTGGAGGATGACGGGTCCACCGTCATTCTCTGGTTGTCCTTTGAAAGGAGAGACGATCTTTGCAGACGGCGCGCGAATTAATACGCGATGCGATCGGCGATCGTGAGTCAGTTCGAGATGTTATCGTGACAATGGGCAAATATTTTGACAGCCCGCTCTTACGTTGCGTATCTTGTGTGTCTCCCGCTTATCCTCGATTTATAATTTCCATTTATGGGGATGTTATTTATTGCAAAATTATATCATACTTCTTTCTTCAATTTGTGGCTCCAGTTAGACGTGCGAACATGCGCTTAATACTGCTTCACAATAGTTGGGAAATTATCGTAGTTAGTTATCATTAGATAACTAGTTAAATAATTAACACATTAAATCTGATTCGGATATTCTAAAATATGTGCTTCCAAAGCGAGTACAATTTCAAAAAAGTACGCGGTTCACTAACGAACTTAGCCACGAGAGCACGAAAATTCACATAGGAATCCTAGAATCTGGGTTTTTGGCACAACTCCCCAAGGGCAACCGTATGGGTTTCCATATGGGTTTCCTATATGAATTCCCATCTTGTTTTATTTAACAAAGATACATCTAGTCGTCAAAAAATAAAGACTAAAAAATCATATCAATATTCATTTCCATGTTTAATCGACTTAATTTCGATAGTCGAGGAAAATTCAATTCTTTACTTCAAAAATTTCAATCCCAGGTACAAAGGCAGCGGTTTTATATTTGCTTCGGAATATTGTTGGAAAATCCTCTCGATGATCTCTGGTTTAATCTTTTCACAATTGGAATTTGTTGGCACAAATATAGTTCACCTGGAATCTTCACTTATACGGGACCACTCGTGGTCCGAAATCGAGAATTTCCGGGGAATAGCGTGTCCTACATTCCGCGGTTTTGATTAACAAACAGAAAAAGAAACGATCCCGGCGTCGATAAATCCAACTTTCGAATAGCGGAAGTGATTTCAAAGCGATTAAATATCCCGTGCGGTTCTCGCAGTTTTCGACGAATTACCGCTGGCTACGGCACCTGGCTTCTTTTCGTGATCATTGCTGGGATTGCCTTTCCTATCAAATTTGATGAATGTGTACGATCGGTTACTTACGCAGATTTCACTTCTTAATGAAGTTCCACGCGAACGCAAAATAAACATCATCAAGAGACTCGTGAACTTTTCTAGTTTTGCACTTTCCAATTTCTATCGCCCGTTTCATCGAGATTCCGTCTCAAGGAGCCTCCTCAAGATTAACAATGATATTTTTGTATGTCAGATTATCTCTCATCAGTTAAGAGAATCTTGAATGGTGGCATTATAAAATTAGATATAAAATTAGATTATCACTTGGAAAAATGAAAAATTACTTCTCTCGTTTATAATACAACTACTCTTCCGCCAGTAAGTTTTCTTTCGAGCTCTATTTGTTTATCATTAACGTGCACTCTGTCATATTATTTCTATGTAATAATCATTTCCTAGACTAATCATATTTTCGAGAAACGAGAGAGCTAATTGACTCGTTCGAAGATTGAACACACACGACGCGCAACAGCTTGGCTCCAGGGCTCATCTTTCCGAGAATTCGTCCTTCCACTTTCAGATCGTAAATTATACTTGGGTATTTTAAGGCGCTTCGTTAATCGTGTCATCATTCGCCGCTTCATTATCCATGCTGTGGATTACGTAAGTTTTTGAAAAAAATGTTAAATAAACAAACAAAGGAGTGACTCGCCAACGGCATGCCACTTGTGCCGTGCATGTGGGCCGTGAATCGCGAAATTCGCTGACAAAAAAGTTGCCGTCGGTTACGCCATTTACTGAAACCGCAAGTGTTCGAGGGTATCCTCTCGACGCGCGCTCGCACAACCGGTAAGCGGATGCTCCCGCGTCGTCTATTAAAAAAAGAAATGTTTAAACGACGTCATTAATATGCGCCTCGTATCCCGGTCTGCCTTCTATTCCGCCCACTTTCGATTATTTATCGGATAGCTAATCGTATAAATTTGACGCGACGGACATATCGAGGCAGCGGTTCCCGTTGTTAGCGCTCCGTGTATACTACGCGTACACATTCGTCCCTTGCCGCAGATGCGAGTGACACAATGGTGAAATGCGTGGTGAGACAAATCGAAGAGCGTTTTTCACTCGGACAATAATCGGCATGTTCAAGTGCATTTATACACTTCACATGTCTGCATAAATATCCGCGAGGGCCAACAATTAAAACAGATGCCACCGAATCCACTCGTGTACTGTACCAACAGAATTGCACTTCATAAATGGAACTGTGTAATTGAAAAACATAGAAATCGAGAATAAAATTTGTTCTATAAAAATTGGAAACTTTATGTGTAAATTAAATTCAAACTGAAAGAAATTCTCTATAAATTAAACATGTATAAAGCGTTGAATGTTCAACTTATCAAGTATTGTATAAAAGCAAAGATTACGGTTCTAACATTGAAAAACGAAATTCCGATCACATCTTGAAAAATATTTTTGTTTTCGTGCAACTAAATTCACTAACGTTCCCCCGTATTTTTAACGTTTTCCATCGACGCGGCAGCTCTCGATGCTTCGCATTTATGCAAAACGTAATACGCGCGCAAGTCGTAATACGCAATAACGCGCACGCACACGAGCCACTTTTTTTTTCTCCCGCGAATTAAGATTCGCTCGCGCGTCGCCGCGTAAATAATTCTCTTCAAGGCGGGACGTGTGCGTGCAATGCGCGTGCGTGAGCGGCGCGCGTTCTATTTATACGCAATCCGCGTGTTCGCCGGCAATAAAATCGTGGCGCAAATTCGGATGAGGTAAGGTCATCGGCGTGAGAGCGTGGGAGTACTTTCACCGCGACGTAAACGTTATTACGGCCAAAGTGAAAAACGCGAGAAACGTAATACCGAAGGCGTGCACGCGCGCGCGCGCGCGCACACCTCACCTGGGAGAGGTGCCCGTTAAAATTCCGCGCGTTGACAAATCGCATCGACCAGGTAGTCGCACGGGATAACGACAAGGCGCGCGATTTCGCGGTCTATCGGCGTTAATCACGATCGAACGGCTGGCCGACCGACGAAAGAGAGAGAGAGAGCGTATATCGCCGTTCGTTCGTTTCTTCAATTTTCCCCGGGGTTCGTTTTTACACTTACTTCATCTTCCGTTTAAATTCGCCGGCTATCCGGACGGCTTTACGGCTCGTGTCTATTTGTTACGCAATATTTATGGTCGATGTAAAATTCGCCGTAAAATTCGCGTTACGTACGAACGTAAGATGGAATTTCTGCGCAGCTGGATCGCCGACGCCAATTGTTGCAAATATTACCGAAAGCAAATACATCCCGCTACTCACACATGTATACACACATATAAACATATATTCCCGTCGCGTCTCCCCTTGAAAATCACCGAGACGCGAATGCAAGCGCGCTTTTACACGGCGTCAAAATTTAACCCTGGTCCGTTAATAACGTAAGACGATCGCCAATTAACATTAATGAATTTTTACGTACGATCGGCGGTAGATTGTACGAGCGCTGTCCGAGAGCGACGTGCGACATGATGTATTCGCGATTAAAAGCCGATACGAAAATTTCGCGATAATTATGAAAGACACCTAAATGTCGACACGAATTCCGACTGTACTCGAACATTCTAATCCTCGAGCGTATTCGCGCGGTCAAATATATTCCACTGAAATTCGCCGAAAAGAAAAAAAGAATCCGAACAATTTCTCGCGCCCAAAAAACGTTCCACGCCGAAACAATCGCCACTTTCGCGGAACGATCGCGACACGTTTCGAGCTGGCGTAAAAGAGAACTCTCATTGGTCAGAAAATACGCGCAGCCCCGCGTGGCTTTTATGCTAATACCTATAAACTCCGGCACAATCGTCGCTGTTATTATCGAGGCTACTACTACAGGCGATCATAAATCTCTCGCGCGACGGCTGGACGTTTCAAAAATGGCTCCTTCCGAGATTCGCGGCGCATCGCGCGTCTCGGACCCGAGAAGGAGGAGGAAAAGGAGGAGGAGAAGCGAGCGCACAGCCGATCCGCACACATACACACCGTGATACACCATTGTTGGTGTCGTGTTGTTGTTCGTACTCTCCAGGAGAGCCGTCTCGCCATATGCGGCAAGGCCGCCCGTCCGTGTGGTACTGGGCCTCATAACGGACCCCGCGCGCTCTCTCGCCTCTGAACATGGAAAAAACCCGGAAAATACGAGAGATTTTCGCGTCTCTCTCTCTCTATATATATATATACATATATATATATATATATATATATATATATATATATTGCTAATGTAATCTCCCTACCTCATATAAATATATATATCCGAAAACTTGGAAACTAAAGGGTCTAAACGTCTAGAGCGTTATTGTTATTATGTCACATTATTATTTTGAAAATTTCTTCTCTATTTTTTTGCTACATAATAATATATTCAATTTTTGTCACTATATGTATCTATGTACCTGAGATTCACATGTAACTTTAACATATTGTATCAATACTGTATACTTGAAAGGTAGAGTCCTATCCTATAGGTTAAATAAATCTATCCATCTCACTCTTTGACTGAATATTTTCATACTGAAATGTTTCCGACAGAATTCTACTTGAATTCTGCAAAATGCGATACTTCATCAAATCCGAAGTGTGGCGCCTGTTTTTCCGACGCGTCCAGCGTCGGACGGAAAGGATGCGACGGAAGAGGAACGTGTGAAACGGGCGACGGTAATCGCTGGCTTCTGTTAAGGCTTTTTATTAATCTTTTTATAGAGTTTTTTTGGTCAATTTACAACTGTTCGTAGATAAAATGATAACGTAACATAGGTAACGTTGCGTATAATAATCATAGCAATTAATATTCGTTATTCTCCTGACAATAATAATCGTAATCGTAATAATAATAATAATCGTAATAGAGCGACAGTTACAATGATTGCATTCATAGTATTAATATTGGTAATCACCGTCGTATTGTTTGTTAACGTTAATGCACGCGACCCCCGCGATCGGTTTGGGGGCTACGAAAGCTTAGGCCTAAGGATTAGCCGCCCGACGTTGAAATTTGTCGCGCGACGTCACGGGAAAGGCGATCTCTCTGCCTCCCCTGTGTTTCGCTGCTCAGATCGTTCCGCTCCGTTGTTGTTGCTACGCCCTGTCAAGCTGAGGAGCTCGGACGATCGTGCCGGATTATATCGAATATCGATGGGCACGAGTGCTCGAGATTTCGCCGTTCCGTTCCACATCGCTCTGTGTATATCGTACGGATTTATATTTATACGCATTCGTATATTTTTTTACGTATCTTCGTTTTTTGTTTGATGAAAATCGGAAATCGATAAAAAATCGGCCAGGGGACCTGCTATAGCTTCGATGAAAAATGATCGATGACAAATGATTGACAACCAACGACAGTACGTGTACACTGAAACAAAAGTGTCTGGTATTTGCGACTGTAATTGCACAACGAAACAGTCATAATCGGGAAAACAATCTCTGTAGTAAGTGCTGCTACAGTGTCATGATAACTTTATGCGCATATTGCTACCGCTACTTTTTCGTTAGAATGAAAAAAGAGTTTCGGTTGGCACCGAAGACGACTGAAATTTTAGCGAGATCGACCATTTTTTCTCCCTCAATGTAGTTTCATGCGACGGGAATATCTCGAGCATTCGACTGTTTCCGATTGATTCTCGCTGAGAATGGTGTTCGGTGATTCAGTATATCTGGACACTTAACCCTTCAGTGACGGACACTCGACTGTTCCCACTCGTTTCGCGAAAAAAAAAATGAGAAGAACTTTCGTGACGCATGACGCTCACGTAATAAATGAAGCCCAGGCAAAGACAAAAATTTTGCCGCGTCATTTCGCAACTGTTTCCCCGTCGGTTTCATTCGCGCGACTCGGAACATTGGCCGAGAAGTGCGACCGAAGTGTTTCCTCCGCACAGACTACGCTAAAAATTATTATTACTATCAACGACGGATCTCGAATAGAAAAATACACATTTTCGTTTTCGAGAATTAACTAGGCGCAACAAATAACCCGTGTTAATCATTTGCCGAAGGGTTAAGTCAACTTAGCTTAAACTTAAGCGGAAACGTCTATTTTTACACGGTAAAAACGAGGATATGCGTTCTAATAACGTATTCGTCAGCATATGTACACAAGATATATAAAACGCTCTGTCCGCGCAGCACCGAACTCCAGTCGCAGTGGGGTAACTCCGTCGTGTTTTCCTCGACCTTTACCCGTTTACATCTCGTGTGTGTGTGTGTGTGTGTGTGTGTGTGTATGTGTTCATCACTCGTGAACATTTCGTCGCGAACCCTTTCGAAGCGAACTAATCAAGTAGTACCACACCGTGTGAACGTCGTTGTCTATAGAGTGAAAGACTAGAGATCAATTTAATTATTACAATTTAAGCCCGAGTGTGAAAAGATTCGCTTTCGCGCTGAAAACCCGGATATATATTTACAGGCGACTTTTGCTCGCGCGTGTATACGTGTATACATATATGTGTATATGTCCGTGTGTGTTGAGTGCATGCGTGAATTCGTGTGCGCGTGTAGAAAACACGACGACGCCATACGCGTGAGAGACACGGGAAATCGCTCGAATTTCGAGTAAGGCAAGGCGGCCGAACCCCTGTCGACAGAAAGAAAGATTCGCCCCCGATCCTCGCGTATTTCCCACATCGCTCGACGTATAACGCGAGTCTAGCGAAAAATCGGAGAGGATCTCCCTAAGAGCTACGGCGGAAACGAACGGAGAAAGGACTGACCGACCCCGTGCAGTGTGGTCGATTTCGAATCGAATTTGTCGGAAACGCACCCTACTACTATCGCACGCGCGTGCGAAACCGTCGTCCACTACCGTGATACTAAAAAATATCCCTCTTCCGCAAAATAAATCCCACTCTCTCTCTCTCTTTCTCCCTCTCTTTCTCTCCTCCTTTCCGTCTTAATCCGTTACTAAGACACTTGATACAAAACGGCGCTACGCTTGCGTTTGGTATAAAAAACAGTTAAACATTGGAATGGCGTTTGTTCGACGACGACGCGTCGCTATCTACATAATGCAGTCTGTTTCAGGTTTATAGGTGAGGGGAGGGCTAGTAGGGGATGGGGGGGATTTGATTCTTTATACGGAGGATCCGAGTGGGATCCTCTCGCGTGTTCGACCTTCGACGTCCTTTTCTCCTTCAATCGATATATCGGTTTCTAATTTCGTTTCCTGCTCCATCGTCTCTCTCTCTCTCTCTTTCTCTCTCTTACCTGATTCGCCCTCATCCTTCTCGTTCTATCTCACTCCATGCCTCCTTTCTCATCATGATGGCGAGAAGTCGTAACGCGTAAATAAATCGTCTTTGATATATATACAACTGATAAACTATATAAATAAATAAATCGATAGGTGTTGCGCCTATCGGCAATGATAAAACCGATCGGTGCGTGCGATCGCGGCGGGTCTCTCTCCCCCTCTTTCTTTCTGTGGATGACGTCGGACGAAATTCCGATCGCGTCGATCGCACGAGACGCGCGTGGCGCTAGCACCCGTCCGTCGCTGTCTCGGACCAATCGGCGGGCTGTCGCGTGGGGTGCAATTAACCGACTGGAAGTAAATCGATTGGGAAGCCATTAACGCAAGACTCGCCGCGGCTAATTGCCCACCTTCGATTCCGCATTAATTAATTGAAAATCTCGTCCACGGGACAAGTTTCCTACGCCGCTGCTTACCTCTTCTTTCCCTCGCTCCTTCTCTCTTTCTCACCGCGCTCACTCTCCTTTTCTCTCACGCTCTTCGCCTCGCAGGCGGTCCGTCCGCCCATGAACGTCGTCTCGTTTTTCAGCACCATCCAAGCACCACCCCGATACGTGATTACTAAGAGCTACTAACTGATTGACCCCGTACCGTTAAGGCCCGTTAAGTTACCTCCGGTCCGGTCGGACTCGCGAGATCGTGGCGTACGTCGAAAGCGCGGCCGAAGAGCGCAGACGGAGGGCGAATCGTTCGAACTTTCCACGACCCTCGCGTCTCGTGAGAGATGAGACACTTGCCGGAGAACTCGGCCCTGCTCCCAATTTAGACTCTCCAGCTCTTCACCGTCGCCGTCGTCGTCGTCACCGCGACCGGGACGTCCGACCTTACCCATCAAATCGAATCAAGCGTCCAAGCGATGCGAGAGACGCGATTGCTCGCTCTCGTGCGCACACGCCTGGCTCCCCTCCGGTACGTCGACGCTATCGACGTACCAAGCCGAAACCTAATCTAACACGCGAAGGCTGCCGGCCTACACACTGCGATTCTTGCCGGGACTCGACCAAAGGTGGGAGAAGCCACTTTCAGACGCTGTCGGACGCCACGGACATCGGTCTTTTGTAGGACACCGGCGCCGGTATCCTCGAATAAGCTCCTCTCTCGGACACCGGTTTCGGGTCTTTCCTCGGGTTCGTCGTCACCGGACTGTCCTGCGGCAAAGTCGCCGTCCCGTTACTGTCCACCCACGCCTTGGTGAGCGCCATATTCGCGGCACCGTCGTTTGAGCCGGTCTGGTAAGTCCTCAGGAGATCCTGCAACTTGCGCACCATCTCGCGATCGTCCTGCAGGTGGCCCACTTTCTGTAAAATCTGCTCCAACAATGGATTCGCTACCTTGGTTGGCGACGACTGTAGAGATCCGGTGGTGGAAGCTCGAATCCTCCGGCCGTTCCTGTCGTATTGAATCCCACCGTTCGAGCTTGGCCTGGGTAAGCTTTGTCTGGCTGGGCTCTTCCTGGAGAAACTTGGTGTCGTGGCGCAAGCTGTTGTTGACGTGGCTTGAGGGCTCATGAAGGTGTCGGATTGGATACTAGGCCTCTTCTTGGTTTGACGGCCGTTCCACGTGTTGCTGCCGCTGAGGGGAGACTTGCAAGATTTGGGTATCGGCGAAGATGCCTTACCAACACTCCCCGTCGCAGTAAGTGGTTTCCGTAGGCTGCTGCAGTTACGAGAAGCGAGACTGTACCCCGCTCGGTTTAATGGACTACCCTCGGGACTGGAGTTGCTGTCTCTGGGCGTCCTGCTGCCGGACGACGTTTTCGACAGGTTGCTGATGGAACCGGCGCGGGGTGTCTTGTCTCCCGACAAGAACGTCTCGTTTCTCGGCAGCGGGTAGCTCCGTACGGGACTCGAAGATCGAAGCCGAGTCTTGCGCAGTCCAGTCTCGATACTGTCGGTGTCTACGCAGGATCTCTCCTCGGAATCCGCTTTCGGAGGTTGCTCTGCAACAGAGAAAGCAAATACGCACGTTTACGCTTCATCCGAAAAGTGCACTAAAGTCTGAGAATCCTGAAACTTTGCAAAGAGAATGCACGTTCGCATCTTATGATATGACATAGCTATTTTTTATTTCTGACTGAAAAACGGTTCCATAGATGAAAACATCCCTTCAATAAAAGTGTAATTCTTCAGAATTTTCCAATCTCTAGAACCACATAAACAGCAAAAATTTTACATTAATTAATTATAACATAGGGAATGTGTTAAAAAATGAATAAATATAATATCAAATTAATATCTATTAACAAGATAAATGTGTTAATTTAATATTATATTTGTTTTATTATTATAGTATTATATTTTTTATTTTTATTATTATAGTATTATATTTTTTAACACGTTTTCCCATGTAAAGTAACAAAATTTTAGTAGAAAAGATTTTAACAAAAGTTTTTTATTGTATACAATATTGAAGAAATGTTAAATACAAAATTTAATAACGTTTTATGTTCTGCAACACTGTGAGAAGAAAAATTTTTTAAAAAGTTTTTACCACCGTCTCTTAGTTTAAAAATTACATTTCTTATTATATCATTTATGTGTACTTTCATTCTGCAAAGTTTCAGACTTTTCAAAATTTCTATAATTTAAATTTTCCTTGTCGTCAAATTTTCCTTGCAAAATTTTGAATAATCAGTGGAATTAATTAGAACTTGTTTGTTCGTTTGTAAGCCGAAATCGATCGCTGATACATTAAGTAGCGAGAATTTTCCTTGTACCTTACATCCTTCTATAATATTCTTAATATTCGTAATTATTATCATAAATATAAACCGCTATACCGGTTGCAACTTTGCATCTTTTATTCGAATTAATTATCCCGCTGGAATTTATTAATTATTCACAACCGGGCGTCTCCCAGTCTCTCGGCGGAAAAAATCGTAGGGCGGCTCCGTTTATATAATTTCCAGCGGCTAGAAAGCACGCTGATTATATAAACGATTGCTGCACGGTGGTGCAATTGGCTCGACTCTAAATCTCGCCGTTTCCGCGCGGCGGACGACCGATTAACGCGCCCACTGTCAGGGAGATCCACATCTTCGACGAATGCTCGCGTGTAGCGATTAGCGCTCTCATGGTCGAGCGCTAAAATTTTGTCACGCACATTTGTCAAGGTGTCAGCTTTCGCGTACGCGTGCGATCCGGCTCTCCGATGGAAGAAAAATCAACGATACGATACGCCGAATCGGTCCCACCTGCGCTTAGCATATTTAGCGTAGGCGAGGAGGTGAAGGAACGGCTCGCGACGTAATCGGGGACTGTTTGTCGATTTACATCGGACGACGCACCTGCGACGAAAGGAGGCAATCACCAGGCGGTTCCAGAGACAAACTTTCCGCCGAGACTTTGTATCCGGACACACGTCGCGCCAGTTCTGATGAATATTCCCCTTCTTGCCTCCTTTTCCCTCCCTCTCTCTCTCTCTCTCTCTCGTTTTTTTTACGTAAGATACAGGTTTGAATTTTTCTACGTAATTTTTATGTAACCCGAGTCAATTTCGTTATGTAAAATTCATACGGATGCCCCCCACTGTTATTCCGGCGATCTCGCGCACTAATTGATGTCTCGGGTCGCACAGTAATTATCGATCATATATTGTGCATTTATTGCACCTCTGTGGCGCGTATCGTCACGCTATTCGACCGACTGATATTATCCGGGCAATCAAACGCGAGATTTTTTTATAACGAGCCGCACGAAGGGGTATAAAGCCGTTCATTCCTCCTTCGTTCTCGGGTTAACGTTACGATGCTGCGCTGTAGGTAGAAAGTCGCGATGGAAACATCGACTTTTGTGTTTCTCTGGTCACCCGATGTCACCGCGTAGCGTGTCGTCCTACATTACGTTTTTGCGCATTTCGTACGCACCCACGTCTAAAGTAACGCGAGAGAAAGTCCATTCTCCGTAGTTCGAGGAAGAGAAATTAGATTTTTTAATTCACGCATCGAGAGAGGCCAGACGCCTGACGCGGGACTCGAGTCCGTCCGTCCGGACAAACGTAAATAAGAAAACGATACTCGTCGGACCCTCCTCAGGCGCGTTTCGGTTGAAAAAAAAATTGACACCTCGAAATACCGGCTGGCCGATCAAACGTTGAATTCCGACCCTCATCAGCTCGGAGAGCCCGAGAGAATCGATCGCGCGCGCTCGATAACGCGCGTTGCACTTTTTAATTCTGGGCGCGACGCGAAACGCAAAAACGTCGCATAAATATTAACGCATCCGGTTATAGAGAACGCTGTGAATTACAACGTTTAAACGCGTGCATACGTGTGTATGTGTGTGTGTGTGTGTGAAATAGACAGAGAGAAGAAGAGAGTGAATTCGCGAAAGCACGCAGCTCGTAATTAAAATCTGGGAATCGAAAATCTATTTCGAGATCTCGTCCTAGTAACATGCCGCCCGGTCAAACCGGATCCGTTTCAGCCTTCATCGATCTAACGAGTCCTTGTAACTTGCTATTAAAATTACGAAAATGAATTACGAATTGAATTTCACGGGAGGGGAGGGGGTGAACCGACGTTGACGTGCTCGCTAAGTGCAACTGATCCGCTCGATATCGTGGTATCAGGCGTTTGTAACGTAAGAGAGGTAAATGCATAATTTATAAGGCTCTGTTTGGAGCGTAATGCCGTATTAGCGAAGTGAACGTCGGAGGTTACGGATTCCCTTCGCTCGCGCCACGGGCTATTCTCATTGCGCGTCTCTGGATCAAT
Organism: Dinoponera quadriceps; assembly: GCF_001313825.1. Taxonomy (NCBI): domain Eukaryota; kingdom Metazoa; phylum Arthropoda; class Insecta; order Hymenoptera; family Formicidae; genus Dinoponera; species Dinoponera quadriceps. Next base: position 299,469 of record NW_014557213.1, on the reverse strand, counting down.
CAAATCTACAGATCCTTTGTTTACGAGTGTGTCTGTGGGTTTCTTCCTTAGCGCAAAAAAATTTTAAGTAACAAAAGTCCAACTAAAAGTTGGCGGGTAGAGGGAAAAAAAAAAGAGAAACACCCGTGTCTCGTCCGAAAGAGCGACGGAAGGAGAGAAACACAAAAAACGGGCGATTTTGCGTGTGCTGTGCGTCTTAAAGAGCCAACGAGGAAAATTAGCTGCGCCGATCTTATCGCGGCAACTACCGTAGAGGAACTACCGCATTACATTGAACGTTGCTAAATAACGGCCAGCCAGCGCCGGAACGAATCCAGAGAAATCACGAAGCTCGTTTGTCGCCTCGAGAAAAACCACGTATCGTTATCAGACCCAATTTCCCTCGGCGGTACTTCATATGCGACGTGATAAACGAGTGTAAAAGTTCGGAAAATTAACTGTTCACGAGACGATGGTCTCTGGTCTCTATCAATTAAGGTACCGAGTTATAAATAAGGGATCATCGTTCTTTATACGTCATAATAGCTCTTTTATCTTCATCGAGTTCCTCCTTCAATTAACTTGACGCAATTCTCTGCGTGTCTGAAAAAAGAAAAAATTTCGTTACCACGCTCTTAACAAGTTTTCACGGTTGTGGTCTCGGTCGAGCGGCTTAATCGCCACGCGATTCCGTTTTTTCTCTCGTCGTCGAAGAGGAATTTTCTCAGCTGACCAAACTCGAGCGCGCTTAGTGGCGCGAGCCCGGCTGACGCGCATCGCAGCGCATTGCTTGCATATCTCATCTCGCGTTTAAACAAGTCGGGTATCTCGGCTCGTTGCATGCGTGTCTCGTCTAAATCGTGCGCGCGTTCTAGCGCCATCGCATAAATTAAAGATATCGATGTAGGTGAATGAGTCATCCGGAGCCGCCTCCCGCGGCTTCGCGTAAATCTCAATAAGACGTTCGTTACTTAGAACGCCTTCGGATTGTCCTTTCATTTCGCGCGAAACGTAACATCTCCACCGGAAAACGGACGACGAGCGCGATTGGAAACGATTTGATCAATTGGATCAACTTTTAACAGGAATAAGTCACCGCCTTCCAAAAGGTAACACGACAAAATAACGTACGCTCGAGATGAAAAATATAAAATATATTTATTAATAATAAATAATATTAATTACTTTATTTTATTTTATTTTATCAATTAACGAGAATAAAAATTCTTTGATATACAAAGCGAATTACGGGACATAGGAAATTATATAAAAAAATCAGGATATAAATATAAATAAAACTAAAAAAGTCAATCAGCTATGATAGAACTCTATTTAAATTACATCTGGAAGCCCTTGAGGAAAATTGTAAAAAAATCAATGGATCCAGAGTATTCGTTGGCCAATATAAAAATTCTATTCATGCAGTTGAATTTCCGAGAGTGTCCTCTCAATGGAAATAAATTGAACGAACAAAACATTTTGGGTAGTGCATTGAGTTTACAAAGCTCAAGTAATTTAGGGCGCACGATGTGATTGCGTGAAAAGTAATAAGTAAATAAATAAAATTATATAAATGAATGAATAAATATAAATATAATTAAATAAATAAATATAATTGTAAATAAATAATTAGAAAAAGTATTAAGAGTGAGTAAGTGGAAGATAAAAAGAAGGAGTTAAGTGCACAGATAGAACGTAATTGTCATAATCTATGTGATCAGACCGTGCCCCGTGATTTCTCTGCGATGACTGTAATAAATCATTCCATTTGCTCGAAAGAGGAACAAGAGTGACTTACATTCAGCGTTATTAAGTATCCAGATGCGTTATTCAGATACTGTCTACATCTTTTCACATCCAGACAGTCGGCTTTTTTATCGACTGGCCGTATCTGTACGTAGATGCCAATTTCCGGATTCGCGGGTGCAAAAATCGCTATGCGGGAAGTACGACGGGACACGGGAAAATCGGAGGAAATCCAAGTAAATATAGAACTGTGATCAAGCAGAGGGGAGAATCGGCGCGTTCTATGTATCTCGCGTGAAAAACCGGCGAATTGAAGATTGCACTTCACTAGGTGACAAATATACGATTTCAAACGCTGCCGAAAAACAAGACATACTTCCTACACGCCGTCCTCCAAACTCCGAGCGTTCCACTTCGAGGCGAGTTCATCCTCGAAAAAGTTGTTATTCCCGCGGCGCGAAAAGCCGACGTCACCGGGTGAAACTGTCCGTTCAACACGGCCGCGAGGAAAAGCATCGGCGACACGAGGGATCGAAGCGGGTCGCGGCGCGGCCGACCACCGCGGACTTTTTCCACTTGGCGGGGCCGCGGCAATGCGTCAACCGCGCCAAGTGAGTCAAATATCCCGAGTACCCGCGCGCGTTCAAGGCGAGAGTGTACGACCGGGGCGCGTTATCGAGGATCGACCGTCGGCGATTGTTCCGAGGACAGGACAGGTTGTTGGAGGATCGCCCACGCTTCGAGCGATCCCTCACATAATCGGTCGCCCCGGCTAAATGTCAGCCCGGCCCATGCGCGCGCGCTTTTATAACGCGTGCGAGAGCAAGAGCTGCGTGTGTCCGTGTACTTTGAATATTAATCGTCTACAGGGTGGTCCAAATGTCGGGTCAGGTGCTCATGAGCGCGCACGAAAGCGAACGAGCAAATTCGCGGGACAATGTCCCGGTGCGCTCGCGAACACACGAGAGCGGAGACATGAGCGCGAGCGTGAGCTACTACTATCAGCTGGCATGTCGAGCGAATCGAGGCCTCTCGTCGCGTTCGAGTGACAGGACGGTCTCGATGAGTCTCGATAAAGGCCCGCCCGATCCCACGTCGACGGCGCGGTTATTAATGCGAGAGACGCGGTGCAAATAGCGAACGCGCGAGCGAGCGAGCGAGCGCGTACGTGTGCGTAAATTCGTATAAATTCTCAATAATTTCTGCACATTGTATGTAAATCGTACGGTGGATTTATGCGACAGTTCGATCGAGTCCGCGGATGCAAACTAGACTTTCATCGCGAGATCGCTTCCAGCGGGCTCATTTGAGCGTACGTAACGGGATAACGGGACTTCCACGATCGTCGTCGTTATCGTCGTTGTCGTCATCGCGAATCGTCTCTCTCTCTCTCTCTCGGTTTCCACCGGTGGCGTCGGCCACGAATTATTTCAAGTCGTGGGAAAACAACAACTCGGTCGGCGTTTCGCGCACACCGCGCGAAATCTCCCCGAGATAGAACTTTCGTTATATTTGACATATGTTATTTTTCAGGCGGATGCACATCATGATATTTATAAAGTGACTCTCCCCCGCAAAGGTTGTGGGAAAGATAAGATAATTGAAGAAACGCGAGAAATTCGCACACAGTCGTTCTGTGTTCCGTTCGGCGAACGCAACTCCGCGTGATCTGTCATGAAAATGGCCATCTGAGAAATGAATTCTTTTCCTTCCCGTACTACTAACTGTCCCGTCTCCTTCTTCCTTTTTCTTCTTTCGCGCGAAACAACTTTCTCCGCGCGCACGGTTGCCTCTCTTTCCTCCTGACAAAGAAAATTTATCGATTCTATCTACCGTCGCACACAAAGCCCTGCCGCCGTCTCAACGAGCGAATTAATTCGTCGTTGTCGATACTCGCGAGATCGACAGGCACAGATAAACGCCGAGCGGCCACGCTATTAAATTCCGCTCGATCCGCGCACACGCGATCTCGTTCTCCTCCTTTTCCTCCTCTCGCTCTCTCTCTCTCTCTCTATTTTCGCGCACAAAGCGCGCGCTTCTCTTCGCTCCGCCGCTGTAATCGAATTTAATCTCTCGATTCGCATCGGCACACGGCCGAGTTTTTTCGCCCGCGCCTCGACACGCGACATCGCCTCATCGTTCGCCGTACAATGCACGTTTGTTCATCGAGCGCGAGCACGTCGCACATCCATGTCTCTCTCTCTTTCTCTTTCCCTCTTCCTCCCCCTCCTTCATCTCCTCATCCTCTCCACCCTCTTATTAAATTCGATGACTCGCTCGCCGATGATGGCAAGAGCACGTCCAAACGCTGGACACTCGAGTCTGATCGACGCGTCACCATATTCAGTCAGGCGAGGGAAACAAACGTCATGGCCTCTATCAGTTTCTTTCACGGAGAATGAGCATGATCGGTCCTATCAACGAATAAGGTGATCTCGTGTCTCGGACGTAAACAAGACCTCCGTACGCGATTTCCGTACGCGACGGAAGCGGAAAATTTCGCATCCACAGAAAGCGCGAAGTCAGCGATTTCGAGCCAACCTTTGAGATACCGAAAAGGGCAGTCATTTGGTGTACAATCGATCACAGGACGGTTACGACAGTTTTTTTTACATGCTTCAGAACATACAAAAGATACAAAAGATGAAGCGAACCTATGATTCACGAATATGCGTAGCAGATAATCAGGCAGCTTTCAAAATTACACGTGTATATATAATTTTGACAACTGTCTGACCGTCTATTCCGCATGTTCGTGAATCATAGATTCACTTCGTCGTAATTTTTGCATGTTCCGAAACATGTCAAACAAACTATTGCAACCGTCCTATGATTGACTGTACGCATATTTTCGAAGTATTGATATCACAATATTATTTCTATTTTAATCTGTAATAATTATATAATTTATATATAAACTATATAATAAATATGAACTATATAAGGAAAATATTGTTCAACTTGAATTATAATTCTAGTTTATATTGCAACCAATTACATAGATGTCAATATGCCAAAATGGCAGAGTAAATAAATGGAAACCTCTGTTCTAGTTGTAACATATTGCACGTATATAATAATAATTATTATCACAATTATTATTATTACTTTATGGAACATTTATCATACAGTTTCACTGTATGAACATAATAATATGTTAATTTCGAACATGTGTTTCTTGTAAATAAAATATTTTCGTGTGAAATTTCTTTTTTAACTTGTTTTCTTCAAATATTCAATTTTATAATTTCAGTGTTTCCCAGAAATCATGTTTCACGTGATTATTGCATCGCGTAAGGTGATTTTCTTTAATATTGTACGTTGCAAGGGTATTATGTCGCAAGGGTGAAATGCGATGCACAAAGTAACATTGAGAAAAGCGCACATTCGTTCACTTACTTTGACAATCGGCAACCGTGGGCGAGCCCTGCGCGCTGGCGGAGTTCCCATTAGCCATGGACGACTGGACGGCACCGAGACTGCGGTAACCCTCGTCGGACACTTCGCTGCCGTTGTCCGAATGTTCGCTGTCGCCGTGGGGCGACTTCTGGCAGTGGCGACCCTCGTTGCCGAAAGTCTCGGCGGACTCTTGCTTGTTCGCGGGCGGACTCGGCGTCGGGCTGCGACTGCTGCTCGAATCCTCGCCACATTTGTAGTTGTAAATCGACGGCTCGTACTTCGGCATGCTCTCCTTCTCGACGGCCCTACGCGCCACGCCGCCTTCCACCACGTAACGCTTCATGAAGTCTTCCGACAGTTTCGCTTGCTGCTGTTGCTGCTCTTGCCTCTTGTTGGCGTCCTTGAACAGCGTGAACGATTTTCCGTGAGTTTTCGCGAGGTGTTGTCGAAATTAACATAACGGAAAGTGATATCTGAGAGATTGCTATGATTTCCGAATGAAAAATAATTAAAACTTATCAAAACGAATTCGTTATACACCACGTGCTATATATACTTTATTTGTTAGAATATTTTTCTATGATTTTCAACCTTATATATTATATTATATATTATGAGGTTAAAAATCATACAAGTAGCCTTAGTCACAATGTTGAGATATATGTGACGCCTGGTATACGAGAAAGTTTGAATTGCCAACTGCGTTCTTGATCTTTGACACGTTGAATGCCCATGATAGTCATCGCTGACCACCGTAACACCGTGTCTCGTTAAGTTACATATAATTAACTAGATTTGAAAAACCGACTGTACGGCCATTAGAGAGGCAATGAAACAAAATTGAAATAAAATAAAAAATAAAATAAAACATAATAAATCAAATAAAAAAATATATACGTGTCTGAATTATATTTATTTTTCATATCTGATAATTCAATCATAAGCTTTCGAATTAAGAGAAAGCAACGCGACTGTCAACGTTGTTAATGGTACTTTAAATATGCGATCTTCAAAGTGCGTTTTGAGAATGTTTAGAATTTCAAATTTTTCATACAACACGACTTGCCACTCTCTCGTGATTTCGACGGAATCTAAAAATACGATAAAGGGGCGAACTTACTCGGCCGTTCTCCTGAGATTTCCCATGACTGGTCGGCGAAACGGCGCTGCCGCTCTTCGGCTCCGCTCGCGACGTCGGGCTTCTCGATCTCAGATTCGCCCTGGGCGTCGGCGACCTTGATCTCTGCTTCCCCAAATCGGCCTGGTGATTCGGACTCGCCAGGAATTTCCTTTGTGGCGTGGGACTCCTCGAGCGATTTATCTTTCTCTGCTCGTCGCTCGACTGCTGCGGCTGCTGTTTGCTGCCAGTATGGTGAGGTGTGGGCGATCGCGAGCGATTGCTAGAAATGCTCCTGGGTGCGTGCAGCTGCGCCGATTGCGGACCCTGCATCGTGCCGGCGCACGAACCGATGCTCGATGCGGAACTCCGTCGCGTTCTCGGAGGTGATCTGGGTGGAAATAACGCGACGACCGGGCATTACGACAGAATTGATGTCGGTCGTTACCGCATCGTTCTGACCGGGTATGCTGGGGAATTTTCAGTTTCCGCACCCGCGACCAAATGTCACGAGACGTACACTATCGTCCAAAAGTTAGCGAGCGTAACCAAGATCGGGAAAATTTGCGAGACTAGACTTCCAGATATTAATAGAGAAGCAACATCGAGCGGGATCGGTCTGAATTATACAATCGAAACGCCATTTTTTTCTTAGTAACTACGACTGAAAGCATATAATATACCGGTAATTTGTATTACTTAATTTTTTTAAATAAATTGTTAAGTCCATAAAGAACCAAGCACAGATTTTTTAGCTATTTTGTGTGGCTCTTTTTATAGCCTTAATAATTTATTAATTTTCATAGTTTCAATGAGCCTATATATACTTATTACTAACTCTTCTTTCTTATCCATTTTCCTTCTTTCACTTCCTTACTCACTTACTCTAAATATCACTATAAAAAAAGATGGCCGATTTTGAATATATCGAATTCAATACCGCTTCTCTATTCATATCTAGGACTCGTCGATGGTGACGAATCTATTTGCTCATTTATTGCGAAAGCTAATGAATACGACGCTGTATACGATATAGCTTATTTTCACTTGAAAGACTATCTCTTCGACAATTGAATCTAATGTATTTATGGACGGTACTGTAAACCACGAAACGACGTGTGTTTACGTATTCGTGTGTTTTATTACCCTATATAGGAGTGTCGCGCGATAAAACGTGCATAGCTCAGACAAGTTGTCGAAGCCATTAAATTTACGTTGTGGATGGCATTTGCAAGTGAGAGACACTTGTACGAAAATAAATCCCGTCCTACCCCGTCGACTAGCGTCACCCTCACGTTGCATTTTGATCACGTAACTGTGCGGACAACATCTCACTAATGGGACATAAATTTTTATCGAATAAAATCATCCGATTAACATATGATTTCATTCGTATGATTTCAGCGCCTGATTCCTAGTTATACCTACGTCCTCGACAAAAATAGTAATCTGTACACGGCCAATAAAGAGACAACGAAACAAAATTGAAATAAAATAAAACTAAAATTGAAATAAAATAAAACTAATCTGAGAGTGCTAGGAAATGAGCAGGCCGATTATTTTAATTAAAAATAAAATTAATAAAAAATGAAATAATGACTTCTTTTAACGAATGGACAGAGTGCTATGATAAAGGAAAGAGTCAAGTACTCACCGTTCATAATGCACCTGCGCGCTGCCCAGATCGAAGGACGCGCCGGCCTTTTGAATGAGCTTCGCTGAGATCATCGAGCGATGCGCTGAGGAAGCGAGAAGAAAGGACAATTGTTGTGGCCGTGACGACTTGTTTAGATTTAGAGCCTGATCTACGGGCCTGATAGAAGACGCGATATACTCACAGGTCCTGCATCGGCACGGATCGTGTTTGTCTAAATAATGACTGAGGGTATCCCAGCCGCCGCCGACACGCACCATCACGTGACTGCGTAGTATCCGGACGAAGATCAAGACCTTGGTGTCGCCGATTCTGTATTTGCCCTCGGACACGCGGATCATCGGGAACTGCGTGGGGCACGTGCAACCCTCCACGAGATCGCGAACCTGAAAATGATAAAGCGTTCCGGTTTATATTCGATTTCCTTTCAATAAGATATATTTATACAGTAAGAAATATTTTTTCAAATATTTTTTTATTTTTAACGACTTCGTATTTTGTAATTCTAGTAATAGTAATTTCTCAGTTTTTCTTATTTTTCATCAAGAAATATCAATGGGATCGTATTTGAAAAGCGCCGTATTTTGTTGCTTTCGTAGAAAATAAGAAAAAGTTACTTGCTTCACTTGCGGTCGCAAATAAATGGACTTTGCATTATTTTTGCTGCTATTCAGATTTATCGTTCTCCTATAATGCAGCACATGCGCACAATATATCTTTCATATTTCTGACTGCTCGCTCGAAGAAATCCCTCCGTAACGTCGATACCAGAAACACGTCGCTATTTATAACGTTCAGCGTTGCGAATTGCAGCCGACAAATATACTATCTCCAACTCGAAAAACGGCGGCATACTCTCGGACGTGATTTCCAGCAACAAACACCGCGGGGTGTGTTTCTTTATTTGCCGGATCACCAGACATCGTCGAAACGGGACTGGCGCGGCGTAGTGCGGTGCCCGGCTCGTCCGATGTATTGTTTCGCGGAGAAAACATCGAACCGAGAGAAGCAGCGGAATATGGGACGCCTCCGGTAATTAGTAGGAACGAAACGAAATTCTCGGAAGCGCGCTAAGATGGTTTCAAATGGACGTCCGTTTCGTTAACAAGGCCGCGGAGCAGGTAAAACTGCTCGACTTCGTCTCTCGAGTCGCTTTCAGCGGCTGGCTGGCTCGCTCGCTCGCTCGCTGAGTCACGCTGAACAAAAACGGAGCCGCTCGTGTAAGACCAATTACCAGCCCGGGAAACCTTGCTTTTCCTTTGAGAAAGTCGCTCCTGTTCGCGGTTTAATGAAGGAAGGGCTGCGGATTTTGCCGGCGGATCCGATAAAGTCGCGTCTGAGCAAGCGCACCTCACATGAATACGATAAGAGATTGCTGAATATCTAAGATATTCCATAATTATTATCTAAGGTATTCTGGAATCGCACATCCTCTCTCCTTATCAATTTCTCTCTTTTCTTCCTGAGAAATCAGCTTTTCTATCAAGAAGTTCTTAATTGAAAATTTTTAATTGGAGAAGACTATCTTGGAGATTGTACGATACATATGATTTTTAGAGGCTCTTAGATTATTAATTATAGGAAACATTAATAAATCTATGAGAGCCGACTGATCATTACGAATATTATTAATATAATTTTATATAATTCTGACTAATACTAATATTAAATATGATTCAAAAAATTGTGATTAATAATATTTAATATATTAATTAATAACGTAAAATATTCATTGCACGCGATAATAAAAATTATATTAGCAATAATCAACCTATATTAGCTCTTAAAGACTTGTTAGCGCATCGTGTGATTGAACAATATGAAACTTTCATGTTATTATATGGATTATTTGCATGAAAAAAAACAATTTTATTGATGTAATTGAATTTTTTGTTGCTTGGGAATCAGATGAAAATTCGGTTGAAAGAACAGAAAAATTCCTGCAGGAGGTTTCTACTTTAATTGTTTTCAGGTGTCTCAACCGAGTTTTAATGCAGCTGAATGTACACACGAATGTTCTCAATCGCAGTAACACCGATAACACCTCTTGTCGTCGAGTTTTCATTCTTGTCACTGAGTTCTCATCTCTATTCTGTCACAGGAACCGAGTTCTGTCTTTCCGTGTGATATAGCAGAGGTAAAATGTTTCCGCAGATGTTCCTCATTTTTCAAATAAGTTCGTCGTTTCACATTGAGAAACCGTCTTACGAACACAACCGGGTGTCTCTAGATCCTCGTTCCCACAGACGCTTAATTTCTTCATCCATACACCCGGCAACGGTTCGTTCTCGTGAAAGTCTCGCGAGATCTCCATAAGCCCCAGAAAGGGCGGGTCATCCACTTAAAACAGCCTGGCACGACGCAGGAGACCATTTTCACGAGCGGTCTTCGCAAGCGCGCCCGAATTAGAAAGCAGAGATAATTGCGCGCGAGTTGCGCGCGTTGAAGTCTCCAATGCTCCCGAGCGTCGCGAGGCCGCGCATTAAAGGAGCGTCCCTTATGACGAAACCAGCGCACTTGGTCTCTTCACGGCGAAACGCGAGAAATGACAGGCGCCACTCTTTTTTTCCTCCTCTCCTTCCTATCGCGCGGACGAAAACTTTCGAAACGCCGCGCCTGCGAGTCCGCAGATAGGCGAGCGTGTCGAATCGACGCGCGAGTTTCGCGCCTCCTCGTCGCCGAATAATGAAGTAAATTTGTTCGTGTTTGCGTTCGAATTGCGCAACGATTGTCGCCGATCACATCTCGGTAGGTGGGTTTTCAGCCTTGCGCAACGTCCCGATACTTAATTTCCACCGAGTAATTACGAACCACGCGCACGTGTCTCGCGTCATATTTTTTCTTTCTTTCCGTTTTTATGTCTTTATTATTGAGACATCAAGGATCCAACATCATGGCGTGACTTTTCGTTCGACGGATCTCCGATAATACTCACCGGCGAGATTCGAGGAGCGTCGAGAGAAGAAATCGAATGTGAAAGACCTACGATCCCTCCTCCCTCCGTCCGCCACAACCGTTCTCCGCGCGACAAACCGAAAAAGATGTCACAACGTATGTTTATACGTTACGTTACATTAAGTTACGTCACACGCGGCTGCGCGCTGTTAGCCGTGTACAACAGCATCGGCCGCAACGACGAAAGTGCCAGAGTCCAGCTGGTAGCGCGCGCACTCGAGTCCTTCTTCCACTGGCCGATTCAATTCCTCGTCGAGCCGACGCCGTCGGCGTCGCTGACGATTTATCGGCTTGGCGTGTAGATACACGCCCGCGCGACCGATCGATCGATCGATCGTGAACGTGCGATACCGGCGCGCGACTCCCTTTCCCTCTCTCTCTCTCTCTCTCTTTTCTCTTCTCCCGCGCGTTATCGATCTGATCGGACGATAAGCGAGGATCGATCGATCCGCCGGTATGGCGGTGTCGCGGAACAACGACGCCCGGGCCGCGTGTACGCGCGACGGCGCGCTTGCGTTCGCTTCATATTGATCGGGCCGGAATCACCGGGGTATCACGGCCGCAAATCTCGCGCCGATACACGCGAACACGCGTGTCCTTCGGCGCGACGTGCACGCGGCCACCCCGAAACGACTGACGTCATTGACGTAATCATTTATCAATGAGCGCGCCGATATTCCCCGCCGGAAGTAGTCATTAGCCGGAGGTATCGATGATCGCAAATCGCCGGTTTGTCCCAACACTGCGCGAGCACATGCGCGCGTGCTTTATCGAGTCATCAGGCCGCGATTTACGACGCCGAAGGTGTTCCCTTTACTTCTTGACCCGGCAGCGGTGGCGCGAAAGCTATTCCTGTCGCGGTGTTGTGTTGTTGTTGTTACCTTTGTGAACCTACTATCAATGATTATGGAAACGTGGACCGTCGGATTGTGATTAGAGATTGATTACAGTTATCGCGTGGCGGGGCCGTCTTAAATTTCCTATCGGTAGGTTGCGCTTTCAAGGGAGTTAACAAGGAAAAGTCTGGATAGGTATGCCGTATAGGAAACAAGTGTTTTTTCACATGTGCTTTTCTTATGGATTTTGCAGTTGAAATAACTTCTCGAAGGAAATTCAGTAAAATCGATTGTGAACGAACGTCTTTGAAACTGTGAACTGTCCGTGAACTGGACGAAAGAAATGTTTTAAATAAAAAAGTTGTATATAATATATTTAATAAAAATGTTTTGAATAAAAGTAATAAAAGTTTTGTGGAATTCGATGATTTCTATAATTAATTATACATTTGGATCTTCCAGAAATATGATTTTTTAACATTTTTTAACATACAATACGATTTCAACTTCCATATAACGTTTTCGAAAATTCAAATTCACGGTTATAGAAAGCATCGAATATCGTAAAACTTTTGCCTAAAACATTTTCTCGTGCGCCTCGTGCGGTTTCGAAAATATTCACTCACGATCAGTTTGATCGAATTACCTTGCAGGTTGTTCTTTCAACCCCTAAACGTGCAAAAGCGCGTTTTAAAAAATATCTTTCTTTTTTTCTTTTACATTATTATTGTTCTATAACATATTCAAAACTTATGAGAATTAGTAAATAAATTCCTGTAAAACATTCGCGCACACACTTGACTTCTATAAACCATAACTTTTATATAACTTCTATAAGATAACGTCTTTCTTATGACTCGTTTTTAAATCGCCTTGACTTGTCGTATGTCACTTTATAGTTTTGTAAATTTATCTTAAGCTCTTCCCAATTCTGATTTTCTAATATAATTTCGCTTCACATCATAATACCGAAGTTTCATTGATCGCGCAGCTCGTAATGTTCGTTCGTTAAAGTTATTTATCGCCATCTTTATTAATAACTTCGTGAGTCGGCTTTGTTTTGAATCGCTTCCCGATAGTTCGAGGATCGGAATTTTCTACGACGGCCATTAAACCGGCCACGCTATCGATCACTCTCCCTTATCGCCGTGTCGGATCACCTTAAATATACAAGGTGTCTGTGAAAGATCCAATCTAACTTCGAAAACGTGTTCTACCGGCTGCTAAGATCGACCCAGATCTCAGAATGCATCGCGCGCGCACATACACACACGCATATATTTACAATCAGTTACGACCGTTCGAAATTTAACGTCTGCGTATTAGTGAAACTATTCAAATAGTTGGGAAACAGGCCGCGAACTATGAAACTCCCCATTGCGCGTACGCGTTTCGATCCTCTCCCCGGAAATTCTCCTGGGAAAGATTGTTCGTACTCGAAACAACAACGATTAACGAGAATGTCGGTGAATCGTGTCTGTATCCCGGAATGCTAATCACGATATAAACTTCCACCTCGCGCAGGCATCGTCGCCAGATCCGCGCGCCGAGTCACTTAATTCTTCCACTTAGCAGGCTCTTAAAACAGCTCTCTCTCTCTCTCTCTCTCAACCGACCGATGCTTAGAAGCACCCTGTATATCACTCGCATGAGCATACCCAGCGGCGAGCTTTTGACACTCACCGGCGAAAATTATTTATCGGTGCCGCCCCGCTCGCAATGTAACACGACGCGGCCGCGCCGCGCGCAAAATTCTTGGTCACGGACCACTGGGGAGCGAACACACGGTCGGAACGCCGCGTTTTCCTCGACTGCCGGTGACACTTTTCCAACGGACGATTTATACGGACCGCTCGATAAATTAACAAGCGTGTATATATTCGCAGCACAGCGCGGCACGGCGCAGCTGGGCTCGCGAATGTCGCGAGACGGAATTTTCTCGGTGATGTAAGACGACGCGAATTTTTTCCCTCCGGTATATGCCCTCCGGCTGTTAAATAATCCGTCGTTAGAGTCGCGAGTGTTACGTACGAGTTTCGTTCGCAGCGCGTATGCAATGCACCGGCGACGCTGCGAAGCCCGTCACGAGCCTCGGGTATTATATCTTCGCGGCGAGAAGATATAGTGTGACATGTGTGTTGCGCGTTTGACTAAAACGCGATTGCGTAGCTGAAAGTATCGTGTCGTGTCGTGTAAAGGGGGAAAAAAACGGCAGATTCGGGAATGAACGAACGCGTTCAACGCTAACTGCGCGTCGCCCATACCCGGCTGATGTCACATCAGCTAACAGAGCTCTCGGCTGAAGCGGCTTCGGATCGCTCCGAGAGCGATTAATGACGTCATAAATTCTGTATGGCCTATCGTAGAGCTTGCGACATCATTAATCGCTCCCGGAGCGATCCGAACGTGCGTCAATCGAAAGCGGTACGACCCGTATTTGTAATCATTGCTTGAAACTTGTCTCACGCGAAACGTTCAGATCTGAGTTTAGAGATAGATCCGAGTTTCTCGGTTGAGTCGCCATCCCGAATACAATACCACGCTTATCATATAATTGAGACACAGAATCTCCGATCTAACTCCGAACTCAGGTCTAAGTGTCTCACGTAAGACAAGTTTCAAGTAATGACTGTAAACACGAGCCTAAGTATTCGGAATAGGTAAAGCAGATATGTGATTTTATCGCAAAATCATTATGATATGCACGTATAAAGATAGATCCATTTATAGATTACACAAGAAAAAATTGAGTTGAGTATAAACACACTCCGTATTTCTGAGTAGAAGGATATTTTTAAGAATTCCGAGGTGAAAAACTGCATTAAGTTATCGCATTATAATGGCGAGTTTATTATCTTATCTACCGTCCGATTATCATAAAAAGTCGATCGAGCTACCGGTCGTGTCTCGCAGTTGTTATTCGTTAAAAATCCACGCACATTTTCACACGTCAAGCGACCGTATCGTACGAGTCTGATCTCAATCGCCATTGACAAATTCGTCTTACGTAAGGTGGAATTAAGAATCTTCGATTGTGAGGACTTCGTGGAAAGAGCGATGGCAGGACTCGGTAAATCGTTGCGAACGAGCGAACGTGCCATTGCGATTCCGAGGGCGTTCCGACTGACGTCGATCGTAAGCTGCCGCTTACGTCACGTCGGCTCTCCTTCCAAATATTTAATCGGGTCGCGAAGTCCATTAACGAATCCAGTCGCATCGCGACCGTATACCGTTCGCTCGATAATTAATAAACTCTACCGCACGTGAGGAGAACCTCAACGACGACTGCATCGTGAATCACGAACGCCGCCGGAAATTTCTCGCGAAAGCCATGACGGTCTCTTGCGGATCCGTCGAAATTTCAAGTCGCGATGTTATCATGCTTGTGTAAAATTAATATAAATTAACATTAAAAATAAAACCGTGCGGTACGCTGTTTCGAAGAGAATCATATATTTCATATACTTCAACAGTCTCTCTCTAGAAAGCAAATATATAATATGAATTATTTGATATAAAATTCCTTCCGAGCTATTTTTGGTATTTTAATAACAGGCAACAAGACAAAGGATTAAAAAAGAAATATCGGACAGTACAAATATCTCGAGATGTGTGTCGTAAAATCAATTGATACTTTGTGTTTATTATTACTCACCAATACTCTGTATTAATCTTTACTGTACTATAACTCGCGGTCAACAAAATATTATCGTTATTATTATTATTGGTTACATGTTATTTGATTTCCCGTGGAATTTTCTTTACCTTTCTGCATCGAGTCGAAAGCTCGCGAGAGAGCAAACGCGCACATTTTTTCCCTCGCAATGCTCGTGGCGCAAATTTAAGATAATAACGTAATAAGAGCAGCACGTCCAGCGCTTTAGTGCGTGGTAACACGAAGCGGGGGGTACGAGACGGCGAGGAGCATGAAGGGACATAAATCGGTTCGAACTATGCCGCCGTGAGCGACTTGTGCGGAATAGTCCGGACAAAATCCGCCGGCGATTCGCAGCCGGTCGGCGGTAAACATATGGAACGATTTGCAATTAAGAGGCACGTTAACCGGCACAGTTTCGCCGGCTTTACGACGACCTGACGCAACCAATCGGTGGCGCGGCCCTAATGGCACACTGGAGGGCTCGGCGCGGATTTATTTACTCCGGTTGCATTATCGTTCCGCGCCGTCGAGAACTCGTTCCTGAACGCTATTTTAAGAATCAATTATATGGAGTATTAACTCGTCGTCGTTCGCGTATCATTAACGCGCCGCATTAATCGTGGCGACGGAACGGTGAGTTCGCGGCAAGAAAATAACCGCCTTGCGCACGCGAAAGAAATGGATCGCCGATATATGTCAAAGCGGAAAGACAGGTCGCTGAAATTGGTCTAGACGCCAGAGTGCGATGAAAATAAAAGTCTTTTATGCGAGTTCTGTGCTTTAAGAGAGATTATAATAATCCAAAGAAGTGCAAAGTCTTGAAATAAATAAAAGAACATAAAACGGTGAGATGTATTACTTTGAAGGGAGTCATATATATGGAAAAAATATTGGATTCAAGTAAATAATTATTCCAGTATTCCTTAGCACATTTTTTCTCGGATCAAATAAATTTCACTTGGATAATTTACTTAGGAAATAATTTGTTTGGATTAAGTAAATATTACGAGTAAAAGTTTGCTAAAGAATATTGGGGTAATTATTTACTTGAATCTAACACTTTTTTCTCTGCATTACTATTAACACACTCGCAAGGAGAAGATATTTAATATAAAAATATTTAAGATAATATCAAAATTGTGTTAATTCTAATGGCAATAATAACAAAAAGTTAAAAAAAGAATATCAAGTAATACAATTCGAAATATTATCTAAAAATGTCAAAAAACATAAAACATACAGAAAAAGGTATATTTAAATATTATCTAAAAATGCAAAAAAAATAAAACACACAGAACGGTGTATTATTTTGAAGGGAGTCATATATATGGAAAAAATACTGGATTCAAGTAAATAATTATTCCAGTATTCCTTAGCACATTTTTGCTCGGATCAAATAAACTTCACTTGGATAATTTACTTAGGAAATAATTTGCTTGGATTAAGTAAATATTACGAGTAAAAGTTTGCTAAAGAATATTGGGGAAAAAAGTAAATTAAGCCTTTCTTATCCGATTCAGTGTTAAAACGTACATGTTATTATAATCCTATAACGCATGTTTTATTTTAGACGCGCGTCTCTCAAGGCCAGAACTAAAAGGCGATGCCTCGCTATGCAAACGTGCATCTCGAAGCGCTCTTCGACGAGTCTGACGAAGTTCGCGCGCCTCAACGAACGGAGAGATTATCATTAGATGTTATTGTGTTTATGAAACGGGCGTATCGCGCAACGCGTCGCGCGAACGATTGCGTAACGTGCGATCCTTCGTTTATTACGGAATAACGAAAGTATCACCGACGGTAATGCAACCGGTTCGACGATTTTCTAATGGCCGTTAATGCACGTCGCTGCGGCGACAGGCGAAATTTATGGCGTTTATCAAGCGGATCCGGCTTGTTGTCCTTTTAGCCGGCAAATGTTATGGCAGCGAGACTAATGGTGACATTAGCACTCGTAACGAACACACCAAAAGCCGGCAAGACCGCGCGAAGAAATATCGATCGTACCGTACGTCCCTAATTGCACCGTGTGAATCGATTTGCCGGACGTACCGGACGCGAATTTTCCCGAACGTTTTGACAATCACCGCGGGACGACACGGCGGCCGTCTCATCTTCGACGGCCTCTTTCGTCGTCCTCGACCGTTTTGCGACAGACCAATTGTCTACGAGCTGCTGCGTTTGTAGGCTACGCGTTTCCGGTTTGCGAATGCGCTATAGGTCGAATTAAAGCACGCGATTTCGTTTCTATTCCTCGACGACACGCCAGAACGGCGATGTTGATTTTCGATCACGCGACTTGCCGTTTCCTCTCGGCTAATTCTACCGATTTTATGAAGTCTTAAACTGGAACGCCCTTTATCTAAGATCCATCTCGAGATTCTATGCGAATATTTAAATTATTCGCGTTCGGGTTTTAACACTCGATCATTTCGTCCGATTGCATTTATAGATCCAGAGATTCTCTAACGTCACATTTCGAGATAAACGAATCACGAACGACTCGTATACAGTCTTATATTTGCCAGCCGTATGCTTCCTCATACGGATAGAAATGTTCGCGGAGACGCAATATGGAACGATGCTGAAATGCGAATATCCGGCGGGTCGAGGCGATGATTGGAAATCGATGTATTGATTTTACGGATCGCGGCATTTCCTCGACATTTCCCGAATAATCTGCGCGATATGGTCGTTCGTACGAAACGCTGCTCGTTCACAGACGAATACAGGGTGTCTCTGTCAACCTTTCACATGCTTGAGAAACGTGCTCGCGAGAAAATTAAATTATTCGAGTAACATGAATATACGAAGTATATTAAATTTTCTTTTTAAAAGCGGCTCTTATTCTGTTTTTCTTTCTTTTTATTTTCTTCAGAAATAAAAAGAAAATATATCTCAAACCGTAATATCGCGTGAATTTTTTGCTCGGAATTACCTGCGACCGCAAAACTATCGAACCAGCCAATGTCGGCCAAAGTGACAATTTCCACGATTCGCTCTGTAACATCCACAAACGAGAGAAAGCGCGCTACGGCTAGCCGGGACACCCTGTATATCGCGCATATCTATACGTATATATCGCTCGCTCGGGACAAATTGTGTGGCGCATTGCAGGTGAACGGACAGGATGAATGGTTATGATGCTATAATGCAAGGCCGCCACGGCTTACGTAACACGACCCAACCTAACGATACGGAATACGGATTATTATCGGTGTATTCGTTTAGAGAGAAGTACGTCGTCGACGAGGGAGGGGAGGAAAGAGAGCGAGAGAGGCGAGGCACGGCGCGGTATCGCCCACGCGTATACATATCGAGAGATACGTCGGTACGTTGCCGGAGATTTTTCGGATATCCAATATCGCTCTCTCGGTGCGCGAAATGACTTCACGATGTACGCTCCGAGCGATGAAAAACGCGCGATTCTCGCAAAGCAACTTTCTCGCGCGCGCAAATCGCACGCAGATAGAAATCTTCGCGCGCGCGCGCTACTAATGAATTACACGCGCACCGCGCGCACTCCGATTTAAAGCAGCTCGCGATAACATCATGGATTTTGTTAATCTGCTTTACGTAAGGTTCGTGACGCGATGATTGTTGTTGCGCCCGATGATGGAGGACCCCATTGAACTTCGCTGAAAACGCCGCAAAAAGCGCGTTTCGCGTAAATTGCGATCTGCACGCAGACGGAAATTGCAATATCGCGAATTAATATTGTTGTTATTAAATGATTAGATGATTAAACTCTGTAATTAATTATTTAAATAATTTATTTTATTAACCCGATTTCCGCGTTGACTGTAGGAAAGTTTAACCGAACATAATTATATTGCCAAGAATACGGTAAATAAATTAAATTCAAAATGCCCATATCTTTTTCTATTGAATTACCAAAGCTACGATAAATAAATGTAACTCGAGATGCCGATATCTCTCACCTCGTTTCATTGGCTTTCTATTAGCCACGCAGTCGATTTTTTACGTGCAATTAATTATACCTTGTACGTAACTTAATGAAATGCGGTAGTATCACAATACCGGTCACCGGTCACCGTCATAGCGTACAACGCGTTAAAACATCGCGAAAATTATCATAATATCTTGTTAAAGTTTCGCTGAATCGACCGAGCCAGCCGGCGAATGCGATATTTCTTCAGTTTCGAGAGATACCCTGTATAGATAGCGCATAAATACTTTAATGTAGATCACGTAAGGACTCTAATCGTTCGGTATCATGCAACAATCGATCATTTGTAACACAATTCTCGTTAGCCATGCATATTTATTCGTACGCCCGCGGGCGACGTAGTCCTGCTCCTTTGTGCGCACACCTGTTCGATTGGCTATTGTAACCGCGAATCCTATTATGCCGAAGATTTTCGTTACGCCGGCCCGTAAATAAACCTCAAGTGGGATACGGCGACGGTTATTCCGTGGCGCATATCTAACGAGTTAATTCGAATCGTTCGCGTGTTTGCGACAGCCGACTGCGAGCTCACTCGCTCGCGCGCGTTACTTTACGTTATATTAATTTATAGGATCGTAATTTATGTTATCGCGCACTTAATGAACAGCGGCGAATACGCCGTTCAATTACTCTCGTGCACCATTACGTCGCGTAATACTTGTAACTGCCACCGGCGTACGCGTTAAAAATCGACGTGAACGCGCGCGCTAACGTATCGCGCAATTACGATTCGATAGCCGCCTTCTCTCGCGTGTAGCTTTTTTTTTTCGAATGTCTCTTTACTCTTTCTTTCTCTCTGCTTCCCTCTTTCACTCTCTTCGTCCGCACGGCGATTCTTCTTGTAAGATACTCTGTGTACAAGATTAAATTCTCAAGCGCACGACAAGCTAAAGTTGATCTTGTTATTAAATTGCAAAATTTTATTATTATTATTATTATCGTCGTCATCACCATTACTACTTTCTATTGTCAGTATTACTACTACCGACGAGGTTAATAGAAACAGGAGATTTTACTGTGGAAAGCGTGAAGAACTCAGAGAATTTGACGAGAGAGAGAGAGAGAGAGAGAGACAGGAAGAAAAAACGGTGACCCTGAAATGTGACTCGTGTCTCTCACTCTCTCTCTCTCTCTTTCTTTTTCTTCCCTTTTCCTCATAACATCGATGACTTTCTAATTCCATTCGCGAATCGGCGTGACGTATTAAAGACTCAGTGCGACGAATTAAAAAGCAGCGCGACAGGTGCACTTCCTGTGATGAAACGCGCCAAGAAAGAGCCAACAGCGATCGGTAAATCCTTTCCTTAATTGACGACCATTAAATCTTTCCACGGTGATCGATCAACCGTCCTACATACTTGTGCCGCCGTTTCTTGTGACACTGATACGCTCCGCGTGTGACGCCGCGCGCGGACAAAACGTCAAAGCCGATTTCAGCCGATACGTTGCTCGACAGACGCGGAACGCAGCGTGGAGATTTTACTACATTGTCGAACGTATAGTCACAACGAGTCCATTTAATTCTCTTCCTTTCTTATCATCCGCGTAATATCATCTCGACGAATGAGACGTGAAGAAAGAATGTACGTCTCTTCTAGCATTTACATATTAAAATTAAATTATATCTGACAATAGAGATGTGTGTGTATATGTGTGTGTGTGTGTGTGATAGGAAGATATAAATATTTTTATGTAACGCGCTAACATAGTAATTCGCTTTTTCAAATTTTCAATTTTTTTCGTTATTTTGAATGATGTAACAAAAAACGTCACTGAATTCTTGCATAACTGCATCCGTTCGTCTCGGCCTGATGGATACTCGACGAATGAACGAGTGGGGTTGACAATAACCTTCCACTCGATTACGCAACGTTTTTTGCACACGAACAATACCGGGCTCGAAACCAGTCGGGTGCGAAAGAGAGACTTTTTTCGATAGTTGATTGTGGTCGGTAATTTTGCCAAAGGGTTTTCGCAAAATGGAATATGCAACACAGATGAATAGCCGAGCGGAAGGCTAGAAAAACGAAACGGGTTTAGACTCGGAAAAGGTTAAAACGGCACAAACACGTTTTCTCGACGCGGAAAAAATACGCGTCATAAATCGCTAATTGCCGGCGAGTGTCTTCTTTTGGTGCAATTAATTTATGGACTTGCATAATTGCCGGCGGCCGACGTAGGATCGTATGTTTCTCCGGACAAGCGAAACGATCCCTGATTCTACATCGAGTATACTTTATCGTTGCGAGGTATTAATAACCTTTCTTTATTACCCGGCATTAATGTTGGCTAAATGTTAGACTCCAATTAATATGTCTCGATCATCTTGGGATGATTTATAGCGATAGACTTGATTAAATAACATTGATCGGCAACTCCTCTAGCAAAATTAAGACTCTCCAGCTTGGTATAACATGGATAGTAGAAAGAAAACTAATTTAAATAACGTCATTAAACACAATTTAAATTAAACGTAATCTAATCTCCCACAGCTGCATATCGACGGATTTATTTCCGACTGTCAAGATTAGTTAAAAAATACTAGCAAGACATGTTACTGGCTTTGCGGATCGCTAAAATTTACTTTCAACGAATAGCTTCTTGCTGGAACATTAGAAAGGCCGTGATAAAACATTAAAAAAGGCAATCAAAATGAAATTTATTATAAAAATATATGTATCCGGGTCGAAATTTTAGCGTTACTATCTACTTTAGTGTTAAATTACTTGAAGCGTTAAAGGAACGCTTATCGTGCTCCTTTGATGCTACAAGTGAAAACTTATTTCCGATTTCCCTACTTGAAGACTTATATTAACGTAGAATTGAAAATTTCAACTCGAGTAATGCGATTCAGAATTTGTGACGCGCAACATTTCTTCCACGACTGATTGGAAAAGTAATTCCGCGAGTGGGAAGAGGGTCGGTCTTCCGTTCGTCACACGGACGCGCGTGCTGTCTCCTTCGGATCTCGGCGAGCAGTGTGCGGGAAGAGCGTAATTCAATCGCGAGACCAGGAACGCCGATCCTGGCTGTGTAGATCGTACGACGGATTGCGCGGCATGTGTATTTAAGAGGACGTTGCATGCGGAGGAGGAGGCACGCGCTGGGGTCACGTGAACGTGGACCTCGAAGATGAGGAGGAGGAGAAGGTGGAGGAAAGTTCCTCGCGGGCACCCGGCGGGATTAATTTTCCTCGCGTTGTTATGTTAATAGATACGTCGACACGCGGAAGTATTGTGCGCTACGAAAGGTTGCACTGAACAAACGAGAAGTGTCCCGCGGCCTTTTAATGCTTGTCAGCGATGTTACTGCGCTCGAACTGCCATCGATTTTACAATGTTACGCGTTCGCGAGGAAAGTTGCCGCGGATCGAATGTACGGTGTGTACGTAAAGCCGCCGAGTGGTTGGTCCTTCGTTGATGATACGGTGATGTGGAGAATGTGGAGGATGACCGTAACGCAACGAAGGTAGTCACTCGGATGTACATCAATCTTTTTCGTATGAATTATTGTGATAATCAAAAAATTCCGATCACTTTTCTATCTTTTGCGATGATGAATCTTCTATAATAGAGATATACACGCGAATGCTGCTAGAATATTAGTGACAATATCATAGATAACCGCGACGATTATTTAGTTGATGAATGATTTGTTTCCATTAAATGTAATCAAGTCAAATTTGACTCGGAAATCGTGAGCCTAATTTTTTGCCGACTTAATATAAGAAAATATACGATAGAATTTATTAATATATAATGATTACGAATATATAATAAAATTATACATGATATAATATAATGATAAATATGATGATATAATATAGGAATATACACATGATTAATATATGATACAATCAGTTTTCAATCTCTCAAACAGATCTTAACGGAAACCTAATCTGAGGTTTAACAGATAAGCTGATTAATGTTGAAGATATGTAAAACCTTCGTGAATGATGAAAATCGAGCTTGAATTCGTGAAAGGTTTCTCGGTCGCGATTTGATACAACCAGATATGGGACATGCTATACGCGGACGTTGAAGTGATATAGACATAGGATATAGTTCCGCGATATGCCGGAACTCTTCGGTCGTGAATGTGGCCAGTGAAGCGTAATGCGAAAGACTTAATTGCGTAGACTTGAGCCGATAGACAGTTGGAGAATATATTCGCGGAATTCAGGTTTGTCGATCGAGAGAAACACGGTGATCGGACGTAGCGTGCAGTAAACGAAGCGAGGATAAACGAACAAAACGTGAAAGCCGACGCGTGTAATGCCTGTGCGTGATATAACAGTGTTGAAACTATCGTTATCTGCAGTTAAAGAGTATACAACGACAGATAAAATTTCTCCCTCCCCCACGATACATCAAGACAAGTAGATAAGTTAGTTTCTCTTCTCCTAAACTTATACTCACACGTGATACTAATTACATTAAATCGAGTGGAATCACATTTTCTCGGATATAAATCGACAAAAGCGCAGAACGAATAGCAACTCGAACGAAGGGATCGTTACGAGAGTTCAATACGTCCCGGCTGGAGATCGTAATGAAAGGATCAGCGGGGTGTCGAGAACGATCGTGGTTGCATCATGATTATCGCCCTCGCGGGACGCATTTGCAATCGCGAAAGTCCGAAAGGCACAAAACTCGATCGCCGAGTCCGACGGCTTCTAATCGCGACATCTCGCCGTGCACCGTACGTAGGAGTATACGCGCCGAGCGAAAGTGGCGGAAATTTCATTTATCTCGCCATTGCCAGCTGACCTACAAGTCGAGGAAACTCGAATGTCCCCGCGGCGGTCGTTTAAAAATCACCCCGGCCGTTTCTATTAATATCCGCCCGCAGCTAAAACCCGCGCCTTCCCGTCTGTCGGAATTCTCCGGAATAATATCAGCCGCGGCGAGATTCGATTTTATCTCTCGTAAGGGTATAACAGATTTCGCGCAGATAAAAATCTCTCGTTAAGTGCGCGAGAGATGTTTTCACGTCCGAGGGCATCGTTTTACGTAACCTGCCGCCGCCGTCGTGTAGAACGGATCGCTTAAAATTCATTATCCGGCGGCTTTTCCTTACTCACACAATGACCGCAGGATACTCATCCGGCATCTAACGTCTCGCGGCCGCGTCGGGGAGTATCGATCTCGGGAGACATTAATCAACACACCAAAGAACAATGGCCAAGAGTACCGCGGCTAACTCAAAGCGGTTACGTCACTAGTGTTGACTCCGTGACTGGCCAGGAGAGGCCAAGGAATGATCAAAAGTCGATCGCTGGGTCGCCTCCTAATCGCAGCATCTGATTTCGTTATGACATATAAGGCGTTCCAAGTGAGAATACTACGAATATTGGAGTGGGCGATCACGATGAACGCTTGAACGAAAATAATCGTTGCTAGAGATGCCGATTGTACATTTTAGATGAGACGCACAAATTTCTTGAATTATTGGGTCAACCAAAAAGTTCAGTTCATTTTACAATAGATATTGGATCTTTCTTGCACAACTATGGCTAATTTGTTTCCATCAAATGCAATCAGGTCAAATTTGATTGTAAAAACATCAAACCGAACTTTCTGACCGATCCAATGAAATTGCTATCGAAAAAGTCGTATTGATCTCTCTCTCTCTCTCTTTCATTATCTCTCATTTGCGAAACTACTCTCGAAATGCGTGGTATTATCCGATACACCTCAGTGCGATTCTACCGGCGCAGAACCGCACCATCATTTATATGAACTTTTTCCACGAAACGATACCGCCAGCTTCCGCATATATGACACTTCTACCTGAAACAGTATGTATACATGACGGAGAAAGTGATGGAACCTCCGGTCGAGATCCTGATCGCTATCTTGGCATTATCATCGCCGACCGATCTTCCCAGGATCGTGTGCACGGGGGAGGCTCGTGGGAAGAGAGGAGTGTGAGATCTACGAGACAAGATCGCGATTCATTTCAACGACGCTGGATCTTGATCGCGAGAATAGAGTCCGGCCACTGTCGAAGCGTTCGCGCTTTTTGCGAGGGACGTCGGGCGAAAGTAAGAAATGTCGTGCCGTTTTCGACCAGTCTGTCGCCACGAGACACGACTTATCGGCGAGCGATCGATTACGGCTACTCCGCTCGTGGAAGAAATTAAGATCTCGCGTTTTTCAAGCGATCAAATCAATTAGAAAGATATATTAAGTGGGGACAGGAAAGTTCGGTTAAAATCAATATTAGCGGGGAAATATAATGTGGCAAAATCGAGGCAGTAAAATTAATAGTAGACATCGCCGGTTACCAACCGCGGATTTATCTAATCTAATTGGGCTCCCTCTTATATAAACGGCCGTCTTATCTGTTGTTACGTATCGCAAATCCAATTCACTGGCTCATTGAAGAGGTTAGTGTAACTGCGCCAAGTCCGGGACTGCCCCGCAAAACGAAGCCCGCGATATTTATAACGGCACTTAGAGTAAAGCATCATATCCCGGTGAATTCATCAAGGTGTCACGGGGGCGTCCTTTAACACCTCTCTCGCCGAAACCGCCGTCGCCGTCGCAAATAAGGTCTTAAATAATCCCGCACCCGCGGGCCTGCGAATAAATTTCCCGGGGTCAACGCGACACGCATTATTACGAGAGCCGCGTATAATCCATCGCGATTTATGGCGATCGTTGCACAGCCGCCATCGCGGTTAACGCCGCGATACATTGTCTCGTTTCCGACTTTTGCCCGGCACGTAATCCAGAATGTGAAACCACATCCCGGGTGAAATTTATATATCGCGGACTCTCTCGCTCGCTCTGCGTCCGCTATATTTACCGTCCGGCCTCGATTAGAGGGCGGTTATACGATCGGGGAAATCGCCTTAATGAAACGCCGCGAAATATTTCAACCTATCGCCAGGCTCCCCCCTGTAATTGATGGACGCACTTATCGCGCGGATAATGCAAGACTCGCGCGCGCGCGTAACGCTCGGTAACGCTCCGGCGTGATAACTATGAATTAATCGATGCTCATAGAAAGTAAGAGTGACGACCGTCTCTCACCGAGGGAGGTCCGACCTACACACGCTCACGGCGCGACTTCGTAAGACCGGCTGTAAAAAATCCCAGCTGCCCGAGAGGAGCTCGTCCCTTACACGTGTCTCTTTGTACTCCTACGCTGGTTTTTTTTTTAGATAAGGAGGACGGACAACAACGTGCTTCGATCGGGACCACTTTCGTCCGACGACCTTGTCTTCCCTCGTCGTCTTCGGCATCGCCGGTCGACCTGCTAATGAAAAAGGATAGGAACCATCGCCTCAGGGCCGCGTACGCCGCGCGTACAGCCCACTTTTATCTCGTAAATTCGGCCCGTTCTCGAGATAC
The DNA here is from genome assembly GCF_001313825.1 of Dinoponera quadriceps. NCBI lineage: Eukaryota > Metazoa > Arthropoda > Insecta > Hymenoptera > Formicidae > Dinoponera > Dinoponera quadriceps. The sequence continues at coordinate 272,794 of NW_014557213.1, read as the reverse complement.
ACGCGTTTCACTATCGGCGCCGTCGTCAGCCGGTGAAGAAATTTACGGTATCGTCCGATACCATGCCAGGAGGAGGAAGAGGGGAGTAGTGTAGGTGATGTCGTTTTTTCGCTCAGTTTATCCTCCGCGTCGCATTATGCGGAAATATTAACGATCGCTAAATAATCGAAGTAATGAACTCGTGTAGCTGAAACATCATCCCACGCTCGTTCGCTCGCTCGCTCGCTCCGCGATAATCAATCGATCGCATACGGCAAATCGGAACGACGTCGTCGAGTGTCCCAACTGCGCGAGATTGCATAACCGGCAACGCGTATTGAGAAACAAAAAAGAAGAGAAAAGGGGGGAAAAGAAAAAGAGCGAGAGAATTCGAAAGGCGATCACGAACGAGAAGAAAACAGTTACGTGGGCGGTCCGCTCCGTCGTGTCCGCGCGACTTTTAATAATCGCCTCGATTTGTAAGTGCACCGATCCTAATTAGAACGCCCCCTTAAGATATGCACATTGTGCTGTTTTATTTCCTCCTTACTTTTTCAAACGAATACAACTCATTCCTCCCCCTTTCCCTTCCCCTCGTCTCGGATGTTTCTGACGTGTCGCTACTAAATCAAAAAACACCGCAGTGCGCCATCGCCGAAGGCGCGTATTGAGTTACCCGAGCGGGAAGAGGTGCATCGAACGACCGCATTCGCAAACTGAGATCCAGTGAATTACGAGCAACGAATTTCAACTGCGACGAGGGATGTTAGCTATCGAACTCGTTGCGGTAAATTCGGAGTTGGGTCACGTTGCGATATCGCCGATGTCTCTTCGACGTCAAGCGGAAGGGAAAAACGCAGCTTTCACGATGCGCTTCATATTGCTTCATATCAGCTGCGTGCAAAACATTTAATTACATTTTCCAATATATTTCATGATTATTTTGAATAAATGGATTTTGAACAAAATATCCAAGTCGAAATTTTGATACTACTCTAATACTCTTAAGTTAGATAGTTTGCATCTACTTAGACAACCTATATTCTGAGTCGAAATTCTCCATTAAATCTATTTAAATATACATTAAGTCTTCTAGTGGAGGAAACGGAAATAACGTCTCATTTATAACTTTTAATTCTACAAATTGAATTTTAATTCTACAATTCACCTTCAACAATTTATTTTGACGCTAAAACAGCGGAAAACAGAAATTCAAGACATCATCAGGGTCAAAAAATAAAGATTATATTATATTATTAGAATTAAAATTGAACCTATTCTGCTATCTTAGTTTCTGCTATGTAGAATTAAAAGTTTATCATAGGACAACAATTTCGACTCGAGATATTCGCATTAAATGCGCAAGAGTTACATCGCAGAATCATGCCGAGAATATGAATAGAATCATACACGGAGCGTCCGAGTTTTCTCGCGGAAAATACAATCCCTCCCTCGGAGAAAAAAATTACTCGCGCACTCGGAAGAATTTCTAATTAAAAATCAGCGCCGAGTTCCCTTTGCAGGCGACATTCGCAGCCACTTCTTGACTCCGCGCTTCTCGACGATCTCAAGAACACACCCCGGAGCACCAATTAACCTAACGAAAGAGCATAACACCGCGCGACGAGCACCATCCGGACCTCAAGACTATCACTAACGTAAACGCACTGCGCGCGGCAAAAGAAAGAAGGGAACGCGTGGGTGGCCCTGTGGGCGATTCCCGGTGCTTTCCGGCGATTCTTAGCAATTTTCCCGCATCACACACACACACACACACACACACGTTCACGTGTGCTTGTACGCGCGTGTGCAGCACGGCAGGTGAATTCCGGGGAACGCGGCGCTTTGAAGGCGCGGCTTTCACGGCGTCCCGGCGCCGAGCCGCGCCGGCGTCCCAGCAATCAATACGCGGGAGACGACGGTTTCGCGAGCTCTCAGCTGTTCCGTCCTCACCACCATCGGCGTTGGCGGCGGCGGAGAATACGAGCTCGCTTTTTCGCAGCGTGACAGCTTATTCTCGCGATTCCCGGACGCGCGCCCGATTCCGCAAACGTTTACGATAATTGAAAGCCTCGGGGAACGCACGCTTCGCCGAAGTCTCCTCGCCGACGAGCGGGCGTCGCTTCGCCAGAACGACTCGTCACGCCCTTTATATAGCGAATAGCGCCCGATCGCTCGCTCGCTCGCGCGCTCCGCTCTGTGGCCGCGAGAGAGTTTGCCGACCTTATTACGTCGGCGAGAATGCAATTAAAGCCGGCCAGGTAGAATGGGATCCGCGCAAGTCCGTAATCTTCCTTGATTTCGTAATCTTGCGTAATTTCGGGCCTAACATCGTGTTGGACGCGCGATCGAACAATCGAAGTTCGAGTCACGCGCAGTCACACAGTCGAGTGTCTTCTTACTTTGAAACAATGTTACTTGGCGAGTAACAAAAGACAACAATATTGACTCTCTTTCAATTTTGTTGCAAGGTGCGACGATAATGCGCTCGTATTGACACTTTGACGAGCTAGTTACCATGGACAAGTTTGCGCCTGCGCTGAGAAAAAAAATTGTGTTGCTTGCAATTATAATCGCATAAATGAAAGAATTTAATTCACGAGAGCCATTTTTCTAGTACTATTATATCCTAAGTCAAAGTTTTTAATTCTACATTAAGTCTTTAAGTGTGGAAAATGGAAATAACTTCCCATTTGTAGCATCAAAAGAACACAATAAAAGATCTTTGAAGACTTAATGTAAAAGCAAACTAGATTTAATGTAGGATTAAAATTTCGATTCAGATCAGTGTTAGTAATAATAACTTTATATAATATGTATATTGTTACTATTATTTTTGGATTAAAACCAGAACATATAATTAAGTCTGAAAGTGACTGTAATTTAAAAGAATTTTCTCTAGTGTGTTATTGGCAAATTTCGAAAGTTCACTTAGGCCGAGTTAGAAGAAAAAATATCCTTCTTGTACATAAGTTTATAAATCTACTTTTATATAGTCCCTATAATACTACAATTATAGTCTGTTATAAACGATTAATATTTCTTTAAAAGGCGATAACCGCTTGCGGAATGAATTCGTGCGTGTACGACAGCGACCGTCGAAGTGTCAATTAATTTCGAAGAATCCTGTTGAACGTGAGACTAGAGTTCTCTCGGTTTCCCGTGATTGTCGTGTGCGATTCGACGGAATTCGCGACTTCCGGTCGATACGCCCGACATCGCCGTAGTGCTTCGGTGCAATCAACGACGTTTAGAAGCACTTGAAGTGCGCTTTATTGGAATAACCTACATGCCGCGACGAAAGTCCGTGCAAGGTGCCGAGGCCTCAGGATCCCCAGGAAGGACTTCCATCGGCGGGGTTACTGGGGCGTGCACCCCCTGAAATTTTCTTTGATCTCCCTCCCATGCGGAGCATGATTATTGGCGTATTGATTCGGCGCTGCACCATTCTTGTCTAAATTTAGGTGACCTGTGCACGACCGTGGAAGAAGCCAGCCACCCGGAGTCGTTCGGAAAATATTTTGCCAACGAGTCAGCTGAGAAACTTGATTCATCCCGAATGATAAGAAAAAAATCGGAAAAACGACATGTATTATTAATTAATGGAGAAGAAACGAGCAAACATATCTCAAATGTTGCGCCACGTTGCGCGATATGATACTATTATTAATTCTAATAAAAATGTTATATATCAAATACAAAGTATTAGGGCTCGTATCAATAGTTGTTACTTGAACCTTGTTTTAGATATACTCAGATTTGAATTTAGAGTTAGATGTGAGTTGAATAGCGTTTATAGATGTAATGTCAAATGTATTATTATACAATTGAAATGGAAAGCTCAGATTTAACTTTGAATTAAAGTCTGAATATCTCACATGAGACGAGTTTCAAGTGACAACTATTAATACGGACTTAGAATACACACGTACGAATCAGAGAACCCGATTCGATATCCGAAAATTGCATCCCCAAACACGTTTACGACAATTTGCGCATAATTGACTGGTGTTTTGCGTATCGAAACCCTCACACGACTCCCTCGAGGTTACTTCACCCTTCCCTTATGAGGGGAACGCGCTCCGGATTGCGAACCAATGTCAACCAGTCGGATCAACGACCAGGCATCGCCGGTCGGCTAACTTGTCTTATTTGTATCCTCCACCCGTACATATCGAATAGCCCAGCCTAGAAATGATTAGCTCACCTACGTACGTGTCCACGTGTAATTACTGAGCGGCTCCGAAGTGCGGCGGACCTCGGTATTAAATTTCTAACCCATTTCTTTGCCTCTCCCTTTCTCTCTCCTTCCTTTCTCTCCGTCCTTTTTCTTTTTAACTCTCCCTCCCTCTCTCTCTATGTATCTCTCTCTCTTTTTCTCTTATTCGCGCTCGGCAGTGATTAGCTAAGACTCTAACCGCAAGCAGACCTTGCGCGGACGGCAGTCCTCTCTCCGTTAGCGTCTCAGGCTAATTGTACGTAATAACTGACACGAGTAGACTCGAGAGAACTCAACACCATTTATGGTAGTCCTGTGTGTGAAGGACTCCTCCTCTCTCGCTCTCCCGGATAAATAGGAACTCTCCCGCAGATTGTAAAGTGAATCCTGCAAGCCGATCGAAGGCCGATCGAGCAAGAATGATTTGGAACGGCGACTGACTCAATTGATATCACCTCAATTCCGTCGACTTGATATCATCACCGTGACGAAATTGCTGATTTATATAAGTATATCGCGGAATGTGTCTCTGGAACCTCATTCATATCGCTCCGTGTCTTTGTTTCTGAAGATGAACGATTATGAATATATTAGAGTATCTATAATAAAAGTATAGACACGGTATGTCTGATTTTTTATTGGCTCCGCCATGCTTGGGTCAGCTTCCAGTTGGAATATGTCAAAAGTTGCTTTCCAACAAAAAGCAAAAGTTGACACAAGTATAGTTATATCATTTATTATTCTTTTCTCTACTAAATGCAAAATAAGCATATAATGACAACGAATGATGATATAACTAGACTTGTATCGACTTGCGTCTCTTGCTGGAAAGTAACCAAAGTTATCAGCTGAATGACAATACAAAGATTTGTCATTTACGAAGTATACAAAGTGTGTTAAGAGAAAAGTGAGCTTGTGTACTTCATATTGTGAATAATCATTAATTTATTTTGGTTTGCACCTATTTTAATAATATTTGAACATTTCAAGTATTATAGATGTGAACTTCAGGTTTTAAACCAAACACGGCGGCCACAGTGTCTCTTATAACACATACTTTATGAATCATTACTCTTATTATAAGTACTTTACGAATATATCAAACGTAAGCAGATACGTAGCAGAATTCGCAGTAGTTTTAGAAAATTCGAAGATCGGCCTGGCTGACTCATACCTTCGCGAAACACGCGTCACTGTCAATAGCGATACACGGTACTTAGAAAGTAGCCTCACACATCGGCCGATCGTATCACCCGCGGGATAAGCCTCCAACATGAGACCTGCGCAACGTGATTACCGTGTGATTAAAACAAATCTCTAATCATACCGTGAAATAGCTATCGCCGGGCTATTAATCATTAGCTGTGTTGCTGTACTATTAATCATCCACTGCAGAAACATTCGTACAAGATACGAATGCAAACTCTTAAATAACAGGTGTACTAATGAATATCTAGCACAGAAACAGCGAGGCATAAACAATTTATTCGCGCTTTTAAGAGAGCATAAGAAGCATGAATTCGTAGTTAACGCAGGCGAGGCTGAAGCCATCATTATAGGCGCATGCATCATTAATAAAGAAATCAAAAATTTCTCAGTAATAAGGGATAATTTTATGTTCGTATGATAATCAGCGGTGAAGATAAAGGTGTTTCGACGCAAATCCGAAAGCGTTCAGCCTAAATCGAAAGCGACAGCGATACTCTCGGCAAGAATGGAAATCTAGAGCGGGAAAGCAGCCAAAAGTGACGCTGATCCGACCCGCTTGCGCAGATAAAGAAAAATATCCCCGTTCGGGATTTCCTAAAAGCGGGCTTATCGCCGGAAACGGGCCGCAGCGTCAATAGCGTCAAAGGAAGACAAGTGGAAACAACGGCGAGCTAATATTTTCCTTAGATAATGGAACGCTTCCTGATATGTGAAGGCGGTTAACACTTGCGACGTCACCGAATGACGTATTGTGAAGAAAGAAATCACACTGAACGTAAAAGGCTTGATGCGAGGAGATTTTGTGCGAATTTATTCTTAAAACGCCGACGAGCGGCGCAGGAGAAAGCCTTCTCCTTCGAGGTACCTTTGCTCTTGAACTTGATACGAAATGGGCTAACGGCGATCAATACGGGCTTTCGGCGCTTGCGAAGCGAAGCTCCGTCTGGCACGGGCGGTGGTAACTTCCCCGAAAGCCCGGCAATAGAATCTACCACGAGTCTCGGAAAATATTTACCGTTATCCGATTCTCTCTCCCGCATGTATCTACTCACGATGTAATCGTTTCGCGCGCATATATCGCGCATGAAAATATCGCGACTCTCCCTCAGCTACACCTTCGATATTCACTTCAATCGATTAAAAGTCCGATTGTGCGGAAGCGAATTTCCCCGGGGAAGAATTTTTGCCGCGAGAGAAATGTGCGAACATAAGAAAGCGATCGATTCTTCGGGAGAACGCGATTCGCCGCAATTAAAATTATCGAATCTGATAAATGCGCATAAAAAACAAATTGCAGATTCATTAACGTCCGTAAAAAAACGTTCCCAATCGGTGAATGCAAAGAATTCGAGATACATATCACGACTAACTGTATTCTCCGTAGAAAGTCGCAGTGACGAAAACTAGAGACTAGCGCGACTGAAATCTCATGCTCGTTAAGGCGACGCGAACAGCTAACTGTTCCGGCGAGGCGAAAAATCCCGGCTGCATAAATTAAGAAAAAAAGATAGTCCCCGTCTCTCCGGCGCGCGTTGCGAATCCGCTTCCGCGATAACCCGCGCGAATACACAACGCTGACGGCAACGACAAGGCTCGGTTTTGCATTGCGCCATTTACGGCGAGATGCGGCCGCCCATCGCAGGGAACAAAACACACGCGTACGCACGTACGCCACCACCGGCGAGTTGCAGTTTACCTCGACTATCGATTAGATTCAGCCTTGTTAAACGCGCTATCTTATCGCGGGCCGCGGTAGGACGCGAAACGCGTCGCCCAGTCATTGTGAATCACAGAAATCACCCGTGAGCCTGTGAGAGACTAAAGTTCCGCAAACACGTCACGACTTACGGCTTTTATTACCGAGCGATACCAGGAAGTTGCTCGACCCTGAACAGCGTAAGCCGAGTCCCGAGGAAGACCTCCAACGGCAACAAAAAATTACAGAAAATTATACAATCACTTAAGTAAGAGTATCAAACGGATTCCTTGCCGGCGAAGGGAAATCGATAAGATTCTGATGAGGTTTTAATCGCCTAATCATCGCTATAAATATGCGAAATAAACGAGAATTATTAATACGTTGACTGCCGCGCTAAAATTAAATATAAGTAGCCAAAATTAATATTCGCGTAACATTTCGCGCGATTTTTCGTACTGTTAAGTATCCTTCTGAGAATTTCATAAAATCAAGTATGTAAGACCGTCATCATTTGTGGATAACGCGGCAGTTAACGTGTTAAGAAACCTCTCGACCTCGACCCAAGGAGAAATATTATTTCAAAATTTATTTTATCGGCAGTAAGTGTCATTCGATAAATTCTTTATCGTTGATGATAAAACGAGACAAGATATTCCGTGTTGTGGATTGTTGTTACAGTACAAGGATCGCTCACGATTAGGCAAATCGGTCGCCGCGTTGTTTATAGAAAGGCTGACTAACAAAGTTGTAACGCTCGCGATAAGATAACGCGCGTGACAAGAGCGGATCTAATCGATAGCCGGCGTAAAACGCACTTTTACTACGCTCTACTCGCTCGTTTTCTTCCTTCTCCTTGCACGAATCGCCACCACTGCCGCGAGAAACTGCTTTGAAATGCAAGTGAACGCTTCGGAGAATGCCGCCGCTTCGCGTCGTCAAGTCTCGTGGCGGAACGAGAGATTAGATTAATTATCAATAAAGGCGCAGCTCGCCGCTTTGAGCACTCTGACACTTGACATGAGACGACGACGTAATCATCGTCGTTGGTTCGATTCGATCGCGACTCAACATTTCCAGCTCTCAGGATCGACTCCAGCGAACGCGGTACGCGACACGTTGTGTAAGGTGAGGATATTTAACCCTTGCAAGATAAAGTCGAGAAATGATTCTAGGCGAGACGCGTTATCTCCATTTTGATAAATTCAATAATGGATCTCGCTCGAATCGAAATTTTGGCTTCGTACCAACCCTGTGAACACCCTTGAAAGAACTTAAAAAACCAATGAAAAATGTCAAGATGAAACATTATACAAGTTATTGAAAGCTAATTAATTATAGCATCGATAATCCTTGAATAAAATAATCCCTGAATGAGATAATCTTTGAATTAAATGAATCTGTGTCCTTCGTCCTGGCTTTCCGATCCAGCATCCTGCTTCCCGCTGCTCCGGATATTCCATCATGGAGCACTGACATTCGCGTGTGAATGATTTGATCGGAAAAATGCGTGTTAATCGACACGATACCGGCGAGATTAAATATTTTAAGAGAACCGGCAAAAATTAAAACTAACGTATCGACACACGTATTCAACGCCGCGGTGTGTAAGCCGCTCATCGATTCGAAACATAATGACTTGGTCATGGAAACACACGTGAGAATACCAAAACAATGAACAAAAAGGGCTACGTCATCACCCGTAGATCGCCAATTGTTGCTGCCAACCATTGAACGGCCGAGTGATCAAAACAATCAACAAAAGTGAGTTTCCAGAGGGAAATATCCCAGACCTTCAAGGTATCATCATAGTTCAGGAGTACGCATTAAAAGCTTCATACGTAACATTCGATTATCGACAACGGTTAATATGCGATTGTTAGCTAACGCTGTGTGTCTGATCGTATTTTCGCGTGAGACTATCGAGTGCCTGTCCACGATGGCGATCAGGAGCTCATTCCAGAACGAAGGACGCAGGATGTAACAGCATTCAACGACGATTAACTTCTAACTTTTTTAGCCCTTGAGAACTTTTAACTCCCATCGAAATTTTTAACGCAAATTGAAATAATAAAAAAAGTATAGTAGCAAGTATAAAGAAAGAAAATTTGTTATTTCATTCGTAATAATTTAAAATTTTCTTATTGCACATATTTTAACTGTAGTTAAGATACACATTTAATTTTTTATGTAACATGAGCTGCTTATATATTAAAACTAAGAATAGAGATTAAACGCGGGTAAAATTTAAAATAATGGAATATGAAATAGTTCTTAAATAGTCATTTCTAAGTTTTTCGAGATATATGAAATTTGCAGAATTAATGTAGAGCCAAAATTTTCGACTCGGACACCGCTCTTTAACCCAGCAATGTTTAATTCTCGTCGATTGTAGCTTCTCGCTTTCGGAGAAAAAGTGAAGAGAGAGAATTTATTTAGAAAAATTCGCGCTAACTAGTGCGTACACGCCTGAAAACTACGAGAAAACTTCGTCGTGACCCAAAACTCGCGCATCAGCGGAGAACCTAGATCCGATCCTGGTTACATTTTGCTACTTTCTCAGAGTGACGACGTGGTAAATATTTCCGTTAATTACGGAGCCGACAAAGCAGCGGCTTCGAATCGCCTCAGCTCGCCTCTACTTTATTGGAATCGGAGGGCAACGCTTTCACGGTATATTACTACTTTAGGCCTGCCGTCGGCCTCCCCGCGGCGCAAAGTGAAATTTATCCGGCGATATCGGCAACCGATCGCGAAAATCGACGCACAATACGCTCTAACGGCGGCCGTAATGACGCTCCCACGAGATTTACGACGGTAACATGCGCTCTATCCTGTGCAACGCGCCATGCACCGCTGAAACGTGTTGCCGCGCTAACGCTATCTGTTAGGGGTGTTAACGATATTGCGATACTAACCGAGTACCGATACTATCGTGTGGACATTTTAGCTCGCAACTCGACACGACTGTGTGTGATATGGTTGTTAATTTGATCGAAGACAAGAAAAGACTTGGGGGTATACCCTCATTAAAAAGTGTATTAATTTTTTCGCCGATAACGATACCGTTATTTAAAATACCGATTTTTTTTTTATCGGACGTCACATCTGCCGCCGACGTACCGGGAGGAGATTCCGGCCGAGAGATATCGACGTGCGATATGAATAAAAAACTCTTTTAGTTCCGAGAAGAGCTTTTCGGAACGTTGACCCTAAGTACAGCGCGATACGAACGGACGTCTCATAAAAAGGGGGAGATTTATCGTAACCGTGATTACGACGAAATTTTCTCCCGAAAGATAAGGCGCTCGTAAACCTACCGAGGTTCGCCACGAGCGTTTGGTACCTCGAGACGCGGGAAAGCGTCCTGGAATCTCTGTATGCACCGAAGCCGCGCCGCGACGTTATCGCCGCGGCGCTGCGCAAGCCCCGGGGAAGGAATTATTCCGCTTCGTGAAATGCCGCGATTTAGCCACGCTTACACGTATGCCGGTCGCGTGTATCGCCGGCGGTAATCGCCGCCGTTAGACACACTCGAGTCGGCTAATCCGCCATTTTTAGTCAATACCAGCCGTTCTCGGCCAGATTAAATTGTTATACTGCGCCGTGCCTTTCCAACCGTAAAAGTAGCACACAATGACGTTAACGGGTAATTAATCTAACAATTGGATAATCCACCAGGTAATGTGTAATTTATCAATAATTCACTAATTAAGTAATTATATAGGTAGGGCAGTTTCGGGATATTTCGACATGCGATAGGTTGCAGCACTCTTATTGGGTTCTCTTTGAATGAATTATCTTCGAAAAGCTATATTGTTATTTTTTTCTATGATCAGTTTATAGATTATAGTTCTTTAATTCATCATTTTATTATCGCATACAATCAATTAATTTTATATAATATCATGCGAAACGTCACAAGCCGTTTACGAAAAATATGTAACAGATACACAAGAATTAGACTTCAAATATAAAAATTGTATGTATGTGTGCGTCTAAATAATATAGAATTCATCTTTGTAATATTTTTATATGAAAATTTAATAGTTATATGTCAGAAACCCGTCATTACATAAATTTTGCAAGTATCTGAATCACCCCAACAAGTGTCGAGATCTCTTTCAATCTAACGAGACGGGAGCCAAATTAAATTTGCTTTTAAGTGTCTATGTTTAGCAATTCCTATTTTTCTGTGTGATCAATGAAACAATCAAAATAAATGTTGAAGCCAATTAAACTGGAATTATTATTTTGCATTAGCACGTCGAAATATCCCTAAATGATCCCAATTCAATAATATTATATATATACCGATGAAATAACTTAATGATAACTCACCGATTATATCAGACAAACGATAATGTATTTAAGTATTTCGAGCATTTTTCACACTATAGCAAGCGATACGACTCACGAATACAATGCAGTTACAACGATGAACGATCGATGGTTGAAAATAAAAATCGAATCTCCCCCGAAGTTTCTCAGCGGGGGACTCCGCCTATTGTTGCGTCGCATCTCCGTCTGCAACGGAAGCGCAAGCAAGATACGAAACGTTCGAGGGCGATACGAGAGCACGCGAAATATCAAGAAATATTACATTTCCATCGTCGCGCGGGGACGTCACGTCGACGCGTCGCCTTCTCCGCCAGCGGCGATGCAATTAACGTCGCGGGCGAGGCGAAGAAGAGGCGTATCACGCGGCCGAGACGCCAACGATTCGCACGACGGACGGGACATTTAACGTGACGCGTGTTACGATCGTTATACCCGTTAATTTATAATAATCGGCCGATGATAAAATTCCGGATAGGTCACGCGCATGTTGTCGCGGGTAGGAGTGGTCGACAATTCCCCGGACCTTTCTCCGCGAATAATAACGCGTATACATAAATGACGAGCGCGCGCAAATTGAGGACTCCGTAAAAAAGGACGAAACGGGGAAATAAGTTGCCGACGATCCGCGATCTGAAGCAATCCAAAAGACCGGCTTGTTTATCTGGCGACTCGGCCGCGCCGCCGTTTTCGACGCGCCTCGCGTCCGGTATTTGTGACGCTTCCCATAACGAAGTAGTAAAAGTAGCGACACCCCGTTAAATTTAAGCATCACAACGCCCGTCCGACGACGATACGCCGCACCCTTATTTCCGATCGCGCGATATTCACGGCCGGCGGCTCCGGACCGCCGTAAATACGCCCGGATGCGCCTAAGGGCGCGAGTTATTTTCATAGCCGCGGCGCGTTACGGTCGCCGTCGACAGAGATATACGCAACGAAAAGCGCGATTGAAATGCACTCGAAGCCGAGGGGATTTAATCGGCGATGTATTGGAATTGACATCGTGCGACTCGTACTCGCGGAGCTTCTCCAAGCCGCCGACAAATTGCGGGGAGAAACGTCGTTCAAACGATTACGATCGCCGTCTTAAATTCCGAAATCTCCGCGGGTTTTGTTATTACGAGAATAACCAAACTTCCCGCGGATTTCCACGAACATTATAAACGCGAGAAAGAAACAAAAGAAACACAAATAAAAGAAGAATTCATAAAATAAACGACTACGTACTTCACTATAAAAAAAGATGCGTCAAAACAACTCGAATTAAAGAAACTCAGTTTCAGGTTGAAAAAATGGCGAATTAACTACTCTAGTTTTTTCAACAAAATTTTGGAAACATTTATTAAACATCTCAATGTTTCTCAATTGAAATAAGCTGAAAATTGAGTTCAATAAGGCGAACATAAAGCTGACCCAACACATTATCGCATTTATTGTCTGATTTATTTCATCACTTAATTCAGAGATAATATTACTCGTATTATGCATTCTATTAACCTTTTGAGAGTATATATATATATATATATATATATATATATATATATTTATTATATATAACTATGTTTCGATTCCGTTAAGGAGGTTGCAACTTATAACGTAACTTGAAATAAGATTGATAGGAAAGATTGATAGAAATTTGGACTATGTATACACTGAAATATTTTATCTAACTGTTCCAGTAATTTAAATTAGCGTGCTATTTTTAATTTCTATTTTTAATATCCTCTAGAAATATAAGCTTTTGATGAAAAATTACTATGATATTAAAAAGTAATACGTAGACATTAAACACAAATTTCAGAATTAATTCATCTTGTTTTGAAAATATGGCGGTGTAAAATTTATTTTGTTTGATAAAAAGTAAATTTATGAGTGACCCCCTTAATGCACTACTGAAAATACGACACTGAGTCTTACACTTTCAACTATTGATCTGACTCAATTTTTGTTCAATCTGACTCGGTTGCAGTTCGTGCAACAAAATTTGCGTAAGACTTGGTTCGTTTTATCGGATTTTCTCCGGTGCAGTGTTACATTACGGTTCGAGCAGAGTATAGTCGTGGGGTTTTACCATGACAGACCGTTACGCTCGAAAGCGTAAACGCGAAACCCTTCGTCCCCCTGACGTCTCGTCAGCTATCCTAAATGCTACGATCATAACTTCACTCACCATCTCGTCGAGGCTCTTGAGATCGTTCGTGACGATCTGCGGCTGCGGGCCGTATATGAGACAGGGCACCTCCTCCTGCATATCGTCGGCGTACTCGTCGTCGCTGTCTTCGTTGCTGGCGCCATTCGCCTTGTTCTCGGCGGCGAGCTCGCGGTCGATCTGTCTCTCCATCTGCACGAGCATCGGCGCGAGCATGCCAAACTTGGCGCCGCGACGGGCCACCTCCAGCAGGCACAGTATCACATGCCGCTCGTTCTTACGCATTATCAAGTCGTCGGTTTCGAAGAGTAGACACTCGATGATGCCGAGGCTGTTGCGGCACCAGCCGATGAAGTTGGAGACGTTGTCGCGGGCGAAGAAGGTGCCGGCCTTGGCGTTCGGCAGGAAGGCCACGTCGCTTAGCTGGCTCATCGGAAGTGCCAGGGCCGAGGTTATCGAGCGTGTCATCGAGATCTTGCGGGCCTGACGACGGGCCACGTAATCGGCCGCCGCCTTCCGCACATTGTTCGCGTGCTGAAATCAGAGGAAAATTCCTCTTTAATGAGTCATTCGTCGCAGGGGGTTTGTAACTTAAACAAATAGAAGAATAATCGGCAGTGAGAGCAAGTTACATGAATCTGAACGGCTGAACGTTGAGGGATATCAACATGCAATGTGTAATTAGAACGCTTGCAAAATGTTATGTTACGAATGTAGGCCGTCGAATCAGAGGGATACTGTTTTATGACAATTAAGATCATTGAGAGAGAAGGAGAAAGATACATCGAGACAAGAGCTTGGGTAACTTAAATGACAAAGCAGTCGCCCGATAAGCGAAAGGTTCCTGTGTTTGATTCTCGATCCAACAATCTCGCGTTCCCAGTGTATTTTCTCTCCGACTCTTGCATATAATGTAAGCAATGTATAGACGTAAGTCATATTGATTGCCGACGGGAAAAGTTACCACACAAAGGCTGACGGAGCGAGACTACTTAAAAAAGATGTTTAAGGTCGAGGATTTCCATTAGAGAAAAAGCATTGATGTTTTTAAACGGCTACACTGAATAAGGAAAAAAATATGTCAACATCTTCATGAGTGAATCATCGAGTAAAATAGGCTAAGATTAAAAAATCAATCTTCGAGCTTTTGAGCCCAAATAACAATATCGATTTTTCCGCTGTGCATAAACGTTCTCGTTTTTGTTAATTACAATAATCTAAAAAAGATATATTATAGTAATTTCTTCCAAGCGTATTTGATAAGCGTATTTTATTCTATTCTATAAATTACAGGTGTCTTGTCGAGCATGATAATACCAGTGTACTTACAGCGTCTTGAATTACAATTTACAACAGATGCGATTTAAATGTATGCCATGTGTACGCCAGTGTTTTGTACCTCCTATGGTAAATGTCGATATTTTATTTCTGACACTTAAAGTATATGCGTGTACGAGCCGTGCGATATTTCATTCCACGCTATTCAACACTTTCCCACACGCGCCGTCTCCTCTTACATACATCGTGTACATAGTTATTCAGATGCGGGGTTCGACATGACATCAAAATCCTGGATTTACCGGGAGCATTGAAATGGCAGATGGCTTGATGACGGTCATCCCTCCGGAAAAAAAAACTTTAATGCAATATTATACTATTGATTTAGATGAGTGTACCAATGGAGAGAGCAAGATAGTAAGAGAGAGATGAGCACACCCTTGTAGGTCAAATATCAACGGCCGTTTCAGCGAAATGAAAGTAACGAAGGGCGAAAAAAAGATTCAATTTTGCTCGCGGATCATGAATATTGCAATTCGCAATAAAAAGAAAAAATATTAAACGAGTATGCACAAAATGATACGGAACAGTGAAGGTTTCAAGAAAATTTTTGCGAATTAAATTTCCAGAATTACATTTTCAGAATTAAATTTCCTCAATTTTTGAAAATGACATTTATTAAGCCAGTCGAAAAGTTCGATACGACTTTCTTTCTTCAACGATAAGCTACACCTTCTTCACAATAGAGATGTACAAATACTGCCAGGACGTTGGCAAAGGATCATAGACAACAATAGGTGGTGGTTGCTCGATTGATGAATAATTTGTTTTTTCCATTGAATGCAATCAAATTAAGTCTGATTCAAAAATTGAACCGAACTTTTTGACTAGCCCGATTCTTTTGACAGATCACACGCTGAATGAAATATTGTAATGAATTGTACGGCCATGAATATTCTTTTATTGTCTAAGCGGCGTCCCTGCCTAATTTAGTTCCTCTTTCAGTTTGATTCCGATCATTGTACATCGGACACGTATCACTAGCCGCAGTGTTATACGATCCCTCTAATCCCTTCCCATTTGCTTAACGCGCGTTTTCTGCGGGACATCTGCTCAAACGACAATGCGTCTAACTGGGTGCTCGTTTTAATGACAGTTCGTTGAACCTCCATGCTGCTCAAACAGACTTGACACGAGATATTCGTCGGAGAGGTATTTAGGTTGCGCCCCGGAAAAAAGAAGCTACATGCGGCCGGAAACGCGCCGCTGCGGCTAGAAAGTCGCCGATGTTTAAACAAAATCGCATTTCGTCTCCATAAACATCGCGCCGTGCGTGCGACGTGCGCTCTCTCGCGCGACGATAGAATTTCAAAGTCACGTTCAGCCGTGGGCTCTCTTCGTCAATGCATTACCAATTATAGAAAGCCTCTCACGTAAAATGACAGAGGAATTTGGAAAAATTTTACGAGCCAGTTCGAAATTACACTCGTCGCGCTGAACGTCCTATTCATCGCATCGCAATAAAATAGTACAATAGCTGTGGTCTGAATTTTATTTCTCTTACGATATCCTTGCAATATCCTCTCATTTTTTTATTATAAAAAGTCTACAGCGTGGGAAAAGCCCTGGACACAGGGGAAGCCAAAATTTTCACGGCCAGAGCTATCGGGGCTCGCTCTTCTGTCCCATAACGAGCATCTAATTGCGCCATAAAATTCCCAAGTTATTGCGTTAGGCGACAACTCTTCCAATCTTCGCGCATCCTTAATGGGGGATCGGAACTGAGCCTTCCTTACGACGCCCTCGGCCCGGCCAGAGGAACTCGCGTGTTCCACGACGCACGAACGTCCCGGATGTTTTAGGGGCCCCACACGAAATGTATCTTCCGCCTGCACGTGGTGGCCATAAGGCCGCGGAGCTGTTTACGTGCGAGTTCCACGACGCACACTCGTAAAAATCATATCTAACGGCATCCGGCTGTTCGGCCGACTCGATACGTCCCGGGGGATAATATAGAGATTAGACGAGTCCGCCAACAGCCCGTTACAATCGAGCCGCCACCGCCGTCGCCGCTGCGGGAAAGCGAGCGACGATAACGACGCCGAGAGCGTTTTGTCGAGGACTCTTCAAATTGATGGCAGGAACATCTATCGGTCGGAGAGATGTGTGGCCGGCCGTCGGAATAAAAGCGTGGCAAGTACGATGTTTTTTAATTCTTTTTTAACACCACTTGGGGTTAGATGTGCACATCTGGGAAGCGAGAGTTTAAAGCGGATTTTTAAAAATTTGAATCATAAGATAAATCATATTGTTCTAAAAAAATAGAATAGTGCACAGATAAAAAGTGCTGGAGTCAAGTAAACGTAATTATCTGTCTTTTAGTCTCTAAAATTTCTATTTCTAATAAATATTTACCAAGAAGTATTGGAGTAACCATTTTACTTGGATCAAGCAAATATTACTTGAACGGTAGCACTTTCCTCAGTATGCCATCTTTGCTACTTTGCCTCCAATCACTCATAGAATTGAGAAGTAAAGAATTGACAAAGAAGATAGACGATACCGAAAAATTGAATGTTGAAGAATGATCCATAAATCAGTCGCCTGTTATTGATTAATTGCTTCACGTCACGTTATTAATTTTAAAGCGTCGCCAATAACGACTGAAGCTCTTCGAGTATTGAGCACCGCTGCGTGCGAGAGGAAGAGTCGCGCTTATAAAAGACGAGAAGTGGCGCATATGGTAATACGGTCGGCAGATGAACCGACGGCAGGATGTCACATTATATGACCCCTGGCCCCCCTCGCTATCGTCGTCGCCTACCACCGGCGAATGCGCCTAATGAAAATGGCCGCTGCACATTCTACGTTTGTAAATTGGAACGGTTGCGAGGCGTTTCATTGCGCCCGAGGGGGAACGTATATATAGTTAAAGCGTAACGCTGCGATGTGGAAGGAAACCAATGAGACGTAACCAACGAGAGCGCAAGTTAACCATTACTCATAACCCCGTAACTCAATTTAGTTTCTCGACTCTGTGTACGCGATAAACCGTTGCGGAAATTTATGGTTGTTCGCCGAAATGCGCGAAAACGAAACAAACACTTTAAGACGTATTGTTGAAATCGCGAACCCGCGTCGTGAATATAATCTAATTAAAATCGTTAAATCTGTAGACTTAAGTACGTCTGTCACGCATGATAACACAAGTAAACATCGTTGTACGAATGATTAAAACCAAGCCAACGTCGATTATCTAATTGCACGATTCAGATAATTACGCCAATATCATAATAAATCGATCTCTTTGTAACGGTCGACCGCAGAGGCACCAGGGGTGATTATCACGTCGAAAGTTACAAGCGCCGACGCCAGCCTGAGGTATTTCATGAAAAAAGCTAATATTAGACGCTAATAAAGCATTCCCGAAATAACGCTCGCTTCCAAACGAGAGGGATCGCGCGCGCTGAAGGCGCGTAATTGACACGCGCGCATTTTACAACGCGCACAATTTAGATTCCCTACGTCCGAGGAAGTTAATTAGTTTCCAGCGCCGGTCACTCTTACAAACGTGGCGGGATTCTTTGCTAGGCAGAGGCGCGAGAAGAGATTCCACGTAAGGATTGTTCGCAATCCTGTCGTTCCTGCGCGCCGGAGGTTAATAAACCTCGACCGTTTGCACGCTAACAGCGAGACTTCGCCCCGGCACAAAAGCGCCGTGAATCATCGCGGGTTCTACACGCGCTTTGTAAGGCCTTCCAGAGCGTCGCACGCGCGAACAAGTATGTAAAATCGTGCGAACGTGCCATCGCGGCCTTTAACACAGCGCCCAGTCAACGACACGTCACAAGGTACTTCGCAGGAAGTGATTCGCATGTCACCGTTAAGACGCGCGACACAGTGATGGATCGACGTGTAAAAATGCTCTTCGGGAAAAAAGTAAGGAAAAGAAACAAAATTGCGCTAAATTTTTTCCCACAGAAATGATCCCGGTCGATCGGTCGATTTGTATACGTATCGTTACGAAAATGTTTTCGCGAACGTTAATGCGACGTAACGAGCATTCCGAGTAGCTATCTATTCGAGATATTTTCTAATCGAGGAGAGTCCCGGCATTCGTTGCGAAAAGAAACGTCTCTCCCTTCATAACTGTCCTAAATTACTTAATAGACGCTTAATGTCGATTAACCGATGACTGATAGCGAGGGAAAAATAAATCCCGCTACTATTATCTCGATGAATTATCATCCCGTTACATCATTCGTGCGGCAATTTATCTAGCAACCGTGTGTCTGTGTACATATGTACGTACGTACTCCAGAGGTTATAAATAAGGGTCAATTTCATCAACGAGATTATTCCGTTGCTTTAAGAATAATTATGTGTCAATAATGGCGAACCCTAATATGCGATACTTACTGATATGTCATAACTATATTCAATACGATTCCGAGAAATAATTACAGTGTCCTGCGTGTATGAGTGTCGTTCACGTGAGGCAACCTGTACGAAAAGGTACAACGAACCTCCGAGAGAGGCGGCTAGTTACGTCAGGCGTCGACATTGGCATTAAAATGTGTCGGCACTAAAAGGCAGTCCACGAAAGTCCTTAGACCGCCCGTCGCGTCGCATCGCGTCGCGTCACGTCGCGGCGCGTCGTGGCGCCCGTTCAATTTTTCTCCGGCTATTTCCGTCGGTTGTTTTTACGACTCACCCCTTGCATCGAGTTTTAGGAGAGCGCACACGGGGGTCACGATGTATATTTAGGCGCAACGATGAAAAGGGCCGGGACGAAGAAGAAGCGCCCCCGTCGTGCGCTCGTCTCCAGTCCCGAGAGATTATGGAAAAGTAAAAAGAAAAGAGAGAGAGAGAGAGGGCGACTGCATTTCTCG
The DNA here is from genome assembly GCF_001313825.1 of Dinoponera quadriceps. NCBI lineage: Eukaryota > Metazoa > Arthropoda > Insecta > Hymenoptera > Formicidae > Dinoponera > Dinoponera quadriceps. Next base: position 253,031 of record NW_014557213.1, on the reverse strand, counting down.
GACTCCTGAGACAAAAGAAGTAGTTGGGCGCGTCTCTGCCGCGTCTTCACGCCACGTTGCGTTCGAATGGATCGAGATGCACCGATGAAGCTTTATCTTGGCACTGTTCATTCACGATGGAATCGAAAGGTCCTTCGGGACCCGAAATATTTGAAGAACATGAAGCTCACCGCATGTCTTAATTATCGAGGTACACTTCTATTTCAAAAAGGTTTTTAAGTTTTTTTCTTTGTAAAGGTAATATTTGCGAATTGTAATTTCGCGATGTCAAGGTGTCCTCGAGTGTGCGATATTGTAAGCGTGACGGGTCCTTCGTGTTAACGTGATTACGAGTAATACGTATAAACTAGATAAAGAAATAGACTCTCAATGGAATCGCTGATGGTGACAGGAAACGCTCTTGACCTCGCACGCGTAATGCGTTTCCTTGATGTGAAATACGCAGAAATAAACGCGTTCCGCGCTCCTTTTTACGAATGACCTTCCGAAAAGGATAATCAGGCTACAAGGACGCGCACCTGTGGCTATTTCGCATACTTCCAAGCACATATGGCGTGTATAACAAGTATAAACATTCTACCTTTAACGTCCAACGAACGTGCGAAAACAGATTATAGTTCCGTTTAATTCGACATATTCGGATATTTAATAATTCAGATGTGTCAAAACAACCAACGACATTGGAAAGAATATTTATAGCCATTTATAGCTCTTCCGTCCTCTCTCTCTCTCTCTCTCTCTCTCTCTCTCTCTCTCTCTCGAATACAGTTGACCGTTATATGTAAAAAAATGACAATTATCTATTTGATGGATTTTCAAAATGCAGTAATTTCAAACCTTTCGAAATACAATCGATTTGAAAAAAAAAACGAAAGAAATTACGAACAATGCTTTTTCGAATAATATTAAGGAATTTGAAATATTTTCTACTAAATCGATGACTATTTTTTTAATATCCTTTTATTGTTTTTGTTCTTCGAAATGTGCAAACTAAACGAACAATGAGACAAGCATGCATAAACAGTGTTCAAAACCTGTATTTTATTCAAATCGAGCCCTAAATTAAAGTATGCTGTCCGACTTCTCGTGCAATTAAGTGTCAGAGTACGCGGAGTGTCTCAAAGGTTATTTCGCGCTTTCTGTAAAAAATAAATATTAGACCTGTCGCGAGAAAGAATGACATTCAATGTTGAAAGTCTAATTACAAATCGATGATAATTTTAAATCGATTTTATCTTTCCTATTTCTCACGACGTAACGCTGAATGACGGCACTGTCATTCCATTTACGATAATTCAACGGCGCGGCATCAGGTTTCATTAGCTTTCCACTCGATTTCAATTAACTGTCGGAAATTTCAAGGCCGTCGACCTTGATTCCGCTTCCTTCTAATTGCTTTCATACTCGCATTACGACCTGCCCGCTTACATTTTCTCCCGTAATCTCAATTGACCTCTTCGGAGGTATGAATTTTTCATAAACTTCACTTGTCATCGAGACGGTGCGTCTTATAAAGGGAATCTGGATTTAAAAATGAAATTGAGATCTATCGATACATCATTAATCTCCACATCATCCTTCACGACGTACAAAACCTGTCTTCGTCCGAAAGCATTAATCGCGCGTCTGATCGGCCACGCGCGTGAAATAAAGTCGCCGATCGGATTTGCATTCATCACAACGTGATCGACGTCACGTCGTCATAACACCGACCCGTGTGGTTAATCGGAAGGAAATCGCCGGTCGCGCGTTCGCACTTAACGGCGCTTTGGGTGATCGATAGATTCATCGATAAGCTCCGTTAACGAACAACTCGACGCCAAGAGGTGACTCGCTCCTTGCCACGCGCATCAGAAAAGTCGATGGACAATCGTCTCTCGTCGGGAAAGCCGGCTCGTAACTCTCCCGTTAATTGGCTCATTAATGCGGCCAGCTTCCTCAGATCCCCGGGATCGACCTCGATCGCGCGCGCGATCTCGATTTAACGCGTCCGTCCGTCGATCCACTTAACAAATAAAGGCCTATTTAGACTCGCGCTGTATTTCTTACAGGGACTTTTACAAGGAAAACCTTCAGAAATGCTGCTTTCTTTACATATTCGCGCACAGTTAACAAAAAAAAACGCACTTTATAATTATAACGTAAAATATAAATTTCGAATAATACGAATAATTTGGAAAATAATTTTCAGAGACTTATTTGCAAAGAAGTTGTGGAGATCGTACTCTAACTGCGTTCCAACATTCACTGTTGATGCAGAGAATCTATAATATATGTAGTATACGTAATTAATTTAAACTATAGATTTTTAGCACTGACAATGAATTTTGGAACGGATGGCCTCTGAATCGTAGATGCTGCTAGCCGCCGTGTCCTGTTTGAAGTCTTCATCGTTGAAGATTATTCGGCTTGAACAGGCCTTAAGGCCCCACGAGGGCAAGGGACAAGTCACAGAAGCAGAACCAGGGATAGTACCAGCCATAAATCCTAATTCCGTGCGAGAGGAGCGAGCAAGAAAAAGCAGACGGCGACAATTGCGGTTAATTAATCGCGCGCGCGCGTGCGACGTGCGTCGCGTGGAATTCCGCGATGTAACGCGGAATCCGATAAGAGGGTCGTTCTATACCCTTCCATTTATAAGGATACTTACGAGATTACCATCGAAACGACGTCGATCGGCGCGAAACGGCGGCGTTTCGACTCGGCGTCCTTGCGAGAAAATCGCGCGCGGTCCTTTTTGGGTCGCGTCGCGGACGTCCGCCTTTCGAAAGCGGCGTGCGAGGTGCGCTATTTTTAGAAGCGCAAAGTAGCAACTCGTACGAAATAACAGAGATAACGAGAAGTAAAAAAAAAGGAAAGGAAAAGAAGAGAAGAGGGGAGCAGGAAATTGAAAGAACCTCGGAAAATGAGCACGGAACGGTGATTAATTATTTTCACCGAACGACCGCGCAGTGTAATTGAAGTTCGGCTCCGGTATTGCGCACGGTGGCAACGCGCGCTTCGAAGATAGCGCCGGCCGATTTCTATATAAGGTCCACCGTCGAGGCGCCCGGTATTTGTCATTTCCGACAGGAAAGGCCGCGCGCCGTCGCTCCTGGCTCCTTTCGCCGAGATATCGCGCGATCGTGATTAATACGGATTGCCTGTCGACCTTTAACCGCATGACAAGTGCCATTCGCGAATTCGCTTTGAGAGACTTCACGCCTCGAGGCTGCTCCGACGTCGAAGGCTTTCTTCTTCTTCCGCGCATCATAGAATTCGCGACACGCGCTGTCACGCTTATTTTCGGACGAGTGTGAGACCGAGAGTCACTTTCCGATCTTGCAATCGCGGGATTGAATTAATTAATGTCGTTTCGCGAATTCATTCTCAGTACCGAGGATCAGCACTAGCCGGTGATGCAGATTCCTCGGGGACGAATCGCGCCTCACTTTTTACGACGACTAATTTTGTCCTCGGCAAAAAGAACACGGTGGCCTTAGTCTATCAAATATTTCGTTGATTAAATACTAATAATATCAATAATAATATTTACTTTATTGAAAATATAACATGACTGACAACTTATGATCGAGTTACAAATATATGTTAATTGTATTGCCAAAAGACGTAGCACCAGCTTTATAGCTGTTATCAATGTTTTATCTTCTTTTTTCCCCAAGGAAAATGATTGAGATAAGATAAAATGAAATGGAATAATCATAATAATATAGATTAATAAAGAACTATAAAATAATGAAATGATATGGATATGCCGATTAGTATAAATAATATACGGAAATTAAATCAATAAAATTTCCAAATGCACACGTAAATGGAATAAATTTTCTTAATTTATTAACGATATCATTAAAACTAATACTTTCATTGAAGCAATATATAACAACATAGCTTTAATAATATTTGCCATTAAATCAAGAAGATTTACTCTAATTACGATATTGTTGGAAATTCCATTGATTCAACAGAATTTTTTTCCGTGTGTAAATTGACTCAGCCAATCATCAACATTCGACATTATATATTTCAACATCGCACAAAACGCTTAGTAAGATTCGACTGATCGAACTTTCGACTGTAACATATTGCAATATTTAGTTGCACAATACGAAAATGACGCATTAAATTTATGTGTTCGTTGACTGAGGAGGAAATGGAATATTACACACATACACATTTATAACATCAAGTTATATCAAATATAACTCAATATCAGAAGAAGCTCTCGACAAGTTTATCTTTCAGCTCTCTTGAATGAATTGCTCAACTACTTGCTTTCAAAAACAATACGTAGGTTGTACGGTATTACACGGAAATTGTTATCACACGGCCTGACGCGAACGGACTTTATTTTATTAGAAGAGAGAAGAACGAATCGAACAGCTTCTCGATCCCACGGTTTCGCTTCGCGCGCGTGCATGCGCGCGGTAGGCTGCGACGCGTATCCCAACGGTCCCTTTGCGTGCCACCCTCGCCGTAAATGACGTCTCGTAAAAAAATCGCGCCCCACCTTTTGCCCCCGTCTGTGCGGGTCTGTAAAAATTCTGCACGAACGACGGAAAAGAGAAAGAAAAACGCGAAGGAGCCCACAGAAGTGCCGGTATCGAGAGCACTGGGGTTCCTTATCGCCGCCAGTCGCGTACCTTATTATGCTCCCCGCCTCGCCACTCGTCACGGCTCGTAAAGTCGATATATGCAAAAGCGCTCTTTTCCCTCCACTCCGTCCCTCTCCCTACCGCTCTCTTCCGACTGCTGCAACCCAATCTACCCCCTGCCACAGGTAAGAAATTCCAGAACCTCACCTCGAGATCCGCTAAGGCCGTAATCCTTAAGCCGGATTCAGACTAGAGCGCCTTGCGCGAACGCGTCTAGAGCTTACTCGTGTGCTTGTTAAGCTCGAAACCTCGATCCTCCGTGGAATATTAAGGTCATTGACACTTTCGCGGCTTTATCCTATCCCTCAACACAACGTACGTCCCATTTATGCATCACAACTCTACCGAAAAAAAAATTCGTCAGCTCAAAAATTGCACAACGAATGTTAGTTTTCACAAAAAATATCGCCCTCTTTGTCGACATTACACAGTAAAACACATTTTGTACTAGCGTTAAAATCGGTCCTTGTTAAAAAAATTTTTTGTTAAAGTTTTTTTTTATATATGGTATCTCAACATTTTATATTGTATCGATATTCAACGTGTGTAAGTGTTAAAATAATACATTTTATACTTCATCGTCGGTTAATGTTAATTTTGCGTTAATTTTTTACACAATACCTATATTACTTTTCAACATATTCACCTTGTCAAATTAACACAAAAATTTGACCTTTCGGGACATGTGAGATGTGTTAAATTTAACACAAGATTTTTTACTGTGTACATAACCGGAACGTTTCACTCGACCTCGGAGTACGCAGCGTACCGTATTTGACGCGATCAACTAATTTTGCACTTGATCCTCTTGTTTTTTTTTTATCTTATTACATTCTTAGTTTTCCCGACCTCCCTCGGAGCCTGGCAACAATATAGGCGTATACTTGGAATTAATGATAATGCAAAGATCCACGCAACGGTACGATCGAGCGAACGCAGATCAGCCCCACCACGGTCTGAATCGAGCTTTAAGCGTATACCCGATGCGCCGCGAGCCGGTGACTTTCTCCGCGCTGGCGCTCGCAATGGGGAGCACACGCACGCACGCACGCACCGCGCGAGCCGTCGCCGCCGCGGTTTTATCGTCCAGCCTACTCTAAATATTTCTCTGGCATGAATTTATAACGACGACGGCGCGCCACCGCTAATAACGAGCGCGGTCCGGCCGATATCCCAGCATTATACGAGCGTCGGGTCGCGTTGATCGGCTCGCTCGCGGGTCCGGTGGGCATTATGGGCCCGCGTCCGCGCGCCATACGGGGGCCCGTGGCGATGAATGGAGCTCGTTTCGGAGTCCGGTCGCACCCGACCGCGGCGGATCGTCGTCGTAGATCAGTGAAAGTCGACTCGAGTTCGGCCGCTCGTCGATCCGCCGGCACGCGAGCCATTCCTCAATCCGCGCTGGATAGCGATCGATCGCGCCAGCGATCGTTCCCGGGGAAACATTATCGAGCTGTAGCGGTGGCGTCGTGCCGCGAAATAAGAACCGGGAAATTATTAATCACGACGCCTCGATTTTCCTCGCGAAATATATATAGTTTATCAGTATCGGGCCTATCTAAAGGTTCGATTTTTGGTCTATTCTTTCTAACTGAACTGGCTGCACTAGTTCGAGAAATGTACGCAACGCAACGCAATTTACTGAAACGTGAGAATCTCGTACGCATGTTCTATGCACTTCAATGTGTATGTAAATTTTTTGAACCAGAGTAGCCAGTTCAATTAAAAAGAAGGGCCATTTCTGTCTCATTCAGTTATTGAGCCTTTTGGAAGTGGTCATCTTCCATGATAGAAGTATACGAATGCTTCTAGAAGAAGTGAAGGATCATGGACAATGACGATGATTATTCGGCTAATGAATGATTTGCTTCTATCGCACGCAATCAAATCAAATTTGATTAATTCTGATAGTAACATGGTAGATCTATGAGACCTGCATGCGTTTTCTTTCGTTTATTCCCTCTTTCATGTTTTACACAAGACGTTATATCCCACTTTTATTTCTTTGTTATTTAAAGAAAAATTGGGTCCATGCGACCATTTCTATTATTAGCCTGACCCAATGAGGTATAATTGGTTTCCTAGCAGTAACCAGTTTACAAAGACAATAAATAAAAATTGGTAATAAATTTAATAATTTATAAAAGATTAAAATAATAGAAAAAAATCACGATTTTTACCATTTTTATGCAGACCTGAGAGACCTATAATGTTACCTCAGACTTAAAATCACGGATATTATTCTGATTAAAAAACTGAGCCGAACCTGTTGATTCGACATTCTTTTTACAAATTACATGTTAAATAAAATATTGTTATGCATTTTATGGCCATGAATATTCTCTTGTCTTTTCATAGTGACGTTCCTGTCCAAGTTTGTCGGAAACTTCTCTCAGTTTGATCCCAATTATTGTTTATTTTTTGACTGACCCGATAATACAAAGAAAGTCGCGTTCTTAAGCAATCAAGATTTTAATTAACACGTTAATAACGAGTTTGCATTCGCGTTTACGACGGTTAGTTTGCGTTTTCATCGCGCGTAATGAACTATATTCACCAGATATATAATAATATTCGCAACCATTTTGTTCCACCGTGGTATACTTATATCTCGGCGTGTGATTACATGCAGACTGACGGTCGCGATTTTCATGTGGCCGCGCACGAGAGCGATCGCCGACCGCATTAATCGCATAATTAAACCATCACTCATTGTGCATCCCGCGTTTTTCTCCTCTTCTCCTTTTTTTCTTTAAACGTTCTAATTATGCCGCGTTCTTAATGACTCGTTAAAATTGCTTTAATAATGCCGGAGGTAATAAGCTGACCGTGTAACACCGTGTGACAGCCGATCGGTCACGCGAGTGACTACTCTATCCGTTGCAGTTGAGCGGCGCGCGAGTGTGGGAGATACAGGTTGTACGCGCGCTGTTTCGACACCGTGTCAATAAGAGCCGACGATTTTAACATACGCACCTTTTACTCGCTGTCGCGCGTATTGGCAAAAAAAAACACTGCGCGCAGGCGCACGCATGATTTCAGCTTAATGCATATGGACGTTTATATTCGCCGTTATCGCGCGTCTCGCTCGAAACGCGTCATCAAGTACTCGGAGGTAAAAGAAAGAGAATACTGCGACGTGTTCTGGCGGAACAAATCGCGAAAATGTAAACAAGGAAGGATCGTTGTTCATCTAACCATTAACGGCTGCGTTCAACGGAATGTTTATTTTACAACTGTAGAAAGTTTTCCGTACTAAGATTGAATTTTTTTGTTCCTCTGGATCTAAAAGAATACGTTCCTTCGTGTGTTCCTCTTTTAAACTCTTAGCTTGCGCCCTCGCTACGCACACCAAGACCATTCGTAATTCACGCCACGCAGGACGAAGTACTTCCGCTGGACGTCACACACATCCTTCTTCCTCCTCGTCACGATGCACGCGTGCAGCTTTCATGCGTGTTTAGCGCGTGCGCTCGTGAATGACGCGTGCGTTTCAACGGGAAGCCTCGCGTCCGAATTTCTCAAGACTAATTTACCTAGTCAAGAGTCTTTCCAGCGCGAAATACATTCAACACGATCCTCTTGCGGCTCTTCAATTCACTTCTCGTTAAATTTGTGAAACGCTCGAGAAAGAGAGAGAGAGAGAGAGACAAGAGGAAGAAGAGAAAAGAAAGAAACCAACAACTTCAAACGACTTAGCGACTCAAATCGGTGACATCGTCCATCTACGTAATTGTACTTTTGCAACACCGTGTACAGGCGGATGTTAAGCCGGCGAGAAAATAGACGCAGAATGGCCGAGAGAGAGAGAGAGAGAGAGAGAAAGAACGTGACAATCGTGTTCGAGGAAAGAGGTCAATGGATATCTCGATCGAGGGATTTTTTGACGATGACAGCGAGCGGGCGCGATAAGGATCGCCTCGTTACGACCGGTGTGCGAGAGAGCGCTTAACGCTGCGAATAATCGCGTTTCCGCGTCAGTAACAGTCGAACCCGGCGGATCGCCGCGCGATCACTCACCTTGCACAGTGCGACGCCGGTGTCCAGTCTGTCCATAAAATTGTCAATGTTGATCCGGAGCTCCGGGTAGAGCGCGTTCAGCCACTCCGCCAGGTCCTCCTTCATCGCTAACAAGTATTCGTCCGAGGACCTGAACGGCCTGTACGACCTCGCCTCCAGCAGCACCGCCATGGCCCGATATCTGAAAGCAGATTAAATCAGCCGTTATTTCGCGGTTCGCAAGATCCGCCGTGTGAGTGCGAGCGTAAGCGCGCGCGCGCAATCAATTTCTCGCGTGAGAAACGAACGTCCGGAATGCGCCGATTGCGCACGATCGGTTTGTCAATCGGGCGCATCTCGTTTGTGAAATTCATGACCAACGCGTTCACTGCCGCGTTGATTCACGCTGATTGTACAAAAGCCTAAGTGATATAATTGAATTATGACTGCGAAGTAAATAAGTTTAATTCGAGATATACACGTATATATCTCGAATTATATACGTATATATTTTACCTCATTTAATTGGCATATTGACTGCCGTGCTGATTCCCGCTGATTATACAAAAGTCTAACTGCTTATTGAATTACAGCCGCAGTAAATAAGTTTAATTCGAAATGTACGTGTGCCTTTTGCCTCGTTTTATTAGCTCTCTGTTGGCCAATTTCTTTCAAATATAATCAATTATAATTTATTAGTAACTTAATGAACTGTAGTACCATGGTGCCCATCACCGATTACCGTCGAGACACCCAAAGTATTATCATATTAATTGCTGCGCTGATTTCAGCTGATTGTGCAAAAATCTAATTGATAATTGAATTATGGCTGCAATAAATAAATTTAATTCAAAATGTGTGCCTTTTGCTTCATTTCATTGGCTCTCTGGTGGTCGTACGATCGATTTTTCAAAGATAATTAATTATAATTTATAGGTAACCTAATGAGCAGTAATATTATTATTATTAGTCAACAATGACGGTCGCGGAATTCAATATATTATCATATTGACTGTCACACTGATTTCCACTTATTAAACAAAAGCCTATCTGATAATTGTATCTTTAACTCGTTTCATTAGATCTCCATTGATTGTACAACCAATTTTGCACGTGCAATTAATTATATTACATACATAACTTAATGTGTGTATATCTATAGTAAGGACTGAATAGCGAAATTATTTCAATTGCGGCAATGTATATATCGGTACTTTATAATTTCAATATGATAGAAGTATCAGGCGTCTAATATCGGTATTATATTGAAATTGTTGATATACCGTTATTATAAGATAACGGTATGTACAATACCGTAATCGAAATAATTTTGGTATTTAGTCCCTGATCTGTAGTATCATAGTGCCGGTCACCACTGGTGACCACCACGGTGTCCAATATGTTAATTCCCGCGCGCCTCGATCCCGAGAGTGCTCCATGATTCATATTCACCTGACTTATTACGCTTCCACCTAATTTCCATTTGCGTTCACCCGATTCTCTCGGGTTTTCGTACCCGGCGATCCTTCTCTCGAATCACGGTCGAACGTGATTTATCGTCCCGACGAAAGCTAATGTTCGTCGTACGGCGATCGCGACGCGCCGCGCCGCTAACGGGGCCTCAATTCGTTTTCTCACGCGATATTTCCACGTCCACGAGATACCGTTGCGTATGCAAATCCGCGGGCGCTATTTCACGACGCGAAGCGGATTACAAACATCCGATATAAATAAAAATGCGCTGCCAGGCAATGATGCGTTCCGGATGCCGTCGTTGACAATAGAGCGATCAACCCCGAGATTTTCCCCATGTGCTCGTCGTTCAATCATATCTCGCGTGTGTATACGTACTCTGATAAATCCCGTCACAATACTTTCCACGGGCGACGGGTTCCCGATTATGCAATTTGGATCAGTCAGGCAATAATCCGGTTTACCCGCGCGTCTACAAAAAGTCGTTTTCAATTGAGTACGCGAGCGGTTCTCCTCCTCTTTCTTTTTCGTTCTGCTCGAAAAATAAAAGCTACTTCAGCTTCTTTTTACAGTAGCGATATAGTAATTAACAGACGAGCTACGTTGTATCGGTGTTTCGTTCTGGAGTCAGCCGGCCGCTGTTTCTCGAGCGATCATATAAATCTCCATCAGCAGCATTGTACGCGCGAGACTCGTCGGGTAATACACGGACAAGTACACACCGCGGCTCACCGGATCGCGGTGTCGCAAGTGAAAACTCGCGGATTGTAAGACACGGCCTCCCCCCCCCTTCTCCTTCCTCGCGCGATGCAACTCTGAATAGCGCCGCGCGCCGTGGAATGACGTTTCGGCGCGCTCGACTTTCGTTGAATGGAAATCTTGGCGCGACGCGCGACGGGGCTTTGGTATTTGATAAATAAGCCTACGCCGAGGCGAATTAATGAGCAGGCATTGCGCGAGCGAGCCGAATGGGCTCGGATGAATTTATGCGTCTGAGTCGACTACGTCGCCCGGATTCAGTAGAAAACTTACGGCCGACCGCGAGATTTCTGGCCGATAAATTTTCGTACGTTCAAGCACTCTTGCGTGGGTGGNGGGGGGGGGACGTGTGTAGGGATGTTATGATATCATGAAAATACCGATATTATATTGAAACGGGTATCTAATCAAAAGTTTCGATATCATTAATAATACCAGCATTAGAAAAAAGATATTAATACCGATACTCGTATCGAAACTCGAAGGAATTAAAAATTAGAGGAAATATAAAAGTCAGAGAAGTATTTGTCTTGCAAGCTACTTTCATATAAGAGTTTTGTGTTTGAGTTTGTACGTCTACGCATAATAATCTTATTATGGTATAAAGACCTTCTACATTAGTTTTTTTACGATTTGTGTCATAAAAACCTTAAAAAGGATATATTAAGGCTCTTACATCCTGTCTTTGTTTAATAATGTCAGAAGTGAGAAATCGTATGTCAAAAATTATTGCGGTATACGTGGAAATAAAACAATATACGCACAAAATGATACTCGAAGTGATCGACTTCGCGCACTTGTCAAATTGTCCGAACACTTCCTTTTTCTTTCAGCAATTAATAAATAACCGTAGAATTAACATAGAACAGAAATCACGAGAAAAGATAAGTTATGCATGTTACATAAAAAGAAGATATCGAGACAAAGTAGTACTGATACGAGTGAATATCGAAAGAAAATTATTATATATAAATATAAATTATATATATATAAATATTGATACAAAAATGCCCGAGGTTGAAAGAAAAATATCGATACTAATATTATATCAGTAGTATCACAACATCCCTACATGTATGTTGTGAAAGCATCGCGCGTCACCGAGAAAAATTGCGAGCCTATCGCTTCCGCCCGAGTAACACTGGAAGAGACATTGATTTCAAATTACACCATTTTGTGATGAATGAGATTTTCGCACGTCCAGAAACGCTCGGGCGGTGTCGGATGTGTCCAATTACGGAATCGAGTAATTAACTCGAAAAGTCATGAATCTAAATTGGAAGAAATTAAGTGAGCACCACCTCCGTCTCCCCGCCACCCCGTAACATTAAACATCCCAATTTCTCAACCGCCACGCCGGCATGCACGCTCCGGAGAAAATAATCGTGGGAAATGGCCCGTCACAGACGCGCCGCCGACATAACAATTGCCCGCAGCGACAAAACGCCCCATTCATATAACCCCATGACGCTGGGTTGGGCCCGCTTAGCTCGACGGATCGCCGTCAATAAGCCGACCGAAACTGACTTGAGATTGTTTCCGAGGTGGTACGACATTGAAAGTCACGATTCAATAATAAAACCTCAACCTGGCGGCATCAGTAACTCGCACGCGGCGTTTTAATCCCAGCCTTTAAAGTTGAAGAGGAAAAAGTGACGGCGTCCACTTAAACTTTCACGAGGAAAACATCGGATCTGAATTCTCGAAGCGTCCATATACGAATAAACGGTACGGCTAATCTGGACCACGCTGTGCACCGATCCTATAATTTATTAGTGTCCGCACATTCGGGCGGAGAAGGAGAGGAAGGGGAAGTGAGGGGAGAAGAAAGGAGTGAGCGCACGATGAAAAGAGATCGGCGGGCGAGAAAGGAGTCGTCGGGAACGGTTCACAAGGGGACGAAAGACCGGGGATCCGTGCGCCGACGGCGACGATCGCGGATTACGATTTACAAAAGGTGACTGCGAAATGTCATCGTCTCGCGTTTCCCGGCGATGCGATGCACGCGCTCCTCGTTTGCGCGTCTCGCCTCGGGCGGCAACACGCCCCACGTCGTCGGCGCCACGTGCATGCTGCACGCGCCTGCACGTTGTGCATGCACCGTTCGAAAATGCCAAAGTTTAAATCGACGAGCGATGCACGTCGCTCTTCGTGTCCGCGGAAACGATTCGTTTCGAGCGACCCGCGAGTGCAACGTCTTATCGATCCTCCTTCGGCGAACGCGTGCGATAGTTCACGACGCAATTACTACGTAGCGCGTTATGTCCGGATATGCTATAAGTCCGATAATGATGCATCGTGGAGAAAGTCCGGCGATAAAAATATAACGATATGACATAATACGATATAGTACGCGATACGAACCAACATGCGAAGTGATAAGAATGAATGAATGAATCGAAGCGTGTGTAATTCTGCGAATGACGTGATGAATGCCGTTTCTGTGCTCTTTAAATTTCCGGGGTAAAATTTTACTCGGAAAGTTGAGTGATCTTCCGAGTCATTCGGATGCGAGTAATTTTTCACTCGTATAGAGCGAACTTTCCTGTTTAAGTCGTCGAGTGAATATTTTCACTTGAAACTTATAAATCTAGTGTATATACTCCACCGTTATAGGAATAAACTCATACTAATCGATTTAAACATTCATTCGTATCAGAAATTACTTTAAGTTTGAGTGAAACATCCACTCTTGCGATTTCGAGTGGCAGTATATTCATTCTCGCTTCGAGTCAAACACTATTACATTTTACTAGTTTTGAGTGAGATCTCACTCCAAAAAATTTAGGGAGGAATGAACGAAGAAGCTCATGCGTGTGTGTGTGTGTAATTTTGAAAATGACGTAATAGACATCATTTCTGTGCTCCGTAAATTTCCTGGAGTGATATTTCAGAATCCACTCTAAACTCGAGTGAAACATTCACTCTTGCGATTCCGAGTGGCAGTATTTTCGCTGTCGCTTCGAGTGAAAACACTGTCACTTTTCACTCGTTTCGAGCGAGATTCCACCGCAAGAAATTTCAAGAGTGAGCACCACAAAAATCATACGCACAAACACACACATATACGACAGTGACATATGAGAAATTATATTATCACGTCGGTGAAGAAGAGATTCAAACATCCGGCGACGCACACGCGACGCGACGAGTGAAGAACGAGCATGCGTACGCGGCGAGAGAGTCGGTGGTTAATTTACGGGCTAACTCGCGGCCTTTATCGCCACCCGCGAAACTGAAGGCCGCAGTCGCTAAATCACAGCGGGGTGGCGGAACATGTAGAACGTCGCCGTCGCCCTCCTCCTTCTCCTCATCGTCGTTCTCGCGCTGCGCGGTATAGTGTATATCGCCGACGGAGGAGCTCGCCGTGGGTTTCATAAATGTCGGCGCGGCGCGGAGGAATCTATTAGGGATGCGCGCACGCGGATGCAACAGAGTGCGACGCGAGGCAGCGCTGTGGAATTTAATCCTTAAACACGTGATTCTTCGCGCTATCTCAGCGAAAGGTGCGTTCGGCATGAATTGATAGCGTCCTCCTTTATTTCGCAAAGTGGTTAACGGGATCTCGCGTATTCCCGCGCGGTCTACTTCGGCGTTTCTCTCAAAGTGGAAAACGCGCCTCCGCTATCCGCCTACAAAACTCGCCGATTATTCACCACGACGTTGGATGTATATTCGCCTTTTGCTGAAATTTCTTCATACTGAAACTCTCCGAACGCCGACAAATGTTCTCGGACGTCGATATTATGGTAGGGCAGGAGGGGCGATGNGGGGGGGGGGGGGGGGAAAGGGAGAGAACGTATAATCGCATTCGCGTTATACGTCACGCGACTTTTTGTAACACTCCGCGTGTGCGTCGCATTGCACCGTTATGTCAGATGTAGTAGCGCGTCTTGGAAGTACGCTCACGTAAGTAAACTTTACGAATGCGTTTCGTAGGCACGAGCGTGTGCGCGATCCGTAGGGCAACTACCGCTTAATATTCCGTCCCTTTCGTGCCGCTCGATGGAATAATAAAGAACCAACTGGCGAGAGAGAGAGAGAAGAAGGGGAAATGAGAGAGTTTGTAGGACCCTTTCACGGTATCATCGCGAACAATGAAGCCGTACTCAAGGGAAAATGAAATGGCGCAAAGCCAGGAAAACACACGCTGGAGGAGGGAAAGGAGGAGGATTTTTCAAGCGTCGCCACACTGCGTCACGCGCTTGTTAAATATCCTGTCTCGAAGTATCCTGTCTATGCGCTGATTACGGTAACACAGTAACAGATATAGTAAGAAGGCTGAATGAGATTAGAGACTCCCCGGACCGGATTAAATAAAAAAATCCTTAACGTCCTTATGTATATGAGAAGTTCTCCGGCGACTTAATTCCAACCGCTTCGGCTTACTTTATTATTTTTACGAGCGACTGCCCGGCGACTTGCGCACATACGCACACACGTACACATATACATGACACACGCAATCCCGATCTCTTTCTTCCTCGCTCTATCTCCCTACAACTTACTCTACTGACTCTCCCGATGGCCAGGAAGTAGTTACTCTCACGCCCTATTACTATAATATCTCCGGTGCGCGAGTAGCTTTAATCTGATTCGTCCACCCCTCATTCATCGGCTGTTACGGCGGAACGTTACGCGCGCGCGCAACGAATTATGTAAACAGTAACATACACAGTGTAACATAATATTCACGCAAGTGACATCCTGTCCCGGCAAACGGTGACGGTTTCGATGCGTTCGAATGAAAGAGAAACGGCTCTTCGCTGCGAAAACCGCAAAACCATAGTTTTACTTCGGATAAAGCTTTGTAAGTAATTACGAGCGATTTGCGATGTCTTACATTGTTTCATTCGCGCGCAACGCTATCATACTTTCCTCATAATTGTAATTTATAATTACTGACACATATATATGCAAGGTATGAGAGGCGTACGAGTGTTGCTTCCGATAGACCGCCGGCGGCAATTTAATCGCGCATGTTAAAATAATATTACGTTATACGCGATCAATGCGACGACAACATTCTTGCGTCCGACCAAAGATAGCACCGATATATTATTAAGGTAAAACAAGATCGCGATAAATTGAAAGTCTCGCTGGGCGTAATTACGGCGATGGCCGATGTGATAATTTCGCGAAAGGTAAATATAGAAAACGAATCCGCTCTCGACGTATAATGCTCGTTTCATGCAAGCGCAATGAGGCGCGCCGCGCAATTAACGGTCATTTGCTCTTTTACAGCCCATTAAATATCAACTATGTCCTTTTTT
Organism: Dinoponera quadriceps; assembly: GCF_001313825.1. Taxonomy (NCBI): domain Eukaryota; kingdom Metazoa; phylum Arthropoda; class Insecta; order Hymenoptera; family Formicidae; genus Dinoponera; species Dinoponera quadriceps. The sequence continues at coordinate 236,872 of NW_014557213.1, read as the reverse complement.
TCGTCGCGAGACTCATGACAGGACTCCGCGCAATTATTTGTGGCCCGACGAGACGCATCAATTTCATTTTCGATAAATGCTTCATCAGGAAAGTCTAAATACCCGTAAGAATTATCAAGAAAAAAATCTACAAGCTATAAAAAGTTGTATAGGACTGTTTCCATTGATTATATTAATAATGTTGGGGGAGAAGAGAAGATATATTAATAGATCATTAAAATATATAGTTCTCTATAAAAAATCTCTATATATCAATTTTGTCATGTTTTTAAAACTGTAACAGAGTTACACCCAAGTCGATTAATAAATATTTCATGAGTATCGCTATCCTTCGATGCAAAACGATTAAGAAATTTTCGCGGCAACGTAAGAACTCCCGAGTATATACGTCATCATGAGAGATCTCTTCTCAGATCTGGTATATTTATCGCGGCATTACCATAACACTTCGCCTTTATCGCGACGTAACCACAATGTTCTACAATTATCCACGTGCCATTTCGATGTGCCGGGAAGGACTTTTCAACAGAAAAGCAGAGAAGGCAGAACGCTGCGATAATGATTACATCGCGAACTGGAAGAGACCGAGATTCGAGATATCGTCGTCGTCGTTGAGATATTAACAGCCTACTCGCGCACACATAAGAATGAGAGCGTCTCTCTTCGCGTCCGATAAACTCTCGCGCGTTTAAAGAGATGTATTGCCATAACTCAAAATAACGAAAAAATTATGAAAAAATTACAAATTGATCTACATTATATTTAAAAGCGACACCAAAAGTTTGACAGTAATTCAGAACCTGGATCGAAAATTATTTCACTTTAACAAGGAGATTGTAAGGTGAATTCTATAAGAATCCGATGAAACTTGCACAGCGTACACATTAAAATATTATCTAACTCATTGCTCGTATAGTTAGGAAAAGATTGACCATTCGAGAGCTGAGATATTTATAACTGTAAAGTAGATATTTTTTATGTGTTCCTGAAGATTAGCGCACTATTTATATTTATAATTTATTTTCTTAAATATATTCTAAACTAAAAATAAGATTATTATGAAAAATTACTATGATATTAAAGACTAACATACAGACATTATATATAAATTTCAGAATTATTTTGTTTTAAAAATACAACGGTGTAAGGTTCATAACTTATAGTGATATTTGAAATACACATACACATGTACATATTTAAATATTTATACACTTCTTTCTATTATCTGTATTATTAGATTAACAAATGCATAAAAATAGTATTAATAAAAGAAAAATAAAAAATATTTACGTATTTGTAATATTATGTATATATATCTACTTCAACTTCATTTCAAATTTGTTATTTAGGTAGTGAAATAAATATACAGAAACGTAATTTTGCTTGAAATATACTAAATTTATGAGTAACTTCCTCTTTCTCTTGATGTGCTATTGAAAATACGGCTATTGAAAATACGGCATTAATGGGCAAATATTTTTAAATATTCGTTGACCTCAGCATTACTTTTCTTTTCCACAATGGATGCTTTCCATTTAGTGACGCTAGTCGACACAAGCATCATTTTGTCTTTGTTCCACATTCAAGGGGTAACAAAGATAGAATAATGCTTATGTGGACTCATGTCACAAAATGGAAAGTAGCGATTGATAACTCTTACATGGCAGATCCGACGGAAAGCGAGATCTCGCGAAATCATTATCATTTGTCTCATAACCGTCCAGAGGTCGCCGAGAGGCAAGTGATTCCAAGGAGAGACATTGCGCCGCCACGTACGCCCCGCTGTCACAATCAAGCCGACGGAGGCGATGCATCCGGGAAACCGGATGCGAAGCCGGCGCCTCCTCCCTCTCGCGCGCGCGCGCATCGAGTTACGCGATGCATAATTGCGCTCGTGCAGATACCCGGGACCGATAAACGCTCCAACGGCCGGCGTGTCGTAACGCCTAACGATTTCATTCATTTCGCGACGAACGCGCGGCGGAATGAACCTGTTCCTACGACGAACCCTGCGACGCCCGCGCGCGTTCGCTCGCTCTCTCTCTCTCACGAATGCGCATGGTCGCGCATGGCCGCGCATGGCCCGCGTCGCGCGAGCGGGCGAGAAACGCGATATCTCGACAACGCGCGCGAGCCCCGATAACGTCCGGAACACCGACTCCGAAGTCGTTTATCATTACGCGCCGGCCCGTAAAGTTCCCTTCGAGTACGCCGAGATTGATCACCTCCCGCCTCGGCCGGACTTATTGCTGCCCTGCCTCTTCCACCCGGCTTCTTTCGTCTGCTCCCTTTCCTCCCGCTTCCGCGGAGGTCGATTTCCATAACCGCGCGTTCGAGCGAGACACACCGCAGCCGGCTTCGCACTAGAGCCGAATATTAAGAAACTCCCGGTGAGAGTACACGGTGGCGCCGGCTGGGGAAAAATCGCTAAGAGGAATCGACTCCAGACGAATTGATTGAGCTTAGCGGGAGGACAGGGAGGGAGCCTACTGTCGAGCGGAAACTCGAACACCCCGTATATATGCCTCTTTCGAAAGCGTGGCGCGGTTCTCCCGGCGTGATTCCTCGACGTCATAATTCCCGGCTGTAAAAATTACACGTCTTCTTGATTGCCCTAAAGATCATGCTGTCATCGGAATATCAGAATGTATACGTACGCACTGAAATCCAACTTAATCCGATGCGAACGCGCGAGCGTCTCTCTTACTCCCATCGCGCCTCTATCGTCCTCTCCGCCTCGCCGAACGCATCTCGACAGCACGTAGCCGGAGCAAGTGATTTTCCAACGATGTTGACAGCCGTTCATTAATCGCGACGTTTAAACAACGTTGCAATCTTCTGGCCGACATCGGGCGAGCGAGCGAACAGACGAGTGCGGCGAGCGAACGAGAGACGGGATTAAACAAGAGAAATGTGTTTCGGTCGCGTTATCGCCGCGTTAACGATGTTAAAATCTTTACGACCGCGCGTAAGGGCCGCGTGTTTCTCCGCGAGATAAGTCCCGGCGTATTTCTCTTTCTCTCTAGTCGACACTCGCCGCTGATTTGTTACATTAACGCGGCGGCCGCGTACATTACCGCGATTTTACGATTCCGTGTATCGCCGCGTGTTGTGTACCAATGACGAGATAAAACCGTCTCCGGAGGGACTGTTTGTTAATCCCCCTCTCTCTCTCTCTCTCTCTTTCTCTCTCTGAACGAGAGCCGGCCGGCTGTTTAAGACTCGATGTGCCTCGCGAACTCTCAATGTGTCGTTTATACGTACAATCGTACTCTTCGTCGCCTTTGTGTGCTGATTAATTCGCCCCGCGCTACTACATCAATTAACAGTCGACCCTGTTCGGAAGTTGCGCGCGGATTACGACAACTTATATTTCATCCTTCCTTTTCTCGCGAAACGTTCATCACCCGATCGAGTGATGTTTTTAGACAACTGTGGAAAAATAGCCGCGCATTACCGTAAGTTTATACAAAATAAAAGTCGTATTAAAAACAATCCACGGAAATTTTGTGTTACTCTAACATTATGTTTGTGTACTTTTTAACACACTTCCCATGTTAAAGTAGCATAAAATTTCAGTGAACCATTTTTAACACCAAATTTTTTACTGTGCAGCTTTAAAGTTTCACAAAAAAAACGTTTTCTTCCCAATTTTACATCCTTTGCGGAAAAAATAAATGCAGCAGATATTAACCGAACATACATGAATTTTCGTACCCTTAGAAACCAAAAAAGTTTGCAGAAAAATTGAGAAAAAATAATTTTTCTGTTTAGAACTATATGCGAGTTTAAACGACGCGACAATATAGTCGCTCCACGATATCGATTATTACCGATGTAACATGGCGTCTCCCTTTTCTCTCTTTTTTATTCTTCGTTCTTCACTGAATGCCTTTGTCTTGTGCAAGACAGAACGCGTCGAAAGAGAGAGAGAGAGAGAGAGAGAAGCCGGTCGTAAACATTTATTCAGGGTCTCCCCCTTTTCCCAAGCTTCATTCACCCTCGATTGAGAGATACTTCGCATTAGCAAGCGTGATAAGTTGCATATCCAGTTGCTGTAACGTGCATCTGCACGCGCTCAAGCCGCTCCGAAGCGAACGAGACTGGACGGCGAGAGCAGCGGCGGCGGCAGCAGCGCAGCTGGCTGCCCCCCTCGGAAGAAAATCTTATGAATGAGCGGGTTCCCCATTCACTTTTAACCGGGGAGCAGCCGTAACGAGCGGCACGCTATTCCGGAGCCGACACGCGCGGCGACGCTCTGCGCGCAGCGGCGAGTCCTCGCGTAATGTTGGCGCAATACTTCGCTTGTAACAGTGCGCTTGACAAGAGTGGCAAAGTTAATGCAAATACGATGGCGTTGTCGACCGTGATTTTAATCTCACGTCACGCCGGCGAGATAATACTCATTTATTGATACTCCGTACATCTGAGAGAGAGAGAGAGAGAGAGTCTCTCTCTCACGTAGTGTCGCTGTTATTATTATTATTATTGTTGTTGTTATCATCAAACCGCAACTTAAGAAAGTTTCCCTTTGTGGGAAGATAATGCTCGCGCGCACACGGCCGTATTTCATCGATTAGAATTGTTTCACAACGAGTCAATCTTCGGCGCGCGACTCCGGGAAGCACTGAGTGCATTATTACGCAACGTTCGTATCTCGGCGTTGTTGCGCGCGCTATTATTAGCCGGGCGTTTATTTAATATTACGCAGGGAAAAATCTATATGGCAATTTAGATCTACCTCGGGTCAAATGTGCGTTCGATATCAAAGCGGAGACCGGACAGTAAGACAGTAATTTCAGCGCTAATATCCAAAGACCCGGTATTAAAACCGGGGAAGGGACTGGAGAAAAAAGAAATTATTCCCACACACACGATTTTCCAATCACTATCATGAGAAATGCGTTTCTTGTTAAGATCGGACCGACGTTGTCCCTCATTAGAATCGCTCTTGCATACGTAGACGCGTATATATACACATACACACACATACGGTTATGCTGTTTCCTCTTACGCAAATGGCCGTAAAAATGATCTCAAGGTACAAGGTGCAATATCGTGCGGCATGCTGGATCGATAAAGATCGAGCGAAAGTTCAATGCCGTGAGATAGAGTAATCGCGTTACGCGCGACCATCGCCGTCGTTTGTTACGCCGCCCGCGTTTATTACTTATTGTCACGAATGTGTGTGTGTGTATGTACATATATATGTATCTACCGTTGCGCACCGCGGCCGACTATCTCACGCGACAAAACACTTTGTCTCCGTCCACTTATCTCGATCGTCTTCGGCCGCGAGCACGCCTCCGGCAAGTAATTGCGTCGGCAATTCAATCGCCGCGAAATTATCGCGCCATTACGCGCAAATCGTTCCGCGGGCGAGTGCACTCGTCAACCGCGGGGCTAACGCGCATATCGTCGATCTCAATCGAAGGTCCCTCCAATTTTCGCTCCCTCCTGCACCCCCCCGCCACGTCGTTTCTCGATGTTAACAATTCATATCATTGAGAATTATGTGAAAATCGATGTATAAAATGTAACGGACGTTACCATGTGTTTTTTCTATATATAAAATATATTCTTTAACACTTGGCAGTTCGCTGACGATATGCACGGAAAACAATTAATGTTAAATCAGTGATAGATATTCTCATGTGTAAACAAGAATATTATAATTTTCTTAAAAAAATATTTATTTTGGTTTAATTGAATTTGTATTGAGGCAAGTATTACTTACATTCAATTCAAAACTAAAAATCTTCTAAAAATATTATAATATTCTTATATATAAGATATCTGTTCTTAATTATATATAAGATATCTGTTTTTGATTTAGGACTATTTTTTTCTATGTAGTATCATCACACAAATTTCGACGTTGCAGCAAACATATTAATTGATAGAGCTATGCCCAATGGAAATTTGTCATCAGACGATATATAAAATTTCAAAAAATATCAAAATTTCTTCCAGTCAATTATAATAGATAATATTTAAAGTCTACAATATATTTTATCGTATGGAAATCTCGAAAGATGATATTTATAGTTTCAAAGAATCAATATGTTTACGTTTGACTTCCCTCAGTTATAAAAAAATATGATAACAAAGTTACTATACTGCTACTATACTGCTTTTAACATACTGCTGATAACAAAGTAACTATACTGCTGCTTTTAGTAAGAAAAGAAAATAATTTTCTCCTTTTATTTCGAATACTTCCAATGTCAAGAAGTTACTCGCTCTATTTCGATCGCGTAGCGCGCTATGTAGAGAGAGGCGTGCGATTTGTAATTTTAATTTAACAACTTCTAATTAAGTTACCGCGCGACGCGGCACTTCCTCACGACTGCACAAACAATGGGGCTTTCTCAGTGCGATATTAATGGGTCATCAAGTAAACGGAACTCCGTGGGAATCGTATAAAATAAATATTGATTAACTATTGTTAATCGCTCACAGTCTTTTACTAGTAATTAGTTCGCCTTGTATATTGTAACAACAGTTACTCGTAATTAAATGGTTGCGGAACAGGACTTCCTTGTGATCGCCTGAACAATGAAACTTTCTCTATAAAAGCGATTCAAACGGGTGATTAAGTAGCCAGAATAGGAAAGTATAATGGCGTAAAATTGTGCAAGATGAACTTTTAATTAATTATTGCGTTAACTACGGCGCTTTAACGGAACTGTTCCACGTAGGTGTAGCGTCGTATTGCACAATGTATTATTATTTAACTATAACATTGCGTAAGGAAATTGACAATGTTATTACGCGTGATCATACGAGAAATTCGCATAACTGCAACGAGTTCTTGGTGAATCCGTCTTGCACGTTGCTCAGTTTTGCGAAATTATTCGCTTGCGAGAAGCGTCCATGGTTATCGCGCTAATATTGTTCAGATTATACGCACATGTACATATTTCGAGTCAAAGTCTACACTAATATCATACTATAATTTCTTATCAGTGTCGTTGGATAAGAGAACTTGCCGATGAGTCATCTTTGCGGTGCATTCTGATGATTTATTTACAATGGCTATTACGCTACAATTTATTTACAATGGCTACTACGCTTACAATTTATTTACAATGGCTATTACGCTAAATGTTACATTGTCTCCGTTGCATGAGACTATTCAAATGAAGTGAAGATAAGATTCTACTCGCGTTGAAATGTATAATCCATCTCCTTGCGGCAATATCTTATCCAAAATAATCGTGATAATTTTAAATTCTAAGAATATCAGAATGCGATAATATCAGAGAGAAGAAGTGACATGACTGATAGAAAAAGATCTAAGAGCTGTCGTAGAACTAAACACCCGAATATCCACAAATCTCTGCCATTCTTTCGAAGTAAAAATTAATAATTTCCATTGTTAACACACTACTTAATCTTTATGGCCGATATCGTTATTTATAAGAACGAAAAGTACTGTACTCTTCCCCGTACGATGAATGTTTCATTGCCCAAACAAAACAGTTCGGAGTACGGTAATCGCGAATGCACCTGCTTATTAATGCAACTCAAGCCGTCCTTCGGGTTTCCACGTCAATCGGAACGACGTGCGATTTCCTTCGATCCGCAGAACGAATCAATTATTTAAAATCGACCGATCGCGTTCGCCGCGAGCGGTTGCAACGTGCACGACCGTGTAATTTCACCTATCCAACGTTCCGGACACGTAGGCGACATAGACCGCGGGGTATTTAACGCCGCCGGTATTTGAAAACCCCCTCAATGGTACTCACGTTTTTGCTCACCGGGAATCCGCGCGAGAAGATCCTGCCCGCACCACCACCGGATCAACAATCACAACCGCGACGAATCGTGTCGCGCACACACCGATCCCGATCTCGTCCCACGACGACGACAGCAGCCGGATGCTTCACTCATCGAGCGGAAAATCGAATGTCCGTCGCGCCGGTGGATTTCCCGGCAACATACGCGTTATTAGGCGCGCTCGCGCCGGCAGTCGTCGTCGTCTCGGGGTGCGTACGAGGGATATCAAGGATCGACGGGTGCTTTCGGGGCCATGTAGGGTGAAAGAGACAGAGAATCAAAGGGGAGAAAAGGAGAAAAAGACAGAGAAAGAGAGAGATATGAGAAAAAGAAGGAGAATGTGGAAACGACGTTTTTTTCTCTTTTCTTTTTCTAATTCTCCCGTCGGAGTCGTTTTTTATCGTTGCTCGTCGCTCCGCGGCTCAGAAAGCAATACCGTAGGCTATGTTACGCGGGGTATACGCGCACCCCGTGCTCGCACGGTCGCGTCCCAAGCAGAGACTGAAGCGCCTAGATACAGGCCGCCCGTATAAATGCACCGCACCGTAAGCGGTCGAAGAGAGTCGCGGGTTACAAACGCGGGGGGTTACATTGCGAACGGAGAGGGGAACGACGTAGTTCCGCGGCGCGGCCAGATGTCACTAAGGATTGGAGCGGGTACGTACGCGAGTTGCCTCTCGCCGGCGCGCCGCAGACGTAAACAAACCGTGGCCGGGTGCTTTAAAGGGATGCTGGAGCGACCGGTCATTACCGACATTACAGGTCCCATTACATTTTCTCTAACGGTTTTACACAATTTAAAAGCCTCTTATGCGTGTAAAATATACACACAAAGTGCGGAATGGTAAGCTGAAGACTAAAAATAAAAATAATTCGAAAAGTACACATAATGTTGCACTGTCTAGTACGTGCAGCTGTCAACTAATGGAAACGTTCGCTGTTTCACAGTTCGTATGTACTAAATAATTACCCCGCACTTTGGATTGCACTAAAAAACAATGGTGTGTCAACAAAAATAAGATCAAAGGTATAACAAGAAAGTAAAGTGATCGAACGGGTTTCATGCGCTATCTGTACGCGCGTGGTGTAGATGCAGGATGGTAAATGGAGCATTAATAATGCATAACTTTCTTTCTTTCTCTCTCCTGTATTCATTTAAACATGCTTGTTTTCATATCACATTTATTATATTAATAGTTACCGACATTTTTAATTTTGTTTAAATTAAGACATTTTCTTTTGTTGAAATTACTCCAACATCCCCTTAAAGCTGTCGATGCCGTGTTGAGGTCTTTTTGTATCGACGTTCCTCAAACTCTTACCATCTCATATTTTTTATAAGAAGCCTCTGTAGTCTCTTTTTACGTCTCTCGATGAAATATTACGCTAATAATGTTGCAATGCATGCGAAACGCGAGAGGTTTCTGTATTGAAAGTGAGATTGATTTCTTGGAAATGCACAAATACGTATATTTTGTTGCTTCTTCGTAAAATTGTTAATAATAATAGCAAATATAATCAAGATTATTTTCCGTGCTAAAAACACAGTTGACACAGATATCGATCGTCGACAACAACTGTCAAAATAGAGCTATCGGTAAATTCGTATTTCTACATAACTATCACGGTGGTTTAACCGACTTTAGATAAGAATGAGTATCAGAAGATACTATCGAAAGTCGTCGGTGATGCGTGATGTTTTACCAATGGGGCCTAAACGTTCGTGGATAATTAGAGAGCATTGACATTACCGATCGTTTCACTTCGTAAAGATGGCTTTAACAGTACATGCACGATCAACAGAAATCATACGTACGCTATTTTATTCGAGACTTACCGACTTTCCTTTCGGAGGATGGAAAGCTCAGAACGTAACGATTCACGCAGCTAACTGTCACGACGAACAGGCGGTATCTCGGCCAACACTCCCGATAATAATCCTCCATGGACGAATGGAAAGTGCAAAGCGCTGCGATCGAAAAATTTAAACTTCGGGCCGCCATTAGAGAGAAAAGACGCACGCGACACTTAGTCCGACAATCTCGAGCGATTTTTCGCGAAAGGTTCATGCCCGGTGTGCAGTTGACGACGCTCTCCCGGCACTCCCGACGATAATTCGCGCGCGAGACTCCGTCGACGAAGCGAAAACGCAAAAAACAACGGTTCAATTTCCGCGCAGCCATTACGTGACGATCGCGCGAAACTTGGTTCGTTTCGAGATACTCGCTGCCTACGACCGTTCGACGATATTCCGTTGAGTGGATGCGCGAAGTTCACTTTCGACACTCCTGGCGACGATAATTCGCGTGCGAGACTCATCTTGGGCGAGTAGAAACCGCGATAAATACGGAGCGTCCTTCCGATCCGTACCGCCGCACCGAGATCCGCTCCGTAACTGACTTTGCATATGGCGGCGATTGAGTACCTCGAAGTTCAAATTTGCGAGGTATCGATGCGGCGCGCGCCGCTTGAGCCCCTTCGACTGAAAGGGATTCATTCCCCTGTTGCAAATTCATTAAAAATCGCACGATCCAAAACAACTCGGAGGAGTTTTGACGTCTAAAGTGTCAAAAGGAGCAATATTATAAATCTTTTCGCTGAGGTATGCTTCAATCGAAAACCATCCGTTGTATGCGGAGTGATATTCACGTCGTTCGCTGGAAAGTGATAATAAAATGCCGATGATAAAACCAGTTCAGGGGGAAGTAGTTTAAGTGTTGCACGGTCTTTTTCATGATTTTCTTAGAAAATTTCGAAACAGGATAACAAAATTTTAATGAATTCTTCAATTAAAACGGTTTAATAGACTAGTGTAGACCGAGATATCCTCTATTCGCTTTGCATTTTCGTTTTTCGTTTTTGTTCTGCTGCCGAAAGGATATATTTTTACCAGTGATAATGACAATGCCATCGTGTGTCAATTATATAATATTAATATATTTGCGTATCGCTACTTCTCTACTTATATCTAATTAGGTTCTCAGACCGTCGTATTAGTCACAATACTGTTTTTCTCGCCTTTGGTTCTGCTCCATACCAATTCATTATTTATTTTTAAACTTTTAATTTTTATATTGTATTTCTTCATCTAACAGGTTATTCGAGGACTATTTAAGTTATTCCAAACATCTGGTTGGTTATTAATTTTGCATTTATATTAAATTATATTAATTATTATATTATTATATTAATTATACATTTATTATGCATTTAAATGCTTCAATACACTATCTCAGATATTTTATTATATTGAACATTTTTACAATATTCCCTGTAAATAAATACGGATAAATTAAAAATTGCTCTCGTCACTTTGACCAAGCTTATTTCTCTCTGTACATTGCATCGTGGAACAGCATATGGGTGTCTATCAGCAGGTGCAATTGTACTGGAAGGGAGACAGTTACGGTGTATTGCTATGGAAACCTATGTATAAAACTTTGTTGGGCCACGAACTCCAATAAATTCAGTCGGCCGAGTCAACTTATGTGAAATGACGCATCTACGAATTTTCTAAATTAAATTTCTTATTGGTATTATTTTGAGCAATAATCAATATTGCAATCGTGTGTGTAATAATGAATGGAACTAATCACGATGAAAACAAGAAGGAAAAACTAGTGATATCCTGCGAAAAAATATGTTCTGCCGAAAGCACAAAGTACAAGAATTCGCTGTTTAAGTTGAAGCAACAGGAGAGTTTGATAGAAAATAGTCTGCTTAATTGGATGGAGAGCATGAGACTGAAATCAGAAGTTATGCAACTTGTTTTGCGTGATATAAGTGACATCTCCAGAAAGAGGTAAGTGGCGAAAAACCAATTAGACATTACATTGCGTGAAGTTCAAGTCAACTCAGTCGTATTATAATGTTCTAACTCGAACATTCTTTTTTAATAAATTTTGTTAAAGAGAAATTTTGTTGGATGGCGTAAAAAAATCTTTGGAAGAAATTACAGAAGAGTTTAAATCGGCGAAATTCATCATAAAATGTCCCGAACAAATTCAAAATCTAGGTAAATATTTTAATGATCGTGTTATTCTCATTAGACAAAATTATTTTCGCACGTATATACCTTAGATCTGTAATTTTTAGTCACAGTAATTGATATAAGTAAAACATTATTACATTTATTTCAAGTTTTAACTGTACGTTATGCATTGTACGATTATAGAAAATTCCCTGTTTAATATTTTAATTATTAGCAGATCTACTTCAACGCGAAAATAAAAACTAAAATTCTTTTTATGACGTTGAATTCATTTTTCTTAATTTATAGCCGTGCTTAACTATCTATAAATATATTTATCTAGATACAAACGCGTACAAACAGCGACTGATAAGACTGTCACAAAAAATTCGGGATTTTCAAGAGTCCTGCCGGATTGAGTCCTTATCGCAGGAGCAAACAACGCTCGAATCTGAAGTACGCGAATTTAAATTGAATTTACATAAGTACGAGAACGTGACTCGTAACGTTAACAAACCGACTTTTGCCGCGTCCTCCAACAAAAATGCTAAAGGCAGTAAAGATTATAAGGAAATCCAAGACTTCCAAGCGCTAATTGCTAAAACAGGTATGCGCTTTCGCGTTCTTTTGCGGATCGACAATTGGAATTAAGCTGCAAAAATCCGCACAGCAAAAAATTTTGTGTTAAGCACATTGTATTAAACAATTTAACACATTTCACATGTTCCAATCTACAAAAATTATTGTGTTAATTTAACATAAGGTAAATATGTTAAAAAGTAACACAAATATTATATAAAAAATTAACACAAAATTAATACGTTAAACCCCCAGGTAGCTCAGTGACATCAGAGGACAATCATATTGATTTCAATATGACGTCTCTAACATGAATGTGACGTCAATATGACGTCAATATGACGTCTTTTGATGTCACTGTGCTACCTGGTTCGGGTACACTGAAATATAAAATGTGTTATTTTAACACTTACACATGTTGAATATCGCAACACAAAATGTTGAGATGACATAAATATAATATGTTAAATTAACATTTAACATATATAAATATGTTAACAAGGATCAATTTAACACACTTTTACTTTCATACAAAATATTTTTTACTGCGCGTAATTTGTGAGAGTCGTGCGTTATTCTATAATAAGTGATATTTCCATAGAGATATAAGAATAGAGGGAACAAGGGATATATGCTACCTGTAAGTGGAAGTGATAAAGGTCAAGAGAGAGATGGATGCCGAGTGTCCTATTTGTCTCTTTCTAGTCGAGCGCTGTGATTGGTTGTTACAATGAGCCGCCAAGACGACCACGCGACGTCAGGAGGGGAGAAAGCAGACTAAAATTTCGTTTTGTAAATATGCGTGCACATGTGTGTAGAATTAAAATTCGAAATAATAAATATTCGAACGTTAACAAAATAATAATTGGACGTGATTTGTTTAGAAATGAGGCATTGTTTGAAATGCAAGGCGAAGTCTTATCCTGGATGTAACCGCAGTTTTCACTCGTAAGAAAGTATAAATACGTAACCTCAAATAATTATATGTTATTTTTTCCTACATTTAAAAAAATATGTAAATGTTATAGGCTACCGAAGGATGTAGATATAAGGCGTAAATGGTTGAATATACTTCAACTACCTTTGTATTTTGAAGTGAAAACAGTATATATTTGCAGTGATCATTTTAGCAATGACAGTTTCTTTGAATTGGATGGAGAAAAATGTATAGCTATATCGTCGTTGGCGCGGCAGCCAATCCCAGCGACTAGAAAGAGACAGATAGGACACTCGGCATCCATCTCTCTCTTTGTCTCTATGACTTCCACTTACAAGCTTGTTCCCTCTATTCTTATATCTCTATGGATATTTCTCAATGTACCTCGCAGGCCACACCGATAATTGGAGCGACGAAGATCATCTGCTGTTCTTGAAGATGCGGCAAAAGTGCAGCAACATACCCGCCCTGGTGGCCGCCATTCAGATCAAATGTCCGGATTTAACTGCGGAGATCATAGTGAATCATGAGGCCTGGTACAAGGTTTATCTGAATTTGCATGAGAAGCAACGAACGACTGTCAGAGAGTGGCGTAAACAGAAAGAAATAGAGAAAGAGAAGAAAATCCGAGGAAATGAAGCGGCGGCCGAAAACATGACGGAAATTTCTCGTGGAAGATCGATTCCCGATATCACGGAGAAACTTCCGCCTGGCGCGACCAATAAATGCGAGACGAAAGTAGCAATGCCCAGCAACGTCGTCGACGTCGACAGCGTCAATCAGAAGAAAGAATTAATAAGACAGTGGAGAATGGAGAGAGAGAATAAACGTTCGATGGAAGAGCAGCAGTCCAAGATTTTGACAGAATCGAAGCTCGCCGCGCAAGAGAAACGCAAACAAGACAGATTAAAGAAAATTCGCGCGGATTTGATTGACTATCACGAGAAAAAACTGACAGAACTCTCCGCCACTCTCTCCAAAACATCGGGAAATGATTCGAGAACGGAACGGAAATGCAATCCGGCGATGATCAAGGCCTTCAGGTAATATCAGCTGTACTGAAAAAAGACTTGGTAATAAATAGTAAAATTTAGTGAATATTCGCCGACCAAATCTTTGATTACCGCAATCAAATAATTTAATTCCGTGTATTTTATATTTAGTATACGAAACTAAATTATTTGGTTGCAGTAGTCAAATATTTGGTCGGCGAATATTTACTAAATTTTAGTATTTATTACCAGGTCCTTTTTATCGATATGTTGACAAAGTTACACATGCGTTTTCGGGGCGATCACACGCTGAGTAAGACGAGAAAAACTGCGCGCGATATTCTTTTTACCTATAATTTCTAAGTCTAAATAACGAACATCGTACTGTGTGTCATGAACAATTCTCTAGTCGCGATTATCATTGACATTGACAGAAAACAAGACGAACAATATGCAAGAAGAAAGAAAAATATAATAGCGACACTACGAAAGCCGGCTAAACATCAAACGACGAAGATCGCAAGATCGCAGGTGACGAAAGCGCGAGATTACTCGACTCTGCTGAATCCAACCAAAGTTTGGAGCGAAAGGTGTAAAATGCAAAATCCTGACGCGAAGGAGCCGAGAAACTTACAATACATCAAGGACGTTCCTCGTTTGTACGTATATGCGAGTGAAACTTTTCTATTTATACTTCTAAAAAATCGATATTTCGCTATTTTTTATATAGATACGTCCAATGGAGAAATAAAGAGTCGATGGACATCAAGAATATCCCGACGTATGCCTGAGTCGATCATTTATCTCCCTCTCCGAACGACATTCATGCGTAACGTGTGGCAAGGACAAAAATAAAGGTACGGAACATTGATATATACTTATGTTTATTTTTCTTTACGAACGTACCTTTGTTTCTCTCAGACGATGTACATAATAAGTTATGAGTAAACGAGCATTGGATTTATCCGGAAGCGCCGTTTCGCGTGTTCGGCTCTCTTTATAGCTATATTATATTATAAACCATTCTGTCTGCATCGGTCGCTATTTTCACTTATTATCAAGAGCACGAAAGAGCGTGATAGAGAGAGAAAGAGAGAGAGAGAGAGAGAGAGAGAAAGAGAGTTGGAAGAAGGGGGGAAGAAAGAGAGTGAACGATGAGGAAGGGACAATCGTTGTCGACGCGTCGCGGATAACTCCAACTCTCGGCGGTTTTACTCAAATATATATAATATACTTTCTATTAATCATCTGTCTGTTAATTCGATATTCTTTCGTTTAGATTACCAAATACAAAAAACATAGGGATAATATAATGCTATGATACAAGCGTGACCGTCGTATCGCGCCGAATAAGATAGCCGGCTCGAAGAATCGCCCCGATGCGTTCAACTCCCACTTTATATCACTATATTATTAATTACTATTATATTTGTTTACATCTCGCATGGGATAATCGTACGCGGCGCGATACGACAGCACCTCTCTTCTTTTGTGGAGATACTTACGCGCGAAATCTTAAAACGTACTCTTTTTCGTCTCTTTCTTTAAACAGTGTATGTGTGCGTGTATATGTGTGTATGTGTGTGTGTGTGTGGTGTATACATATATATATGTATTTATATATATATATATGTATATATATATATATTTTTATTTTTCATATATATATTTATACTTTTTTATTTTATTTATTTATATGTAGAAATATAATTATTTAGAATTTATAATGCGCGCGTACCGCCTAGAAGTTTGTTTATTACAACGAACAATAAAATCGTTTAACCATTCTCTCGCGATTCTCTCACTCATACTTTCTGTCCCGACTGACAACACACGTCACGTCATTCGGTGCAACGGCTGCCGCAACTTTTACCACTAAATTCCGTCGAAATCCAGACACAATAAATATGTACATGCGAATATTTGTACAGCGGAGCCTCCCTTTCGTCCCCCCGTTGTAACGCATCACTAACATTTTGTCTGCTTAGTCGACGATAGAAGCCCCACGAATAATTGCGCTGCCTTTCGATATTACACACTACCCTAATATTCTTTGCTTCATTAAGCGATAATCCTATATCTTGTCTTCCCTCCCCTCCCGAATAATAATGGCTCTTCTCGATATCCGTTTCGCAACGACACGTCGTTTTCCCTATTGCATGAGAATCACGGCTCTCAGTTGCGAATTGTCGGTCGACAGATTGACAGGCTCGATGCGATCATCATTATTATAAAAAGTCTCGACTTGCGTCGAGAAAATCCGCGTAACATTGTTTCCTTAACGAGCGCCTCGAAGTGTCTTACGAGAAGCTTCAAAGTGGAAGATTGTCGCGAGTTACATATACGGCGATGTGAAATGGAAAACCTGCGACCCTTATTTTCGCAAGTGAGCGAAATATAAGATCGAAATCAGCTCGACCTTACGGACGACATGGATAAAGCTCTCGCTGCGCGAAAAAGTTTCTTTTTTTTTTGAAAGGGTTGCAGAACGCATGAAGTTATTGATAAATTTTATTAGAATTTTTACATTCGTGAATTATTTACAGACACTTGCATATGTATATACATACATATAGTATAATGTATATGTTTTTATATACACATGATACTACATGTACATGTACATCGTAGCTATCGTTACGTTTAGATTTAGGAAAGAGACTTTCTCGAATTTCCGCGATAATACTGAAAAAGAGGCTGACTTCGGAGAGAACTTTCCTGCTACCAAGGCCGCACGAAACCATATACAGCTCCCATTTTGAACATTTTTTGGTTTTTTACTTCCGTTGATTATACAAAACGCACAGTAGAAAAAGGTATATAAATACTGAGAACTCGGTTAAATTCGTACATTTATTTCTTCTTTCTCTCTCTCTCTCTCTCTCTCTCTCTCTCTCTCTCTCTCTCTTTCTCTCTCGTAAGACTCGTTATATCGATATTTACCAAACGTAAATAATTTTATACGAGGATTCGATTAACTAACGATTGACATGTCCTCATATTAATCGCGTGTCGTTCTTTCGAGTGAATTTCGGCGGGAAAAGGAGAAACTGCGCGTCAAAAGAAAGAAAAAAACAGTTCTCGCTTAATCTCTAGCATTGCACGCTTCGGGGACGGTACAGGTTCGAAAACGAGATCACGAGTTTTGCGATTACAATAAGAAAGGAAGTCTTGTTCCTCCGCGATCAAGCCTCTAGCGCTGAAATATAAAAGGTGATTCACAAATTGATAAATAATAATACTAAAATAATAATTACAATGATAGTAAGAGAGAGCAAATCGACCCATAAAAGTTTTCGATTACATTACAAAACTAGTAAATCATAACGGTGCTTTGGAGACAGCAAGCTATAAAAAAATATCGGGTTTTATTGTCCATCGAAAGCTTCTCGATAAGCGACACTTTTATTCTGTTTTTATTGAAATTTCGCAACCTCTTGCGCCAAGAGAAATTAACGAAAAATGCGAACGGTTACAAGAAGAGCGAGAGCGACACGCGCGCAAAATCAACGTTCCACCTGTCTGCGATCGAGAACGCATCTATAGTGATTTTGTGCAAAATTTGCGCGCTTGAGCGAAACAACGCGCGACGATTGTTATTCGTGTATTCGGTCTTTTTCCGATTCTGACAGTCGTCGTTCGTGAGAACCTGATGTGCTACGCAGTCTTCTACACAGAGTCTCGCATTCGCGTCCAACCAAGACGGGTCTTTATTTCTACTCTCTTTTCTTCTCCCTCTTTAAAAAAAAAAAAAAGAAATTCGTTACGCTTAGCAACCAAATTTCACTAGTCTAATCGCCAGAAACGCACATGGCCCGTTACTTTCTAATTAAACGCATTCTACAAATAGACTCCTCCCGAAAACACACGTCAATCTCCTCTCGCTCTCGCACACGGTTTACGGCATTCGTTGAAAAGAAAAAAACATATTTTTCTTTCTTTCGAGAGAGCCTCTACTCGCTTGTATGTAGAAAAAATAAGTGTAGTTTCACGTGATTACGTTTTATTTGTACGAGATAATTCTGGAAAAACTTCCTCTCGCGAGCCAAAAAAAAGAGAATAACAAAAATGTCCTCCCCTTGCAGAGAAGTGAAATCGCCACGTATACTTCCGCCGGCGCGCATCCTTAAAGCTAGATGAATGCATTCATATATGTTTTACTGCCAGATTTATTGACGTGATATAGACGGATGTACATCTGGGCCTCGATAAAGAGCGCGAGTTTTTATCATAAATCAAGGACGTGAGAACGTACCTTCTAGACCCTGCGTTCGTTAATTAAGTTTTCACGCGGATCCACGGCGATCGAATCCGCACGGTGCGGAAATTCCCTTGCGGTCGAACATTATAAATGCATCGTGTTGACGCGCGATCGTACAAACACTCCCTCGAAACGCAAAACAAATTATGCTTCTTTCACGACAGATCGCCCTGGAATCTCGGAAAAATCTCGGGATTTAATCAAATTGTAAAATAAGTCTCATAGCTGTGTATACTGACACCGGAAGCTGACACGGGGAGTTGAAAATATACATGAATAAATAACGGTAAAACTGAATGAACATTGATATTAGATAAAAATCTAATCATTTTTCTGCCTCTGTAATTCTCTGCGAAGAAAATTCACAGGTGATCGAACCGCGTCCAATAAAAATTTCATCGACACTTTTACTTTCCTGCGAGAAAAAAACGAAATATAGATGAAAACATGAGATCATATAAATTTCAGTGTGCAACATCATCCGTTCAATCGCCTCTCCAATCACTTCTCTTATATGACTTAAAAAACATAAAGGCTTGCGCGCAATCGATAGTTACACTAATCAACGTAATGGACAACGAATACCTCGGAGCGTTCGTTACAATGCGTATATCGTTTCGTAATGCCGCGAGGAAACGAAAGCAGACTCAGTACGTGCACGGAAGCGTTCGTTCGATCGAATCGTCGTCGTCGTCTCCGTTTCCAGACCGAAGAGATGCGCGCGCTCGATTAGTGACCTAAGATATAATAAATCACTATTATTCTTATCCGGTATCCTGAAGTTCTCTCTCGTCATATATCGAATATGTCTAAGTGGTGTTCAAGTTTGATTTAGTCGGACCGCGGCCCATCTCGCACTCGCATCTCGTAAGAGAAACGCGAGGATTTCGCCTTCGTTTTTTCTAATTTCCTCCCTTTCTCTCTCTCCCTTTTTTCATCGCGCCTCGCTTGTGTGTGTGACCTATAAACGTATAAAAAGACTAATCACCGCGAGAGATGGAAAGAAAATCACGAATACAAAATCCTTCCACGATTCACGAGGTCGCAGCTGCCACTCAACCTGATATCGATCGACGTTCGAATTTACAAGCACGATGAAAAAAGAGAGAAACACTTCGAATATTATTCGACCAATTTTCGTCGCATTTCTCCTCGGGCGCGGTAACGACCGCCGCACACATTAACAGTGGAAACGGAGACGAGAGCGAAGAGTGCAATCCCAAAGGCGGATTCATTCGTTAAGATTTCGTATAGATGGTGGTAGCTGGAAATGTCTCGATCACTCTTCGAGCAAATATCTGCATTTTGTATGTGTGTGTAGACTATATCTCATAAGCACATTTGGTATATTTTCAGGTTTACGGAAGTTTCTCTCAATCCTCAGATTCCCGATTGAGGCATCCCGAGGTCGCGGATTTCCTCGGAACTCCGCGAGAGTTCCAAGGGGCGGCAGAGGTGCCAATGCGAACTAAAGAGTCAGCGAGTCTTCTCATGGAGATGTTTAGGATCGCACCATACTTCACAAAACACACCGTGAATTTCAGCCGCGTCTCTTAACGCCGTTAGGAGGTCCCGCTTTTCGCTTTTCGTCGAGAATACGCAACTATCGTTACCTCTAAGCTTGTATAAAAACGATACCTTTTGTCTGTTTCTTTTTTTTTCTTTTTTTCTTTTGTCGTTTTCGTCGTTTCGTACCACCAAGGACGAGTGAGTGCGCGAAGCAAACTATATTGGGACAACATGAATCCTGAATAAATACTTAATATTACAACGAAATCTTAAGTATTTTCTTCGTAATGTCACCGCTATATAGTTTGTAAGAAAATAAGATACTTTACTTGAAGATTTTTATATACAGATATTACAAACAACATTTCGTAATGCATAGGCAATGAGTCCTGCTACACACCTCTATTATATATACCGCGGGGAGGGTCTATACGGGTCCGCCTAACATCGATGTTCGATTCGTGTCGTTTGCCAAAATCTTGCGAACTTTCGATTTGGTATCGCTCTTAACAACAGCAATTCCCGCTTATACCGACAATACCGATTTCTTTGAAAACTTCGAGTGAGTAATTTAATAAAAGTATTGTACTAGAAATTGTCAAACAACAGGAAGTGAGGGTTTTATGCGCTTTTTTACTTCCGATTTTTTACTTCAGTTAAGATTTATAGGATAGAACTGAACTCTGGTAAATTAGCATCATCGAGATAAGCAGTACTTGCTTGTCTCACTCTCGAAAAAGGAAGGAAGAGGGAGCAACGACGAATCTTATCGAGACCGATCGAACTATATATTGTTTATTTCCTTTTCTCTCCAGTTCTTGGCGCTACTCTCTTTCTCTCTTTCTCTCTTCCTCTCTCTCTCTCTCTCTTCACACAAATTTCTTTCTTCGCGAAAAGAAGCTAACCAACAACCGTACCACGTAGCCGTCACTATATGATATTATTTACAGATGAATTTTTGTTCGAACGTAATTTATTGTACTTGAGTTCTTCCGCGGAACTTGCTTCGCGGTATCTTCTCGGATACGAGTTCACGACCCGGGAGCTCGTCCGGCCGTCCCCGCTATCTCAGCGGAATCGCGCGAACCGCAGCCGGAAGCCACCCAGGAAGCTTCCGCTTCTCCGAGGAGAAGAAGAAGAAGCCAATCCGTAGCGAACCAAGCACCGCGTCGGTCGCACGAAATATTTAACGAGCCGATCTCGATAACAACGGCACAGCGGATCGATAAACCTAACGGACGCCAGCCGTTTCGGCCAACAACGTTATCCCTAACTCGACGTTAGATCGCGCTTAAAAATCTCGGGCTATCATTCTTATCGAGGATCTCTCCCTCTTTCTCTCGCTCGCACGCATTCCCACATCATCACTGCGGTTCTCCAAGCGGTCTCTCAGCCGAAGCGTTTCTAACGACTTCACCGTCTTCAAAGTCACAGCATAACTTCGACGGGGCTGGGGGTCATTTCGGGGAACAGGGGGGCAAAGGGACCATCGCACTGTAACAGCGTTACTCTATACTAGCGTCGTCTATCTTCAGTGTTCAGTCCACGCCCGGCCGGCACGCACATACACACACGCAGGCAAGCAGGCGCGCGCGCACACACATACGCACCATCACGGACATGACGCGTATATATATGTACACACAGGACGAGATGTACCACCGCACTCACACGAGGAAGTCAGGGTCACTGTAGTCCTCGCCACTGTCGCTACTGTCGGAGATTCTTCTCCTCTTCTTCTTCTTGTGCTTCCTCACCTTGTCCGTCTTATGCGCGCGGTGCTTACGGTGTTCCTTCGCGTCCGGATGGGCGTGTATCGTCAGTTTAGGGACTCGCGGTGTCGTCGGCGTTGTCACAGGCGCCACCGCCGCCACAGCCTGTAGCGAATTCACCGAGTTATTCGGATGCTCCATCGGAGCGGAGTTCAAGTTCGACTGCGGCGTTGGCAGCGACTGGTACTGCTGGCCGGCGACGTTTGCCAGAACATTGTCACTCGCGACACTAGTGTCCGCTATCGTCCTGCCGCTACCGTCGGCGTCCGGATGCGACAGTAACCTCTGGGTCGTGTGCTCCCCGGCCTGCTTGCTGGTGTCCGCGTGGACGTCGTTGCCGCAACCGTCGTCCTCCGGCTCCTCGGGATCGAACTTGAGCATGAGCTGCTTGAAGTCGAGATACTCTTTCACGAGCTTCTTCCTGCCGTCTGCGTCCAGCTCCTCGTTGGTCACGCCCTCGCGTAACCTCTGAAGCGTGGCCTTAGGCTCGAACTGCAGATTATTCTTACGATTCACCGTCTTCTCGTACACCTTGGCCGCTTCCGAGGGCGAGTACTGGCCGATCTTCGCGTCGGAAAAGCCATAGAGATCTTTGAGATGCTGTCGCAACGTCAGCAGAAGAAGGAAGCCTTGACTGGCGGTGACGT
The DNA here is from genome assembly GCF_001313825.1 of Dinoponera quadriceps. Classification (NCBI taxonomy): domain Eukaryota; kingdom Metazoa; phylum Arthropoda; class Insecta; order Hymenoptera; family Formicidae; genus Dinoponera; species Dinoponera quadriceps. The sequence continues at coordinate 214,420 of NW_014557213.1, read as the reverse complement.
ACTCCCTGAGCAGAGTGGTGTCGCCTGGTAACCTAGCCAGAAGAGCTTCCTCGTCCTCCTCGTCGTCCTCCTCATCCTCCAGTGACAGCAATTGCTCCGGTCGCGGTTGACCGTCCGGGCCCAATGTCTGCGTCGACGCGCTCTGCGGCTGCGCGCTGCTTTCCTTCGGCAGCAGCGCTTCCCTGAAGGACTGCAGCAGGTTCGTGCCGGACATGGAGATGATGATGTCGATGTGGTGGATAATGAACAGCGGCTCGTCCTGCACCTGATATGTAAAGTAGGCGAGATTGTCTGCCAGGTACAGCATCTGCGACAGGCTGGTCTTGGCGGTCTCGTCGAAGTGCTTGAGAAAGGACAGCACGATCGCCCGCCTCTGCTGCTTCGTGTTGCGCAATATCGTGTAGAGGAAGCCATTGAGAGCGCCCGGGAACTCACCCTCCTTAACCCGCATGCCCCTCACCGTGATGTCGTTCTGCAGGATCTTCTGCAGCCGATAGCTCAGCTTGATGCCGAACTGCGACTTCATGTGGATGAAGCCGGGATACTTCTTCTCGATGTCCTGCAACTGCTTGTCCGCGCTGTGACTGACCACTTTCTCGCAGTCGGTGCTCATGCAGACCAAGTAGGGCACTATCTGGACGGGATGCACCAGGCCCTGCGCCAGGATCAGCTGGATGACCTTCAGTGCTGCGTGCCGCACGTTTATGTTGACGTGCAGAAAGGACTCGAGGATCTCCTTGATGTAGAGCTGGATAACGGTGCTCGCCATGCCCGACGACACGTCGCCCATCTCCTTCAGGTTCTCCTGCTTCGACAACTTCGCCCACTCAAGGTCTTGCTTGATCATCCGCTTCTCTTCCTCCTGCAAATACACTTCGATATTATTTAGCACCTGGATCCGCATGTGTACCAACGCGTGCTCCGACGTGAGCAGGTGATGGTAGAGCTCCTTCAGTTCCGGCAGCATCATGAACTCGTAATGCCGTATGCAGAGGGAGCCGATGGCCGACAGCGTGAAATGTCGAATGTCGTCGTTGTCCAGGTGAACGAAGTAGCTGAGCGTCTCGAAGACCTGGTCCTTGATGTTCTCCGCCAGGCCTTCTATCACCTCCGGATCCATGAAGTTGAAGTGACGCAGCAACAAGCCGACCGTGAACAAAGCTCTCCGGAAGAACGGCCTGTATTTCAGCAGCATGGGATTCGTGGGATCCCTCTCGTAGAACGATTTGTACTCCGTCAAGTGTCCGTAATATTTCTTGAAGCAGTCTCGTATTAGCTTGAAATTGCGCGTTACGTTATTGACTATGGAGCCTAAGCAGGACAGGCAGCTCGCGACCACCGACCTGTCGTGCTGCAAGATTAGTTTCACAGAGTCCTCCTCCAACTGCGCTAAAAAAGTTTCGCTAGGGTGTTCCATCAGAGGCACGACCAGTTCGAGCGTGTGAGCGACGCTGCTGATGATCTGGTAGTCGCCCTGCGTTTGACACTTCAGACTCAGGTAAGGCTGCAAGGTGATGGCGTGATTGACCAACAGCCGCGGCCGGATCTTCGCGAAGAGATAGAGCGTCGTCAGGCAGGCGACCAGCCTCTGCGACGAGCCCTTTCTCTTCGATTTCTCCGTATCCTCAAAGTTCGTCTCCTCCAGCCGCAGCACATTCTCGATCAAACAGTCCACGATCTGCCGACAGGCCGTCAGCAAAGCCCGTGGTGGCTCCGTTTGCATCTTTGTGCTGTCGTCCTTGTCCTCCTTCGGCTTGAAGAGACTCACCAACAGCTGCTCGAACCACTCGAGCCCCATGTCCTTACTGGCCGCCACGACGTCCGTGATGTTCATGACCTTCCTCAACAACGATTCGGAGTCGAGGGTCGGACGCTCTCTCACCGGGGTGAACCACATGTTCTGGAACACCTCCATAACGAGCTTGCGGATGCCCTCCTCGTCGTTCACTCTCCTGATCATCTTCACGCATATCTCCGGGATCTTCGGGAAATCGGGGCATTCCATACAAATATCCTTGAGAATCTTAATGACGCGCTTACGCACGCTCACGCCGGTGTCGAGGATTCTGGCCGACAGCATGTCGTAATACTTGTCGATCAGCTCGGGCCTGCTTAGGACGAATTTGCCCACCAAGTCAACCGCCGCCTCTCGCACGGACGTCGAATGGTCGAGAAACGAGTGCTTCACGCCCAGCTGCATGTCCACCCTCGCCAGCACGCTCGGATCAGCCTCGACGATCATCGTCAGGCACTTCATGGCCTTCGTTCTAATAGCGATCGACGATTCCGTCAATACGTGGAGGATCTGCTTGAGGTATCTGTCGAAGCTCTGCGAGAACGGCCGTTTCGACGCGAGATACTGCGAGATCAGCTCCGCGGAATTGTAATCGATGTACGTCTGAAGAATGTCCAGCTTTGTCCCGGTGCTGCACGGCCTTATTCTGCTGACGATGTATTTCTTCTTCTCCTCGATGATCCTGTAAGCCTCCGAGTTCTTCTGCTCGTTATTGTCGTTTTCGTCCGGGTCTTGCTCGTCCAATTCGGACTCGGTGTCTTGGTCGCTGTTGTGGTGCCGGTTCTTCTTCTTCGTCCGTTTCTTATGCATCTTCTTGCTCGGGCTGTTCTTCATCTGACCCACCCGAGACTTCTCCAGCGCGCAGTCCCGATACCACTGCGCCAGATAAAAGTGACGCGCGTACCCGAGAGCGGAGTCCTTCGTCCCGTTGACGGCCAGATAGTCGAGGAGCACTTTTTGCAAGAACACCGTCCTCTCCTCCTCTTCGTTCAATCCCACGATGTCCTTGTCCTTGATCTGATCGTAATCCGAGTCCTTCTGCTGCTCGAGCTTGATGTCTCTTATGATCTGATCGATGGTCGACAGTTTGCATTGCGAACTGACCGCGTCCTTGCGCAATCTAGCCGCTACCACGCCGAGATAATCGATGGAGGCCACTCGCAGCGACATGTCGGAACCTTTGTTGGAGAAATGACCCACCAACAGATTGCCGAGGAGGCTCAAGAGCAACTCGGCGGCCGGCCACTCGGGTTTATTCACCGTCGCTAACAGGTCTTGCACGAAATTCTCGAACAACGGCCTGTAATCGATCTCTTCGCCCTTACTGCCGCATTTGTTGAGGAACACCGTTAAAAAATTCCCGGCGATTCTCGTGGCGGTCTCGTATCGGTTGATGATAAATACGTCGGCGTCCACGTGACTGGACCGCCTGTCGTCCTTCTTCTCGTCGTCCTCCTTCGTTTTCGAGTACGACAGAGCATTGTCCGACAGCACCACCACGCATTGGATGAGCTGCAGAACCAGCGCGGTCAGCATCTGTATGTGGTCCTCCGAATTCAGCCTGTACGTGCGCAAGCTTCTCTTGCTGCTGGGTAATCTCGCTATAGACGCCAAGATGTCGTCCAGCAGCAACCTCCGGTGCTTCTCGTACTTGGTGAATATTATGGTGACGAGTTTCAGCGCGCTCAACTGGAGGTCGCTCACCGACTCGACAAAAAACGGCGCGACACCCAGCGAGGAGGCGTGAAGAACACTTGTGTCCGTTAGAACCTGTATGTTCAGCAGCTCGGCCAGAAGACCCACCAGCTCGTGCATCTTGTTGTAGACCTGCAGGATGCTCTTCTCACGCACCTCCTTCATGTGGCCGCGTTTCTTTCGCCCGCTAGAATTATAATTTTCAGTCTTGTTCTTCGTGTCCGTCTTGTAGACAGGGTCGAAGGAGGGATAGATCGTGTTCTGCAACTGAAACTTCATAAAAAGGACTATTCGGTCGATCACGTCTTCCAGGTAAACCGTTTTCGGCATATTGCTAGAGGTCATAATGTGTAGCGCTATCAGTGAGGCGTCCACGGCACGCTGCACCCGCTCCATGGCCAGCTGCATCCACAGCCGACCTTCCTCGACGTCGTCGTCCGGGTCTACGAGCGGCGACACCCTCGCGCCGTCCCGTATGTTCTTCTCCAAGATGTTCAACAGTCTCACCAGTTTGTCCGTGGGTATGGACTCCATGGCGCCGAGGGTCTTGAGTTTCGCCGCTTCTGTACAAAGGTCGTGCAGCTGATACTTGGGAATGAGCATTTCCGGGGGCACGTCGCCGTCATCCTCCGTATCGGCGTTCGCCATGGCGTCCTCGGTGTTCTCGAAGATGGTCTCTATGGTGGAGTTAAATCGCTGGTACATATTGGTCTCCATCAGCTCCTCCACGCTCAATTTCGCTAACACAGGCACTAGCTTCTTCTCGATCTTGCGTATTTTTGGTTTCGTAGGCGAGAACGCCGCGTCCCGCTTCTCGTCCTCCTCGTCCTCGTCCGTTATCCTTTTCCGCCTCCGCTTGTCCTCGCTCTTCCTCCGTTCCGCCCGCTCCTTCTCCCGTTGCACCTGCCGCTCCTTGGCGCGCGCCTTGAAGTACTTGTTGTTCTTACCTATCTCCTCCTCGCTCTCCGAGTCGGTCTTGGCGTCGTCGCGGTTCGAGATCCCCATCTTCGCCGCGCGACTCGGCGACTTCTCCGCGAACGCCGTCAGGCTCTTCTGCATGAGCGCCTGGTCCGCCAACGATATTCTGTTCAACATCACGACCGGCTCCTTCAGCTTTTCCGTCAACGGCACTTTCATACCCTTCTCCGAATTGTTGTTCTGCTGATGCTGCATGCTGGACGACCCGTTCGCTGCGGAGTCTAAAGCGTTGACTATGTCGGCGGCGTGGATATTCGGATAAGACGTGGTCGGCGGAGTCGGCAATATGTGTTGCACCGCATGGTGATCCACGCTTTGCCTCGCGTCGATATTCTCGATCGACAGATCGATGTCGGGAAGACCGGTCACCGGGTCGAGAAGGAACTGCTGATTCTCCTGCACCGCGCTGTCGATATCCAGCGGCTGGCCGCTGCCCAACGCGTGATGCACCTGCTGATTCATCATCGGATCGTACAGATTCTGCTGCATCCCCATGGCCGGATGCAGCGGCATGTTCGTGTGCATGGGAGACGCCATGTGCATGTTGTGCTGCGGCGTCATACCAGCCATGTTATGATGCTGCGGCGTCACGTTGCCGAGTGACGTCAAAGGCGCATTCGGAGGACTTATGTGGGCCGGTGAGTACATGTTCGGCTGAAGGGCTACGTTGGACATGGGATTTATGCAGTTCGCGTCCTCCTGCATATGTTGGGGCGTCGTCAGCGTTCTCGTTTGTTCGGTCATCACGTTTCCTCGGGGCGACGGAGAAGGCACAGCGAACGGGGACATCTGCGAGATGTCCGCGTGATTCTGCGGCGTGATCGGCATCCGCGGATGTTGCGCATGGGAGATGCCGGTGGCCGCCACTGGCGGCGGAAGTACAGTCCTGGCGGCCGCAGAATGAGCCGGACTACCTTGCGGCGTTTGCCTGGACCCTGAAGAGCTCGAATAGGACGGCGAGAAACGGCCATAGTTCGCCGGCGACTGATTCGCGTGCAGCATAGGCGTACCCTGCGTCCAGTTTCTCGGTGAGTTGTGCTGCGGTCCCTTGAATACATGTGGATTTATCTGTAAGATCGCTTTCAGCAGCTCGGGCGTGTCCTGCTCGGTCTCCAGCGATTGTTCCGCACTCGCGTAATTGTCCTTGAGTTCGATGTGATCCGCCGAGGTCTGCGACAGAGACAGAATCAACTGCGGCACGAGATTCTCGTCGCGAACGCTCAGCAATATTCGCGCCTCCTCGGCCACTCGTGGATGAAACAGCAAGGACTTGTTAGTCAGAGTCTGTGGCAGCGGAGTCGGTAGGGGCATTTCAGGTAACAAGTCGGTGAGACTCGCAATACCAGCGAGGGTAGTTATTGGCACACTCGGTACAACCCCATTCATTTTGAGTTTGATTTGTTCTGGCATTACAGCCTGGACAAAAGAGGAGGAAACCAAATCAATTTTAGCGTTCCTAAGTGTCGCCTGGGGCTCGTGGGACAGTACGATGCGCTGAGCACTGCACAGGCATGCTACAAATACTTGTTCATGATATGCAGTAAATATAAATCAATAGTACGTGTCTTAATGCACTGATTACACAAACGTCTAAATAAATCATCGTTAAAATTTTGTCACTACGCATCTCAGGACATACCGACACAAATGTTTCACCGTTGAACGGAATAATTTCTATTCCTCTTTGAAGAAACACTAGCCCTAAGGCAATTATTGGGAACTTCACAAAGTCCTTTTTAAGTTCCCATGTTGCACCATAGGAGTTTCAACCGAATTTCGATGAAGCTCGTGGGTCCTCCAATAAATGATCCATGTTTATTAACACTTTGTCTTCCTGCAAATAAAATACCGTATATAGAATGTTACTTTACAAACATCTTTTTCATACATTCTAATGTAAATAAAATGCTCAGGTTTTTTTTTTTTCAAAAAAGAAAATAAAATTAAAAAGTAGTACTCATCAGGGATTAAAAAAAATATTAATGGAGAGATAAGTATGAGAAGAGCAAAAATTAAAAATTAGCTTAAATCTGTTACAATGCAATAATATGTGCATCTAGTTTGTATTACTATATGTAAACTCTGGCACTATACATTATTATTATATTCTCTATTATTTTTCATCAGTTAAACTCAAAAGTAAACAATAATAACAAATATTGTAAGCTTTCCCATAAAACACTCATAAATGACTCATATATAGTACTGACACAGCTTTTTCAAGTGTTATCAATACATGCAAAGCACAACACAACATTGAAAAAAAAATGACTCTTCAACGAACAAAATTCATTTAGCTCTCATTGTAAAACCTATATATTTGTGTGAAGTAGCCATTCTCTGCGCACAAATACAGCATAATCAGCTGTTACAACACACATATAACCGAACAGAAGTGATTTCAACAACACAGTGATAGGCTGGAGAAAAACACACAGTGATCCTTGGTTGTGCCCGCCACCTCCAAGATACGGATCTCAACCGGTCACCAGAGCACACAGCACAGCACCTATTTACCTTTTCTGCATTAACGCGAACCATCCAGCGTTATACGTCGCGCGACACTGTATCGTCTGTGGGGACCAGGTGCAGCTGCAGCGAGAAGGAGAGGGGGTGCTCGCGAGATCCTCCTCCGGGCCACGAACGCCACGAGCACTGGTGAGCAAGAGAGAATACGTCACTTGCGCGGAGAAACGCCGTGTCTACGTCTCTGGCTGGAACAGCGGAGCAACGTGACGCGGCGCATCGCGACGGCCCCGTGGCCACTCGCTTACCCGTACTATTTACGTTGGCCGACCGCCGTTCCGTTGCTGTCCGCGTTTTGGCGGGAGGCCCGGGCGCGTTTCGCGGCCCCGCGTCGCCCCTCGCTGCCGGCAGATCCTCAAGGATGGCGTGGCGGCTGGCGCGGCGGCTCCTCGCCGCGGGACTCACCGCGAATACACCGTCGTCCGGGCGATGCTCGCTCAATTGTCATCCGCGGGGCTACACGGTGGCCTACTTGGTTGGACGCGTTTCCACGTCGGTCACGACTGGCCTCGGGCACGACTCTTTATCACGACACTGCCCTCACGCACATTTACCGCGGCGTCGCGCAAACATCGCCGCGTCGTAGACGCTACGTCGCCCCGTAAACCGTACTTATAGTGGGAATGCGAAGAAAACAGACACAAAGGCGTCCATTTTGCTCAAGCAGCGAGTTAGCGGAAGTGGCGTAGTGGATATCGCTCTCGGACCAGACGCAGGTATTACCGGCGGGGCGCTACGCGGCGTCGCGCGACCAGCGGTTCGCTCTAACGCTTCCGACGCATCCGCATTGGCGCGTCGTTGAGCACTCGGTTCAGCCTTTGACCCGATGCAAGCTCCGTCAAGTTCTAAAACGTACGCAGATTTCAACAGGCTATGCCCCGTATTCTGAACTCTCTTTTATCGATAAAAGTATTCGGAATGCGACACCTCAGCCAATCAGACGGTTCTTAAGCCACTTTTAGTGGCACTTTTACTGATAAAAGAGAGTTCAATATACGGGCATTTAATTTCCATAAAAATGATAATAGAACTTCAAAGCCGGTGTTCATAGTCAAATTTTATATTTAAGACTGTCTTAAATTAATCTTCTGATGTTTTGTAATCAATGAAATGAATCGTACAGCATCTGAAGATAGATTTGAGACGGTTTTATATATAAGACCCGACTATGAATACCGGCCTAAAATGTTTATTGAACAATTTAACTGTCATTATTTTTACAGAAGTTATAGCCTGTTGAAATCTGTAGTTGCTTTTCAGCATGAAACACAAGTCGACACGAATCTGGTTATATCATTATTTGTCCTTATTTTACATTTGGAGTCTGTTCGTTTTCGCTGCACCGCTGAACTAGTGCAATAAGTTGAAGTGAGACAAGTATATGTTTTCTCACTTCAACTTATTGCACTAGTTAAACGGTGCAGCGAATACGAACAGACCTTTGATAAAGAAAAGGATAAGTGTCAGTCTACAATAGGTAAACTATATAGTAAAAAATAGTAATATGAAATATATACTGGGAGACAAGCTAATAATTCGTTTTAATAAATTTGTTAAAAAAATCGTAATATAACCTCAGACCATGCTTGCTAATTAAACCTTTGACTGTCTTCAAGCATATTTGTCAAATTCAGAATAGACTTCGTTTGTTTAAGAAATGAATGAATAAAAATTGATCATCACACATGTGTGACACTAGACTCTCAATAGAAATCGGTATGTCACACACATATGTGATGCTGGTAGCAACGTGTTAAAAAATTTACATACACATCAAAGCGTATGAAAACGTCCGTACGAAATTTTCATGTTTAATGTGCATAAATTTCTTGAACTAGTGCAGACAATATAGCTAAAAAGAACAGACCATATGTTTCTGGCTTGAATTATCGCCAAAATTGCCACTGCCAAATTCTATTGTTAGCCGGCAGGGCTGCGTTCTAAAACCCTATTGACGAATAGCATTTAATTGACCAATCAGAAAGAGAAAATTTCTTCATGATCATGATTGGTTAATTAAATACTATTCTGCTTATCGAGTAAGGTATTGGAACGCAGCTCTGCAGTGCACTGCGACAGATCTAGTTCTATATAATGTATCTGGTTCCACTTTTCCCTATGAGCGGAAATGTGAAAAATTTTATATCAAAAGTCTCGTTATGTCAATATTTCCGTAATTCGAAAAGTTACATGATCGCTAAAGTCGTCGAGTTTACGTGAGACTTTTTATATTTCTGCTTCTAGAATTAAATGAACGCTGCTCGATAGCGAAGTAATTTCGGAACGGCTGCAAAAGTAGACTGTTATGACGTCATATTACTTGCACTATTGGTTGTAAAAATGGAACACAGCCGTGATTGCTCTAATATCTCGAGGTGGCACTCGTGAAGATTGACTACAGTTTCAGGAGATGTAAAAATTATATTGTTATTAAATTTAACTTCATATAAATAGTTTGAAAGTCGCAAAAGATCTCTCCGCGCAAATAAATAAGTTGACTGGTGAAAAAAATGAAAGTTTAATAAGATAAGATTGTTGTAAACTAGATCCGCGAATCTTATTTCTGCTCCATTTCCCAATGCAATTTTAGTGCAACTAAAATGAACAAATCTATGCAATTTACTAGATTTTTTAATGAGAGACGAACAAGCATGTGCATATTCCTGTATAGTACATAATTCAATGAGTAAATATACAAAATATGAACCATCTTGAATTTCAGTGAGAGTGTACTTATTTCACGCCTTTTGGTATGTAAAACAAGATTTAAATTTTTTAACATTATTGTTTGTCATAATAACAGGACTTTCAATCTTTGAAATTGATGTTTTGCAGGTTAAGTCTAGTAGTATTAGGTTTCATAAATGCCTTTTAGGTTTCATAAATAAATTTTTTAAAGTTTTTTCACGATTTTCAACTTAGTATCCTTATCCTGCAGACTAAATATGTAAAATTGAAATTTGTACAAATAATCCTAGTTAAAACGTTAAGGCATTTATACAACCTAATATATTGATATGTTGAATCACAGTGATAATGCTATAATAGAAAATTCAAATAAAAAATTATTATTTACATAAACTAAGTTAAACATACATATCTTTTGCATGAAAACACACTAACAGTAATGGTATTATAGTTTAAGTTACAGTAGCTTGAAACAATTTTTATCAATAGTTATATATTTTACATGATTTTTTAAACACTTTAATCATTTTTTTAATCTTACTTTTATCGACAAATATATATACGGAGCAAGTATATTTTTGTTGAGACTTAAAAACTTGATAACATCTGTATTCTAAATGTCTTCCAATATATGATTTAAATAATAAAACATAATAATAGTTATATTTAAATTTAGTAAAATTGATTTCAGTCAAAATCTCTATTAAAATATGAGTTCCCAACAAATGGTTCAGATGGCTCATAAGCTTAGGACAGCTCTTAGGATCCCTACAGATACACTTAACAGAATTAGCATCAAAATAAAAAATTATGAGATGCCCGGAAGGATTAAAGGAACCTTTCTCGAACGTTGGGGTAAATTAAAATAGTAAATACTGTTGAAATTATAATATTGTTATATTAGACATTTTTATTGTTTTTCAGCAAAATATTGGCACAACCTCTATATAGATTATAAAGATGTAGCAATTGATGTAGCCAAAGATTGCAGAAAGCATCCTATACGTACCACGATATACACTACATGTATTACTTTTTCTATATATTTCCATTTTATACCGCTTTTTAAATAAATATTACGAATTACTTGTTATATGAAAAATAATCATGTGGTGACAGTTTTAGGAGCTAACTTATATTCTGCTATACACAATCCAGATGAAATTTCGTTCAGAGATACCATGATAAAGTACAATTTAAAATTAACACTGCTGGGAACACCCATACGCAATCCTGTTGCTGTGGAGCATATAGAACGGTTGCAGCAGTACTACAATGAAGGAATCATCAGGAGATTAAGTTTGGGTATCTTATCCTTGATCTGGATAGATAATTATGATGAAGACTGTTCCTCTTACAAAGCTGTGTGTCCATACCTCAAACCACGTTACATAACTTTTTACGAAAGAATAATAGATGTAGGTTTTTTAGACAAGTGGTGGATATTAGACAACAAAATGAAAGACTATGATGTAAATGAAATTGAATTTAATAGTTTGACAGAATAATATACAAATATTGCCTAAATAGTGTTACAGATTCCCATTATCAGTATTGTATGTATGGATATACATGCGATTCTCCAATAAAAACCTTTCCTTGTTATTTATGTAATCTCATAGAAAAAAAAGTAAATGTAACTTCTTGTAAGGAGTTCTGCATAACAAATATATATATATTTATAAATTAATAACGGGTACAGAAATGCTGTTGTGTACATAAAAACTATCTTTGATATTGTTAATTTTGTTAACAACGTTAACAAAATTTTATTGTAAAACAGGTATGTTTGTAAATATTAAGACATTATTAAAGTTATACAAATTGAGGAACATTCTCTTTCTATCATATTTATAAAATATATTAACTCCATAAAATTTGTAAGAAAATTATATATATAGAAATATATATATATATATTTTTTTTTATATAATGTATAAAAATTATATATATAGAAATATATATATATTTTTTTTTATATAGTGTTTGTTAAAAATATATATATATATATATTTTTTTTTATATAGTGTTTGTCAAAAATATTATAATTCAGTGGAGTTTAGGTATGAAGAAGAAAAGTGACAAATTCTGTGAAAAAGAAGTTAAACAGTGTCCATTAATCAAATGTAAATGAAACACAATTGTTTTTATGTAAAAATACAATTATTGTAGCTAATTTCAAGATTTATCACTTATCTTCTCGTAAAAAAGAACCTCTGAATTACATTCTCTACAAAAATAATATCTCTAATAAATGTGATCTCATTACCCTTTAATAATCTCTAGACAGTTTCCACTCACAATTCAGAAGTTTATGAATCTGGAAAGTAATTTAATCAGTATTATTAAAATATTGAAATTTTTCTAGTAATATGTTAACGTGTGGAACGTTATATTTATGTATATTACCAGCTTGTGCGTAAACTATGGCCGTGCGGCACGGAATGTAAACCATCGTTTTGTGTGGATACGCAGAAAACGATTCTGGCTGCGTGAAATGCCGCACATTCGCATCTACTCGATTTTCTCCCCCAAATTGTTCATCGTCGCTGCATAAGACGATTTTATAGGATCCTGGATTTTTTATGCCAACTGGATAATCGGCAAACGATTTGTTCGGATGAAAGTTGAAGACAAATACGAGGTCAGCTCGATCGAAGACAATCACCTTGTCATCTTCATGTTTCCAACTCACATAGCCCTGCAAGTTGCAGTTCCAGGCTCATTCTTTATCACTTAAATTACCTTAATTATTCAACGCGGAGTTTCTTATAGTTCTAGTAAATATGAAACGGTAAACGTAGAAATAAAAAGAGCTGTTTTTTACAGGATTAGCATGCAGCCATCCGTATTTTTCTTCGAGCGTGTTTACAGCGCGATCCCAATTGTTCATGTATCTGTATTTGAGTAATTCATCGTCCACTAAGTTCCACTGACGTCTCGCATAGTGGTAACTGTTCCCGTTTCCAATCCTTGGAAAGTCGAGCCATTCGGGATGGCCGAATTCATTGCCTGCACAACATACATATCCATATATTAACCTGTTCTAAAATCGTTATTACTTGTCTTCCACCGTAAATTTTATCTTATTTTAAAATAGAATATTTTACATAAGAGGTTAAATATGAGCGCATTACTCACCCATAAAGTTTAGATAAGCTTCGCCACCCAAAGCATGTGTGATCAGTGTGATTAGATTATGAAGAGCAATACCACGCGAAATGACGTCGCTACGTGAAGTTACAACACTCATGTGTGTATACATCTCCTTATCCATGAGCCAAAAAGCGATTGTTTTGTCGCCTACGAGAGCTTGATCGTGAGATTCGGAATAAGCAACCGCTTTCTCCATCCATCTCCGATTGGATAATGTCCAACAAATATCCCCAATTTCCCAATCTTCATCTTTCACCTCTTTTAACAACTTAATCCATTTATCGGGAATAGCCATAGCTAATCGATAGTCAAATCCCATGCCACCTTCAGCAACTGGCCTTGAAAAGAAAAATATCACAATTATTTTGTATGAAAAAAATTATTGCTCTCATACACATTAAGATTTTTCTCTTCGCATTAATATTTATTAGTATGTATGTTTTATACCTGCAAACACCTGGCATTCCACTGACGTCTTCGGCTATTGTGATCATCTCGGGATATATGTCGTGTAACATCTGATTAGCAATCATCAAATATACCACACCCTCCATATCAACATTCAGACCGTAATATTCGTCATAATGACCACTGAAACCTTGTCCAAAACCTCTCGAATGATACAACATCGAGGTAACGCCATCGAATCTGCCAAATGTTCAAGCTGTTTGAATCAAAGTTACCCATATATGCAGATACATTCTAAATTCTTTTTTCACAGCACCAAATCTATATTACAATAGATTAATGACAAGATACCTGAACCCATCAAAGCCATACTCCTCAATGTACCAACGCAGGTTGGATAACAAGAATCGGAGTACCTCGTACTCGCCATAATTGAACAATCTGCTATCCCACAGCGGATGGTCGCCACGGCTGCCGCTATGGAAGAAACACGCATCTGTACCGTCGAACATATTCAACCCGTCCAAGGTGTTCTTAGACGCGTGCGAATGAACCACATCTAGCAGCACATAGAGACCGTGTTGATGTGCCACATCCACCAGCTCCTTCAATTCTTCAGGAGTTCCATAACGAGACGAGGCCGCGTAAAAGGAAGTCACCTATTGTTAATTTGAATGGGACATTGTAGAACTGATTTTATACATATTCATACAATTACTTCGAAATTTAATGTACGTATAAGATGCAAGTGTGCACCTGATATCCGAAACTAGCGTAATAAGCGTGTTCCATGATCGCCATCAACTGTATTGCATTGTATCCCTGTTTAACGATTCTTGGTATTATATCTTTCGCAAATTCCAAATAAGTGCCAACTCGCAACTCTTGGGTAGCGATTCCGACATGACATTCATAAATTCTCAGACCATCTGGTCTCTTTGGTTTGGGATGTTTGAATTTATACACCTGAGAAAAGAAAAGAGACAAATGTGTTGTTACATCTCTTGGTTCTATATTACTTGGCTAAATGTACATATAGCATTTCTAACGATAATTATTTAATACCTTCTCTGGAGATGGATGCCATATACGTTGCTTATAAGTAGTGCCCTCAGATTTGTCTGCTGGCTGTATTACATAAGTTGCCCATGGACTCAGTCTTTCAAGTAACTCATTATTATAATCTTTGATGATAATTTTTACTTCAGAAAGATGTTTTATAGGACAACTACCGTCTGCGTTTGGAGGCAAGCGCAGTTCCCATTTGCCATACTCCAATTTTTTATATGGTGTGGAAGTTCTATTCCAATTATCTTTACAATAATTTTTACAAAATCTTTTTACTTAAATCTTTATAAAAATTATATCAGTTAAAAATAGTTCTAACATGATATCAAGTCAAGTATTATCATAACTATGTATGAATAATCTTACTGAAATCTCCAGTCAGAAATACTTCTTGTGCAGCAGGTGCCCACTCCTGCGCAATAATACTATTATCATCCAGAATATGAATTCCAAAGTTTTTGTACGCCATCGTAAATTGCTTTAAATCTGTGTCTCCTGCCTCAATTTTCTCGGTGTAATCTTTAAATAAAGCATATCTAAAAGTGGAAATATCATTGTATTTAAATATCATTAGTATTGCACATAGTTTTTTCCAAAATGTAAACATTGAAGAATTATTTTGATTATATAATACGAATAGAAGTTATATATATAAAATATCAAGAATGTATATAAATAAAAAGAACTTGTATAAATCATTATAAATAAGATTAATATACAGCACCTTCGACGAATATCAGTTTCATATGGTTTTAAGTAGGGATCCCTATCCAAAAGAGTTTTTATTTCAGGAACCTCGATTTGCGAGGGATCCATGCTGGACCACTTTCCTCCCATGTTTCTGAAATCACGAGGCACAAATGAGTTAAATAACACGCGATTCAATGCGTAATTAAACGTAATCGAAGCAATAGGCCGGCTAAAATTTGAATGACATGTCAAGGTGATCCCCCCTTCGACGACGATGTACCACGATGCACTTTCATCCCTACCTTAGAACCCGAAGAGAAGAAATAGAGTGCGACTCGATATATGTAACCACGGACATGACGAATCATCATGCTGTTAGATCGTTTGCATAATTACAGCCCGATAATAACATACGTCACAAGTGTGACGAGTTTTTAAGCCTAACCTATGATACAGTATGTTACCGCCATGTTTTTATCCCTAAAGAAAGTTCAGGGCTGGCAATCGCAAAAAAGACGTTAGCAATATAATTATGTGAGTAAATTATTACGCATCTAAGATCTTCTAGTGTTATTAGAACAATAAATATTTGCTTATTTTACATTTTGAATAAGTGCCGAAAGAAGGCGAGAAAATCTAAAATTCCAGCGGCCGTTATATAACTCTGCCGAATGAAATCTTGTACTAATGGCGGATGTTTTAAAACGAGCTTAGGCATAATTACGCCTCAGCCTCCACAGTCGATGAAAATTTCTTACATTCTAAAAGGAACCGGTAAAGATATAAAACAAAGAAATCCAAGAATCAACAAGGAAATTTTATTAGAGGTACAGGTGGACGCAATCATGTTATATAAGAATTAAAATTGTACCGATGACACGTAAAGTTACACACACAAAAGAACAGTACAACGCATTTATGTAATTATTCGTTGATAAGAGTCATGGTATACGAGCATTTCGTAACACAACCAAGTCGAATATCAACCTTCCGTATAATATTATAGAGAGAAATTTGTTATTATATATTTTATTACAGTTGCAATGTTTTCATACGATTTTGCCAATTCATAGCATGAACAGCGGCTCGTGTACCATAATTGAAAAGTAAAAGCAAACTAGTAAGAACCCGAAACGTTGATGTATTTGCGCTAAAATTACGTTAATTGCAATATCAAAGACGCTATAATTATAACAAAAATAACAAGTATTAACAAAAAAAAAAATAAAAGTAACTTTCAAAATTATATATTTATATTATTTATCATCATCTATAGACTGTGCTATCCTCTTAGAAATTAAGAACAAATAATATGCCTTATTTCTTATCCTTATCTAATTATATGTCACAATTAGAAGTTTTCGTTCCCTGTAGTTTTTTATGAAGTCTACATATCTAATACGAGACTGTGTTTAAGCATTAAAATTCTTATGAGTAAGTCTTCTTAGTTGATTCTATGATGTGTATTTGTTGCGATATGAAGACCATTTGGCTTATTGTAGATAGATAAAACCAAGTGATTACTTGTTAACTCTCCATCTTATACGTCCTAGCCAAACCTTGTGGAACATAGGGGGGATTCTTGGCAAACTCCTGAGATTCTGACAATAATTTGCCGTGGGAATTCGTAAATGAATACATTTGTGACTTATTATTTGCTAACTTCAGTAAAACATACAATTTTTATAATTTCCTTCATTTTTCCTCGAAGTTAAACATTTATATTTGCGACTATAGTCTTATATTTTTATATATAAGCACTAGTGATAATTCAAACGGAAACAAAACATTCGTTAATATACCTTCGTATATTACAATATGATACTGCAATTAATGCAGTTTATAACACGAATACTGTATTTCAGGCTTTTTGTCTTATTAGTCCACTTTTAATTTTCGATTTTACATCTAAAAACTTTATACACTATTCTGTTTGTGCGCCATAACTTTTAATGTAGAAGTTGCTTCTTATAACGTCCTAAAAGACATAAATGCCGTGGTATACACATTGCAACGCATATTCATTTTAAACTAAATAATTTTTGTCGCAGTTTGTGTTATGCTCTAGTGCATAACTATATTTTATTGATCTTAATCCGCATAAGAGAGATCCTTTTCAGATAGAATAAGTTAGTGCAAGAAAAAGAAAGAAAAAGTGTGTTAAGCGATTAATTAGAAGAAATTTATTATTGTATCTCTTATTTATCATTCTTTCAATTACTGAATGACACGATCACATAAAAGTATATGAAAATAAATAAATACATTTTTTTTTCAAAGTACACAATATTAAGGAATTTGAAACGGTCGACGAAGTTCAAACACTGTATCTTGCAGCTTTGGTCCATACTTAGCTTAACTAAGCATTAAGAAGTCATTTAAAGTGTAGACTTACATTAATACTTAAATTAGATATAAATAAGTGATACAGATAATAAGGATTGCTCTACTGATTTTCGTTGTATCCCTATGTGTAATACTTATAACAAAAATGCACAATTGACAGAATTGCAGACAAGACAATTGTGACAAAAAGCATCAAACTGTCTTCAAAGAATACTACCGAAAGGGAAGTGGAAGATTTAATACGTTTTAATTTTGCGAGATTAAAGATAGGTGTGTGTTAATGTTAGCATTTTGAATTACAAGATTAAAACGTATTGAAAGCTTTATTACACTTGTATTATATTTGTAGGAAGATAGAGATTAGCACCTGACTAAAATATCTGGATCAATTTTCTGCCTCGAAATGTAGTTTCTATAATAACTCGTCTAGCATGCTTTTTGTTAGTGGACTTTTGGTCTTGAATTCGATTTATTAGTGTAATTTGCGGTACTGTTTATAGGAGTATTATTGACCGAAGTGTCGGAAACTTCGTCGCTGCTATTACTGCGAATATCACCTTCCATCTGTAATATTTTTTCCACAAAAAAAAGATTAGAGCATATATATACAGGTGTATTTATTTGTTAACATTGAAAAAAATGTCTCAACGAACGTGCACGCGACAATTTGTATAAATCAGCAGCACATACCTGACCAGCATTGAAAGCGTTATATGCGATCTTAAGGATTAAATAAGTCCAAATCGCGTGGAGAAACAGTAGTAAAAATAATAGAGAATTAAAAATATAATACGCAGGGAACATCGGCACTATTTTGGGCGCCTCTATAGTTGTGCTGCAATACATAATAAAATCCATATTAGTAAAATTCACATTTAAAAATCAACAGTCTGCATAGGGACGACGAAACAACATTAAAGCACATACCTATAAATTATCCAAAATGGAAATATACCCATACGTGTCACAATCCATAGAATTGTAAAAATAGCAAATATGAAATCACATAATTTCTGATAATTTGCATATTTTGCCATTTTCGCTGCCTACAAAATAAATGTGTATATAAAACGGAATACGCAAAATATCGTCAAAAGCATCTTTTTCTTCAAAATTTTACCTCCAAGAATATATCTGCACAGTCATGTACTAATAACACCAGAGAGCCAATCCTTGTTAGGTTACCAATCCATGAGAAACACATAAGTGTAATAGTAGCTATATGATGAATGAACATTTGCCAGAAATCTTTCCTTTTTACGTCAAAGAATTGAGAAAAACTCAATGACCAATAAAGTGCCATTGATACCATGTAATACCACCATATGTCATTAGTAATAGGGTGATAAGGATAATTATAGTAGCAATGTTTTATATCCCAAAGCCACGGCTTATCCCACAAGACAATAAGGCCATATAAAAATGAATATATATAATATACACATCTCCAACTGAAAGATGATACGGTATTATATGTATATATATTCTTCATATACTACGATATAGTAAGTTAGGATAAAACCAACCTGTTTTCACAGAATTTTGTAAGAGTAGATGGCCTGTCCTGAGAACGACGTAGTCGAAGCCATCTTTCCACTTGCCTTTCTGTCCAATCTAACTGCTTAGCCAACCCCAAAATCTTAAGACACATTTGTAAGTTACAAAATGATAATATATAGACAATATACATAGTATAATTAACATGTAGTGATTAATACTGGTCATATAGTTGTAAGATTAAAGTTTGTTCATTAATATTGATCAGTATTATGTAAAATGAATATAAATATACAAAGTTTCCTCATAAAATAAATTACTCACTTGCTTATGTTTAGTTCTCTTACTAAGATATGCCTTTTCTAATATTTCATTGGGTACTGCCTTTTTGCTCCTTGTATTTTTTATACCGAGCGATTTCCCAAAGGGAGCAAACCAATACCTATTTACAAAATTATGCGGATTATATACTACATCAGTCTTTTCCTTTAATCAAATTTTTCCTTGTTTGCAACAGATACTTTATTATCCATTTATCTACATTCACAAACTTATTAGTAGCAATATATAATATATACCCAATGCCCTAAAAGTGGAAATAACACTTGGAGACAAGGAATACAGATTGCGGGAGAAAATTGCAACTTTGACAGACTTACCTTTCCAGAGCATATCTTATTCCTAGAAGAATAAATGCCATCGGCAGGGGATATATCAGGTGCTGAAAATTAGTAAACTTATTGTCTGCATTTGGATTGATATCCTGCCACGTAATATTAGGCGGCAACCAAATATCTGGTGACCAGAAGGCCGCGGATACATTATTCAGGATATTCATTTTTTCGCGTCCTGTAAATAAACGACGAAAACAAGTTAATCGTTCCTTTCTATACGAGAATCCGAATATATTACAAATACTAAACCGAATTGCAAATAACACGCTCAATATACTTCATCATTCTGTTATAGACCAATTATCATTGCGCAAACATGCATATTCATATAAAAACGATAAGAAATCATATTGAAGAGAAATCAAATGGAAGTTCAATGAACAATGAATCATTGTTTTATCTGTCTTACTTATCACCATTTGCTAAATACAGACATACTCGGTATCAAATTCACGGTAGGAAGGAGGAAACACTGTCGCAAGAATAAACGCGCATCGAAACGAGAGAAAGATCCTCTCGCGTCGGGAGGATCGCGTGAACGGCGAGGAGCACACTTACCCGGAGCCACCTCGTCATGTACCGCGCGATCTGCAACACGCCACCGGACGGACCAGAATGCGGAACGCGCGCGGTCGCGTTACGGGCTGCGCCTGTGACAATGAGTAATAATAGTAGTAGTAGTGGTGTGGCGCGCTTTGCAGCACGCGCCGTCGTATCGTCGTCGCGAAACGATGAAGCACCAACACCCGCTGATAAGGGCGCGAGAAGGACCGCGCGGTCGCCGGTCAACGCCGAATGCCTTCCACGGTATTCGTCACCGCCGACGGCCGAGAGATCGTCGATAAAGATTAAACTCGTCACTGGCGCGGCCGTTGGTCGACACTACTACCACCGTGACCACCACCACGAGGATGAGTTGTCATGCGATCGAAATAACGAGCCTATTGGCCGCGTGATCATACCGTTCGCTCGACTGTCTGACACCGGCGACGTCGTTAAACCACGAGAATACCTCCGTTAATGAACGATTGCTCAAGCGCGTTTCGACGTTCCGGCAAAAAGTACGCCCGGCAAAACCAACGAGCGTATCCGATCGTGCCCGATCTCGTCAGC
This sequence comes from Dinoponera quadriceps, assembly GCF_001313825.1. Classification (NCBI taxonomy): domain Eukaryota; kingdom Metazoa; phylum Arthropoda; class Insecta; order Hymenoptera; family Formicidae; genus Dinoponera; species Dinoponera quadriceps. Next base: position 193,786 of record NW_014557213.1, on the reverse strand, counting down.
GCAGTGGGAGTTCCTACGTCCCCTCTCCCCCCTCCTCCCACTCTCTCTCTCTCTCTTGCCCTTGCTATGTGTGTGCCCTTCTTACTTATATTGTTTTCTATGCGTCTCCATGGAATCGGCAATGAGTTTCCTTCCTTAACTTTATTTATCTGTCTCGATGTATCAGCTTCATTCTCTGATGTGTATGTACTTCTCGTAAGATGTATCGCACGAGCTGATACACGTACTCCTGTAAGGACGGGAATTGGGAGAAAAAATTGTTTTGTGGTTGCCGGTGATATCGAGTGTAACCACGTAGAGTCGCTGGATCTGTAAAGCAACCGACCGCATTGATCCGATTTCACGGCGTCGGGTTCTGTTTATTCTCGCTCGTCGACGTTCGTCGCTATCACACTATCATCTCTGAGCAAACATTTTCCGATAGTTTGCCGTGAAATTATCGTGTATTTGCGGTCGAATTACAAAAATGGCGGTCACTCGTCCGTTTCTCTTCGAATCTAGATACTCTAGCGCTCTAGACTGCAGGCGCCACCGTCGGTTTATGTCCGTTGAAACGGCAGCAACCATTAGCAATTCACCTTGACACGTCTGTTTTAAGATCATAGCCTTTCTATTGGTCAGCTTAATTTTGCATATTTGCACGAAAAAATTTTTTAATGCCAGAGTTATATTCACTTATGTCCTTTTTTTATTTACATTCGATCATTACTAATCACGTGGGGAAGAACTTTGCAGCAGCTGGTGTTCCGTGTAAAAACTTTTATTTCCGCTGTGAAAAAACAATTCTATATATAATATTAGTTCGCATCTTTTCTCTTCTAGGTCTAATAAACTCGACGTCGCCGAAAAATATTTTCCTATCATCGATATCACGCTGATACCAGGCACCGTGCGTGTCTAAGCGGTTCTTCGATTAAGTAGGTAGATAAGTAGGTGGTTAGGTAAGAATTATGCATCGCTGTTTTCTAATCTCACTGCGAGCACCTACGGTTAATCGGATACTGCTTGATTAAACGCTTTATCACGTGTTGATAAATCCTCGCGTTTCTTCTCTCGTGCGACCGGAAAAATTCCTGTATAGCCACGCTGATTTTGCGCGCTTTTCGCTTGATCCCCGGCGTATGCACTAAAAAGGCACCATCGAGCACGACTAGCCGAAAATTCAGAAGACACATCTCGAACATCTGCGGACATAAAATTGCTGAAATCAAATAGAGAGCTCTCGATACTCGTCTAAAAATCTATTTGTATTTTATTTATAAATCTTTACATTTCGTCAGATTTGTACACAGAGAAAAAGTTTCTTTGCATTTAGTTCGCGTTTGTTTGACTTGGGTTTGTTTAATATAAACAACTTAATATCAAATTAATATAAATACAACTTAATAACAATTTAATATCAAATATTATTTTGTTTGAATGAAAATGTTTCACTAGAATAAACCATGTTCTATGTATGTTTGATAGAAAAAAACAATATATTTTGAGGAAATAATATTTGGTTTCAATAAAAAATATTTATTTCATCATATATGTTAAATATTCTTCCACTGAAATATAGAATAAAGAGTTTTTTTACTATTTTTTAAATGTAGCGTTACTTCTCTTTCAAATAATTCATCGTTGACAGCCATTGTAATGTTTGAATAAAAATATATAAGAAATATGTTATTTAACGTAAAGATATTTATTGTTTGAGAAGCCAAACAATCTTGTTTGTTGAATCAAATATTTATTTGTTTATTTCGTTCCAAAAGACAAATTTATTTCAATTAAAGAAATCTTACTGAATCCAAAGAAATCTTTCTTTCTGTGCATGCTTGAAGAGAACACCTGTTATTTTCTATACCTGAGCCATTTTGTCTTGTTTTCCTTCCCAAGACATCTCCTCTGTGTAGAGCGGATCCTCGCGGGTGCCAATGAAAACCGGCTCCCACCTGTGATGTGGATACTCCCTTCTGGTGATGATTAGTGGCCGAACCTTACCCGGATCCGGTCTGATCATCCACCTGGTTAGTCCAGGAAACCGCTGGCAATGCGGACAGAGGAACCTGTGGAAGAGGTCTCATTCTCTTATTTCATATTTATAATGGTAGATAAACTTGAATTCGTTTCTTGTAACATGAGAAACTATAATTAACGATTCTGAATTTAGGACGCCTTATCCATCCTACGAAACTAAGAAGAAAAACCAACAAGAACGAGAAAACCATGCACATCATATACCTATGAAAATATACTGCCAGACCGGCGCGACAAGCGGCGAGGAGTTCCAGCTTTGTCGCTGGCGGCTGTTCGCTGGACTCTACCTCAAAGACAGGCACCACGAAGATCACGCCGATCTTAGGCGGTCTCTGGCGCACCATCTCCATGAAGCCGGAAGCCAGCCGTGCGCTTGGTAACAATTCGATGTCCGACACTAACACGCGGGATGTGTTCGCAGCTGTTCTCGCTACATTTCGAGCGACATTAATGGGATAGGTCATGCTCCTCTTTCTTCTCTCAGTTTCGGCCTGCCGCCATTGGAGATCAGAAGCGGCGCAATCACCTTGGGTACGGCCGATCGCGCCCACAGCGGGTGGTCGACCGGCCGGAAACACCAGATGGACGGAAACCTACGATCGGTTACATCAGGTAGAGCCATATGCGAGAAAGTCATAACAGAAAAAATAAATCGATACATCACCGTACGTAGTGGACTCAAAATTCATTGGAATTTATAAAAATTGCTTATCAGTAATACTCGTTTAATGACTAATACTAATTAAAGGCCAAAATCGACGAAATATTGATGAACAGACTGAATATTTTTATTATACTAAATATTATACTATTTTATCCAGAATGAAACTCTGTTTCAAGGTACGTACGGAATATAAATTTTGCCTGCAGAAATTAGCATTCCACAGAGGATCCCGTATTTAACGGGAATTCATAAGAACCCAAACCTAAGCAAGGTGACGTCAAATGACATCTTTGATGACGTAACAATTAATAAAACCGTAAATTAACCCCTTAACTTGTACGCCGAGTTAATTCGAGCGCGCTAAACAGGCCAAACTGTGCACACTCGAGATAATTCGAGCGGCATTGTATTTTATGCTGCTATAATTTTTCACATTCAAATATAATCGAGAATTGAAAATAACAATGTGAAAGCAAAAAAAACAATTTTTTTACATTAAAGAAAATTGATTTTTTGGCCGGTTTTTTTCAAAAAAACTGTGCGTTAAGGGGTTAATGTAACATGCAACTTACATTTTTAACTTTTTTCATGATTTCTGTTACGTTTATTTTACGGCTACTTATTAATTGTCCGGTTAAAGGAAAGCGACATTTTTACAAGTATGCTGAATCGATCACGAGTGTTGTTTTGTGCATATATTCTTTTATTCTCATATATACTGTCACACAAATCGATATGATTTTTCTCGCTTCTGACGTCATCAAAGAAAGATAGCCATAGCGAATATCCAGGAACTTTTATCAATAAGATATCATTAAAAAATCATTTGGCGTTATCTTACTATTTAGGAAATCGCATCGTTTACGTTCATGTCATCGTCTCGCCGACTTTAGCTTTTTGTAGTTATGCTTTGTATTGTGTTAGCCTAAATGTACAGTCGTTAAACCGTCAAATCCGTCAAATTCCGCGTGATCGTTACGCATGCTGTTACGCAAGTCATTTAATTGAAAATTATAGGCGGCTGTTGCGCTTAACATTCCTACGGTTTCTATTCGTTTTCTATTCGTTCAAATATCACACGCACATACAAAAAGATAGAAAATAGTCAAGTGTTCTTAATCTGTTTTCTTAATCTGGTTTTAATCGAAACTATTTGCATCAACTCTGTGCGAATGGAACGGTTATGCTAATCGTAAGCGGGCATGTCGATATAACGGTGTCCGCGTCTATCATGCTTTCAACAAGCGTGCTCATTTCGGCCAGACCTGTGTGTCTGGCCTCGTGAAAGATTTCGCACTACGTCCGAAAGATTATTTCAACGTTATCAAGTAATATGTGAAAGCCGAAGTAAAAGATCTATAATGCCATATCTATATTTTGAATGTAACACGCTCTCTAAATGTTGCGTTTACATAACTGAATTAAAAAGTTTCACGTGTCCTAACAAAACGTTGACTTGTAGAAACACCGCTCGCGCAGCAGTAGTGAATCAGTGACGGTAATCGTATTTACAGTTGTGAGAGGCGGCCCGAAAAGCGAACGCGTTACATTCACGGTTAGCTCCTATATCGCGCATATACAAACGAAAGAGAGGAAGAGAGAAAGAGAGAATGAACGTAAAACTTCGGAGATCGAAACGTTGCGTGTTCGACACGAGCGTGTGGCTCGCGATCATGACGAGGAAGTTGAAGAGACCTTGTACATGGCAGGCTCACACCGACAGGCCCGGTCGAGCTGAGCGACAGCGAGGCCGGCGTCGAGGCCCGGCACGAACACCGCCAGGCTGAGCGGTCCTTCCCACCGTCTGGCCAACTCCACGATCCCGTAAACCTGATCGGCGGTGGCGTGCGTGGACAGCGTGACCTGGGGCAACCTGTCCGTCGTCTCGGCGCCGCGCAACACGAACGGCAGGATCCTGCAGGTAGGGACGCTCAGGATACTCCGACGCCGCATCCTCCCTTTCGCTTACCGACTCGCCGACTCGCCGATACTCGATTTACCGATCTCGGCACGCGCTAATTATACCGGCGTAAAAACACAGACGTGTTCCGTCCGACCGCTCGCGGATGGTTCTACCTGTAGGGACTCTTCTCGCCGATCTCGGGACTCCAAGTGAGCCTGGACGGCGGGTAGGAGAGGACATCCGGCAGGCCGGGGTACCACTTGCAGACGCTCGCGTTATGGGGTCGTCGACCCGCCATGTACATGCCCGCCGAGTAAGCGGGTGGTCCTGGCTGTGCATCCTGCTGCGGGTTACTCGCGTGGTTACCAGGTATCGAGATACCTTCGTCGTGAAGGACAAGTGTCGACGATTGGCGAAAATCGTAACCGAACAGCAGACGACAGACCACCAGGAGGGACAGCGCCAATGCAGACCATACTAGTAGCCTGCGAGCGAGGCTGCGCATCGTTTCCTCGTCTAAGGACACGTTTAGACAGGTGATTAGTGAGGGAGAAGTTCAACCGATACGGTTACGTAAGTGGGAACGGTTACGTAAATTTTTTCTTTTTTTTTTTTAATATAATGCATTTTTTTATGAAAAAATAAGATGAAATTCTATAAACCCAGAGCATAAATGTCGAGAAGACACGTTGCTTGTTTCAGACGTCTTCTAAATATCTCTAAGATGTGTTTTCAGGCATTTGTGCTACCTACGGATTAACGAATTCTGTCGGATCACGACTTCTCTGAGGCGAAGTCGAGATCTCTGAAATGAATGTACCGGAACAAAGCGAAATACAAATTACTTTCATGCTGCCTGCTGATATTGCTTGACATTCACGACTAGCTGTCATATTTTTAGCAATGTAGAGCAATCTCAAGAAGTGATACGTTCACGCACGCAAATAAAAGCTGAAATCGATAGCGGAAAAGTTGCGCCCGTCTAAACGCACCTCGAGAGTTCCCCGATCTCGTCGTCGATCGAGAACGGTAGAACGATGTTCCATATTATAAGCGCGACGGGTCCTCCGAGGAACATCCCCCGTTGAACTGGCATGGCATAGTTCGCGAAGGCAAGACCGCGAAATGCAGATCGATGTCGCGCAAACGCATTGGCGAACCGCGAAGACGCAGTATATGCGCAGTCGACGGTCTGCAGATTCGCAGCTATGATTGCAAACGGGCGACAAACAGCGCCGCGTTGATCGTGATATAAATTAGTTTGGATTGCGGAGAGTTGTCTGTCGACGAAGGTCTCTTGGGTAATTTCGGCAATTTGTCCTTTTTCAGCAAGATTTTGCCGAGATGTATTTTATCTCGCTAAATATCTTTAATATTTCATCTCTGATATCTCATATTGTAGTTTAATGTTCTTTTTTTATTTAGAGTAAATTTCAATTTGGCCGACGATTCATCTGTCGGCGACAAACTCCCCGACAATTTGTCTCTTAGTAAAATTTCACTAAGATGTACTTTATCTTGCTAAATATCTTTAATATTTCATATATCGTAGTTTCATGTTTTTTTTTTATTTAGTTCAAGAAGATTCCTCCTTGCCTGTGTAAAATATTGAAGCTTTACATAAATTAAAAATGACTTTACTTGTTAAATCCATTATTACTTTATATACTACATGGAATAACAAAATACTGCGTTGCAAGTACGATATATAAGAGATAAAATAGGAAAAAAAAAATTAAATGATCGATAATATAACTGGCACGTCTCGCAATAGTATCGGAGAAATATATAATATTACTTCACACTCAACACTCTTGACATACTTGATCAAATGATAACATTGTATTTGTATTAGCAGAGAGTTTGCAAAGCAAGTATGTGTAATGTATGCGCATATGACTCGTAGAAATTTCAATTTTTAAATTTGCTAATGCTTCTTAATGCGTATTACAGGAGCCGGGAGAGCAAATTGGGATATCGCGTGACACATCGTATACCAGCGCGCTATATAATTACATTATACCGGCATGAACGTGCTATACCCGGGAGGGCGCGGGTTCCACTCACGCAGGATTCATCGGGAAAGTTGATCTAATCGAAGATAGGGCACGTGTGCAATTAGTTATAGACAGCGCGGTGGTACGTTACGCTCGGCGCTTAGGGTCGTCGTCATTGATTCCAAGGCTGCATTCTAATTTTAGCGATTCACAGAAGGAGAGCGCACCACCACTCCTCTCAGCCTGTTTGCGGTGCAACGCGCCCGAATGCGCGAAAATTTCACTCCACGGTCAGTAGTTTCCGAATTCTCCGAGGCGTCGAGTCGCCGTGCAGTCTTGCCTCTTGTTCAAAGCAGTTCGGAGGTAATCGATCGGCGGATAATGCGATGCTCGAAAATTAATCATGCGACGAGATAAGTATAACGTCCGAAGAAAGTCTGTCTCTTAATTGTACAGGGTGTTCCTTAAATACCCAGCCATACTCAAGAGAGCGATTCTTTGGTTTGTTCCAAGTAAAAAAGTTCATGTAAATATGTGTCTTGAACGGCTTGGTTTCCGAAATACAGAGTGTTTTAAGAAAAATTTTAACGCGTGGTAATAATTTATCTGAAATGCCAGTCGCAAAAATAAAAATAAAAACAGCTATAAAAAAATACAAAAACAGGCTCCTCAATATACCTGGTATCTTTAAGCATATATGTCAATCTTTGAGAAGAAGGACCAAAAAGTGTATGGCGAAAAGTGGTCATTTTCAACAACAATTCATTTCATTATTTCATTTCTAATTTCCGATTTTTTGGCCATTTTTTTAAATATCACTCCTGATGTGTTATAAGCTTAGACCAAGTTTCAATAAAATATCCTAAAGCCTGTGTGATATTTACATTTCCTGTCAAACTTCAACACCCTGTATTTCGTAGCTAAGCCGTTTAGGGCACATGTTTATATGAACTTTTTTTACTTGAAATAAACCAAAAAATCATTCCCTTGAGTATGGCTGGGTACTTAAAAAATACCTTGTATTAATTACGGGTGTACAGTACATTTTTTTTTTTAAATAAAACACAATATTGCAGTTTTTCTCTGGACGTCGCTTTAACGAAAAATTCACACACATCACACCCATTCATACGCGTGAGCGTAAATATATGTACACACTACTCCGAAATAAAAACACTTGTAGAGGATGTTTATATTTGAATTTGACAATCTATGAGCTATGTACTGCCGCGATATCACGTGGTGTCGATTGCCATGTGAAATATTGTCGCCATAAGTCCATATAGTGTGTATACAATAGCATCGAAAGACAGTATTATTATTAATGATACATAAGGTATATTCCCATGCGAGGCTCTCATCGATCCAACTTTGCATATGATAAACGATGATAAAAAATTCTCGAGCAAAAAAGTAGACGCAGGAAATTGACGGATATATATACCGAGCAGGATCAAAAGGTCAGACCCAGTCATCATAGCAAAAAAAAATAGCGTTTAATCCAGACGCTCGACGACAGAATTAAACGTCAAGAAGCAAAAATATCTCGGTCGAAGTGCAATGATTAAATTTGTTGCGGCTGCGATCGAATTTATTCGCGAACGGAATAATTATACGATGATTAATATCCAATGCGCAGTTGAGACCGACTATCGGAAATAGCTCGACACTATTACCATGAGATCGAATGAAGGAGGATACGATCGCGAACGGAGATATACACTGCACTAGATGTATATCAAAATACTTTGGAGCGGGAACTCGAGCTTTTCAAGCTATGTTGATAGATGAAGTGCAGTGGGTCGCAGGAAATTCCACCCAAATCCTGAGAGAAAGGAACTACCCGGAGAACGCTTTTCCGAGCGTAGGACGAGTCGATTCAACAAGTGCTCGCAGACGTCGTAGGTCGACGACTGGCTCTCGAGTAATGTCGCGATGTAGAGCGTACGGCAAGATCGAAGCGTCGAGGACGCATGGTATCATCATCATCCTCGTCGGAAGCGGCGGTGCGTGAAATATGCATGATTGTACGATCGACCGGAGGAAGATCGCCGGAAGCGATCGTAAAGTCGCCGGTGGTCGTAGCTCGCGGCCTCATCTTGACCTTAGCCCATGGACGTACCCCTGTTCCCGACGCCGCCGGCGCGCGGGGGAGTCGCGACGCCCCTCAGTGATGGGCCGGACGTCGCGACGTTACCACGCGCTCCGGTAAGCGCTGTATCGCACGCTCGCGTACGAAATGCCGTGCTCGAACGAGAAACGGCATACAAACTGTCCCCCTGTGTCAAGAAGCGGCATCGGGCCCGCAGAAACTCGATCCACCCGCGCGTCGCGTTTGTCAAGGATGCTGCCCGCCGTCGCATCACCGAGTTTCGCGTGAGAATGACGGAACGTCATCGCACAAAACACGATGAGAGGGACGACGACAACGACGACGACGACGTCGTTTGTGGTATCCGTAAGTGCAATACGACTTCTTACGAATTATTGTAATTGGAGTTACTGTTAATGTGTAATATGAACGATTGGAGAGCTTTTAAGAATGATATTCGGTTACGGTTTCAAAAACAAGGGCAAATTTTAGAACAAGACGAAGATACAAGTTTGTAAGAAAGAAAAAGAGAGAGAGAAAGGGGAAGATAGCAATTTTGGTAAATAATTCGCCGGAGGAAACATTTGTGAGCGTTCAATAATTGTATTCTTCACCTTGTAATATGACTTATACTACAGAGGTATTTAAAAAAAGAGCGTAAGGACGTGTAACTCGTAGTAGTAGTTACACACAAAGGGGACGATATAACATTCAAACCGTGCATGTGTCATGTACCAAGTTTCAAGCAATCGATCACTGCGTGTTTTGCTAATGCAACTTTCATCGAGAAGTTGAAGACAGGTACACTTTGACATTCTCTTTCGTCCGATCGTTTAATTTACTTAACATACCGGAATGTGCAAAAGTTCAACATTGAATTCGCTAAAAATTTCGATGCAATTTTGTCTCTTTTTTTCTTTTATTAGAAATAATATAGAAATACAAGATGCTGTTACTGTAAGAATTTATTCGAAGAATATATAGAATCGACCCTTTTTCTTCGATCTAAATCAATTAATAATCTAATAGAGTCAAAGCTCTGCATTGATGAAGAAGAATTTTGAAATAGAAAATCAACAGAAGTCATCTTTTCATCTTAGTTACACTTGTTTAACTGAACATTTTTGTATCTATGCTTATATAAAATTTTCTTTCTTATTTTCATTCATGGAACATGTTAATATAGTTCAATTTTTTAAGTTGGAAATAAATAGACACACATAAATTTTACAGGTATGCCGACCACAATATCCGAAGAGCTCTCGCCTCGCTTGAAAAATGGCATAGTACGAACTAAATGGACCAAGTCCGTGGCCGTTCAGACTGTAGTGGGTTTACCACTGCGATTAAGAGTTTTACCGTCTCTCAGAGACATCGAAGAAGATAACGGGAATACATCAAATACGCGGTCCTCGAGATTTCTGAAATATTTGAGATTCTTGGGGCGATTGGCGTTCTCGCAATTTGGTACGAGATATATTTATTGTATTATATATTGATCATCATATTTATTATATTACATATTTATCATTATCATCATTTATTTATTATGTATCACACGCACACATATCTATCTATTGATTTGAAAATGATTTATTCGACTACCGACAATTCATCACGCAGGTCTTCTGTGGTTCCTTGTGATTTGGACAGTGACAGGCGCGGCGATGTTTTGTATTACGGAAGGACCTCGCGAACGTGAACAAGTTGTATTGCTGAAGAACATGCAGAGAGACCTGGCAGTCGGCCTGGCAACGGAGCTACGGCAATTGCGCACGGAACAGGATCAAGACGTGGAACCGTTGTGGAGCGACAAAGTCCGTCAATACGTGGCCAAACACGAGAAACTTCTCTTGGTTGCCGTCGCTTCCGGCTACGGCGAAAGTGGCAATAGCGGCCAATTGTGGACATTTCCCGGTTGTGTGCTGTTTGCTATCTCACTAATTACCACTTTGGGTAGGTTAATCAGGTCGGGACTGAATTTTAAATAACGATGAAAAAGAGAAAGGTCAAACAATGCCAAAACAAATATAAATGCGCAAAGTTTCATGTCGACAATCATCGTAAAGATTTCAAATCTGACAATCATCGTAAACATTTCAAATTCGTTTTAATCCGCTTCAAATTCTCTTCGATGAATGTTAGTCCCGAATCTCCGACCGGTCTTTCTGTTCTGAATTGCGTTTTTTGTTGAAGAGTATTTTCTATCTCAATTCTTGAATAATTACATTCTCATTCCCGGTAATTTTACTGGGAATCTGCAGAAACTACACCTTATCGTATATCCTCATTTACCACCCTATATATATCTTTGAACCTCGCAGGTTTCGGAGCACCAGTTCCGCGTACCACCGCCGGCCGCACGGTTGGGGTCATCTTCGCCGCAATCGGAATTCCTGCACATTTTCTCCTTATTTTGAATTTCGGCCTGATGACGGCCCTCCGTTTGCAAAGGTATGCGAACGCTAGACGAAACCTACGACTCGATAACGTGGATCCGAACTGTTCCATGCCGATGCCGAGATGGGTCAAGATAGTGCCATTTGTTTTTTCAGGTAAACTGTTCATGCGTCTATGAAAATTTTAGATATCTTCTTCTCTTCATACTTCCAGCTCTATAGTTAAACTTTTATATTTATACATAGAGTTAATTTGCGCAAATCAAATACGTACGGAATGTTAAAAAATGATTAAAAGTAACCTTTGCTTAAATAATAAAGATTCGAATAAAGGCAACAGTCAAAAAGAAACCATCTCGATTTCTTCTTTTTTTTATCATAGTCGCTTACTACATTTTGGGGATACTATGCTTCGGTATAGCACGATCGAGACCGATCGCAGCGAGCGTGCTATTTCCATTGGACTTCACTGCAGCGGGTGGTCTCTCGACTATCGTCGATCACGTGCGCATACTGTACGGTCTGTATTTGGAAGGTGCTGTTACCATCGCAGCAATTGTGGTGGCCGTATTACAAGTATCAGCGACGCAGAGCCTCACCAATATCGGATTGAAGTACGGCTTACTCATCGAGGCATGAAGTTAACTCGTCATCGATGCGGTGAAATATTTTTACCGTCTTATAGATGTGTAATTCTAAATTATCCGGACTTGAAAAGCTCCATCGAGGGATTTTATTCCCTTTGACTTACGTTTCCTTGCTTCTCCCATTCTCAATGAGGTCTTTACGTCCACATTTTGTTATGGTATTTACGAACTACCATGAAAGACAGGGACTATCGTTAAGAAATATCATGCATTATAAAGACAACAAGTATTTTTTAGAAGCATTATATAATTAGCATTAAAAAAATCAAGGCTGTAAAGGGTTAAGTCGCAAACCATTATTGTTATTTTCCATTAAGTATTACCTTATATATTTTAACAGCTGTAATTTCGTTGGAAATAACGAGTAAATTCAACCAATGTTTATACATCTATTCTGAATTAACGCGGGTATAATAAAAAGTATAGAGATTGTAGATATAGAGATATACTTCTTATTTTACAAGCTGCGACATGTAATTGTAACATAGAAAAACATATCATCTCATTTACTGATTTAAATGTTTTTGTGTACTACACACATATACATGAATATATAAGATATAATTATAAAAAGCTCTTAGATATCAAAAGTGGGAGTGGACTTACGAGAGCCCAAAGCACAAATATAATCATTTTATATAATTAATTGTTATAAGAAGAAGAAAAGCATAATGGAAATGAACCGGAATCCTCCGCTCGCTGGGCGATTGCTCTTATCAGAGTTATCCCATAGCCCATAGCAAGCTCACGCTTACCGATACAATTCATTCTCCTATATACTATTATTAACATGATCTTTATCCGGAGCAGGATGGGAGAAGGATACTTTAATACATATATGGAATTCAGGATCTGTTCAGCGTGGAAAATACGACTTACCGCGCTTATCCGGAGAATTCCAATATCCAATACGTGCGTCATTATACACTGAACAATATATCCTCCCACAACAATTTACTAATATCGCTAAAATAACCGCGATTTGGCTCTTAAAGGCCCGTTCTATTTCTATATATGGTTGAGTTACCGATAAAGTCTATATAAATATAATTCCTTTTATTTTTTATTTCCGGATGTTTACACTATGTATATCTACAGTGAAAATACGAACTAGGACCAAAAGACTTGCTTCTAGAAGTGGTTACATTATAGACTATTAACGCTAAAACCGCAGCTGAGTCACTTTTTACCCACTTGTATATTCTTTTCTTTCTCATTTCTTTGAATTTTTATCATGGGAAGCCTTCTTCGTCATAAAACAATTAAACAATATCATAAAATTCAGAAAAGCTCACGGATAATTACAAAAAACGGGTTGGATCAAAAGTAACCCATCTACGGTTCGAGAAAAAATTGCTGCGGTTCTAGTGTTAATCAATTACATCATGTACTTATACCTGCACTGTAGGATCTCATTAGCTCACATTCACCTTTTAAGTGCGTAATCGCGTCATACAGCATTTAATTCATGGTAGCATTCTTTAGGGCATTTTCTGTCGTTTCATTTTAGCGTCAGTTTCGTTTTTTCTATTGGCATTCGACGTATCTTTGGTAGCATGCTCGGACTTATTATTTATAGGTTTGTCTCCTGGGTGCTCGGGCTCAGAAGATGAAGACTGGTCTTTCCGATCAGATGTATTCCCTAGTGCTAACCGTATAGATTCTACCAAGTGCAGCGGACCCGTATAACATTGTTTTGTACCTGTAATTAGATACCAGTAGAATTTGCATCATTTATATGTGTTCGATATATGTCGTTCATTAGGATACGTATCACAAACAGAATATCCGAGACTTATTTACGGAGGACCAACCGATTGACGAAAAATTAATCACAGCGATTAATTCATAAAATTACGATAAATCACCGATATTTTCGTTAGGAAAAATTCGTTAAACATCGTCTCTCAAATATATTTTAACTCGTTTAATTAGTATATTATGCTGAGAAGTTTGTATAATTAGGATATTATGCCAATAAGGCCATTAAAGTTCCATTTGTAAAAATACTTCAATCAGTTAGTAAATAATACAACGCATTTATAATAGATGATTTAGTGCGCTTAGGATATTATGCTAATAGATTCAACGTACGATTAGGATATTGTGCTAATAGGATTTTACGATTAGGATGTTACGCTAGTAAATTAAAATTCCATTTGTAAGAATACTTTAATCGATTAGGAAATGGCACTACACATTTGTAATCGATATGCTGTACACATAACTTGCATCTTGCTTAATAAGTTACTTACAATTCGTTTATCCGAATATGGCTTTTTTAATTTTATTAAGCAGGCTATTCCCCTTATTTATCTGTTCATTTTTGGCATCTTGTGTCGCTTGAGTTTGCACCTTTGGACGCTTGCCTAAAAGAAGATATTGAAGCTGACAAGAAATTCCATGTAGGAAAGTACGCGTACTTTACATTGAGTTAATTACTGTACAGATAATCCTTTTATTCAAGTCTTTGCCGTTACCATAGAAACATCTATCTTCAACAAAAGCCAATGAAACGCATTTACAGTCTCAATATGCTTTATTTAATTAATTTGGTACACGGGCAGAAACTCAAGCGACACGTATGAATATCTAATGGAAATGTACTATGGCAATGGAAATAACATTGTTACTGCAGTACCAATGAATGTTTAAACTACAGCGAATAATGTCATAAATGAATGTACGTTGAATCAATATAGACCCTGGAATGTTTTTGATTTTTTTTCGAATATATCACAAGTGGATTACGTTTTACCGTTTGCCCTTACCATCTATCTTATTTGTTACACCAAGTATACTGCCAGGAGTGTCGGTTTCGAGTTCAGCGTACGCTTGCAACAAGGCCTGTTGTTCATCTGTTAACTTTTTAGGCACCGTTATCTTAATGTTCACATAATGATCCCCGTAGCCTATTCCGTTGACCTTTTTCAAGCCTTTGCCGCTTAGATGGATACGCGAGTGAGACGATGTACCCGGTATTATTTGTATAGTCTGGTCCTCGTATACACCTTCCACCCTTATCGTACCACCAAGTACCGCTTGCGCGAGCGAGACTTCTGCGTCGGTATGTACGTCGGATCCGTCCCGACGGAAGTACCTCGACTTTTCCACGCGGAATGTCACAAACACTTCCTTGTTTCCTACTGCCAAACGAATCGTCTGGCCGTCCTCTATGCCAGCTGGAACTGGTACGGTTACTTTCTTACGTTGCACCTGTGTAGCAAAAATATGACGATTAAGGCGTGATAAAGGATACAAAATTATAATAAATATTGAAATAATGGTAGTACTTCTTGTGGGACAGAACAGACGAATGAAAGTAAGAAATATTCATACCGACTGTCCTTTTCCGTCGCAGTTATCACAAGGAAACTTGATGTGTACTCTTGTGCCCTGACAGTATCGACAAGTCGAACTCATCACAAAAGGACCTGTACTTATTGTTTCTATACCTGTACCATTGCAATAAAAGCACTTTCCCGGCTTGGTGCCAGGTTCACAGCGTGAACCATTACACTTTGGACAAAGATCCACTACATTTATGACAATATCCTTATTCACACCTCTGGCAGCTTGGGAAAAAGTTAAATTCATTACAATCTGTAACAAGAATTTAGCATTATTTTATGTTGTGTTATAATTATAGGACAAGTAGTGGATTATCTTCCTTTTCGTACTTCTTGAGCTGCTCCAAAACCATATTTTGTTTCAGCAAAGTCATCAAAATCTGTAAAAGTACCACTTTGGAATCCAGCGTCGCCAAATATTTTTCTAAACAACTCTTCTGCATTGACAGTCGATCTATATTGCCAATGTTGACCATAATTCTTAGCTCCCTGACCCATTCCTCCCATTCCCATTTGTTCAGAGGTAGCACCCCATGTATCATATTCCTTTCTCTTGGTATCATCACTCAATACTTCATAAGCCTCAGAAACCTCCTGAAACTTTTTACTGGAATCTGGATCTCCTTTATTTGTATCAGGATGATATTTCTTAGCAAGCTGATAATAAGCTTTCTTTATGTCTTTTGCAGATGCATTCTTTGAAACACCTAAGATCTCATAATAATTACGTTTCAACAATTTATTAGTTAAATGTATAGATCTGTATGGTTGGATTATCCTTCCTATATTATCTGAAATAGACATGCGCAAATTATAATTCAATATTAATAGGGATACATCGTGGCGATTCTTTAAATTACATATAAGTAATTATATATAAGTAATTACATATAAGTAATTACATATAAGTAATAATTCTATTTATGGATGTAAGGAATTTATGCGGCTGCAAAGAGCTGAACATTTCAACATACATATGCGTATATGAGAATTTTATATTAAGTCTTTGATGTCTAGGACAGACTATTGTAGTATATATATATGACACAAACGTGAAAATAATGTGGAGTTGCAGGTTATGTCGCATGTCGGGAAGTAGCTGAACGACGCACGTGAAACGACATGTAATGGTTCAAAGCACATGTTATCAAGGATTGGGATATAGATGCAAGAAATTAGATATCAAAAACAGATTGGCAAATGCGTCGGGAGAGAAATTTTGCCGGAAAATGTACGATGATGTAATCTAACGAGGTCGCCGCGGATGAAGTGTATGTTCACCTTTTTCTGCTTTTTCGCGGTTCCAGCTTTTGACAGTTGATGTGATAGTTGCCAAATGTCGTCGACACATATTGCAGTGTTGCAAGACATTGCAGGATAATTTATTTAACTTATTATTACTGATCAGATTGATGGTTTTCGGTCCAAGGACCATAGCTAACCCCTTGCCGGTCGCCATATTACACGAGAGACGCATGGCACGTTTCTGGAAAGATCTGCGCTATCTACGCTTCGTCTCGCGCGAGCCGAAATAAAATATTTATGGCTCCTGCACATGAAAGGTGGAAACGCCTTCAACGCGGCTAGAAGCGATGCAGTAACTAATCAACGTGTCGTTTTTCCAAAAGTAAAAGTTTATTGGCTGCCGCGTCGTTTCTCCCCGCATGATAAGTGTTTTCACGTTCTGTGAGCAGAAGCCATTAAGCTTAGTCTACAATATGCTCTTTGTTTTTTATTTCTTGCTATCTTTTTTCCATAAATATCCATTAATATACATCAAACTATACATTGGGAAATGAAATTGAATTAAATTTGGCCATAATCAGTACAAGTTCACTAAACTAAAATTTAGCGAAATTTAGTGAATTTTGCTCTGATTAGTCAATTTTGTCTGCTCTTGTCTGCTGATTGGTTCCGACGCTTGACGTTCGACGCTACATGAAATTGTACCTTTATGCGCGGACAAAATTTCGACAGTTAGACTTTGGATTGTTAATTTTATCTATGTGCTGTATATATTTTATCTATGCGTTGTATACATAAGTACGTACGCGTTGTATATATACGTACGTACGTGTACTTTTTAGCATTTTACAAGCTCATGTTTGCTTCAAGGACATCGTTCGTAAGTTAGAAAATACTTCGAGTTACAAACATACCAATACATTCAGGATTAACGAAACGTTGTATTTTTATGTATATGTCGCAGGAAGATGATAAAAATTGAAATTTGATCAAATTCCTAAGGTAGAAAATGGAGATTTGATCAAATCCCTAAGATAGATGATCAAATCATGGGTGGGGTGATTTCGTGAATTGATCATCTACCTTAGGGATTTGATCAAATCTCCATTTTCATCATTTCCCTGCGACATATATAACATTAAAATTAATCTCTTTTCACAACAGGAATACTAAAGTAAACTTTAGTAGTTTTGAAGGGGAAAAATATTAAGAGTAAAATTTATATATCGGGACACGTATCTCCATTAGTTATTTGTTCATACTTCCACTACAATCAAGTGCACAGTATGGCGATTAATATGATTAGAAATCAATTATCAAAGTCGATGACAAAACGTAAGCATATTGTGTATATGTGTGTTGTGTATATGAAGAGTATATATTTTATCTTAATTATTTTAACAAATATTACGGTACATAATACTGTTGTTTAACATTTTTGCAATCAATGTGTATATATATCTTGCATTCAATAATTAAAAATACTCTTTTAACATATATAGGATGTCCCACACCTCGCGACTTTAATTTTATCGAGAGAGAGTTCTCTGATTAATTTAGAAATCATTTTTCCTCAGCAAAAATATCGAAACATTGATAATTCCCAAATTACAAACGATAAAAAAAGAAGAACTTTTCGCAAACTTTGGACGATCAAGTGAATAACAAAATTATTTTCTTTGGTCAGTTTCAAGTGGATTTTAATGGAATTTTATTTTAGTACTCAGCTATAGAGATATGTTAAAAATTAAAACATTGTGAACAATGTTCTTTCTCAACATTTTTGAAGGAAAAAAAATTGTTCAAAAATTTCTCAGAGAACCTCTCGGTAAAATTAAAGTCACAAGGTCTGAAACACCTTGTGCACTATATTCTCTACATGAGTAAGCAGTTTCCAAACACTTATTGAGCTTATTAAGCTTATATTCAATATGAATACTATTTAATGCATATAATTCCCAATATAATAAACATAACATTATGCTATTGTATAACTTATAATGACAATGCAATCACTGATTATATTAAACTTTATTAATATATTTAGTAAATGTCATGGAAATATTTTTATAGTGTCACAAATTACTTCTGCACTGAGATACTCTACAGAAATGTCATCAGTAAAGTATAAAACATTAACAGTATCTATCCCAAAACCATTTGTTTATATAGTCAACTTAAACAGACCAGAGAAACTAAATGCAATGAGTCCAACTATGTGGCGGTATGTAATTGTTTGTTCCTCTTAAACGTTATTTTGATTAAACATCTCCATTTTTATGAATAATCTTATTATAGGGAATTCAGAGAATGTTTTGAAACATTAGGAAATGATTCAAAATGTAGAGTGGTTGTTCTATCAGCCACTGGCAAGGCATTTTGTGCAGGTATATTATTGAATGATTGTAGTTACACGCGTACATGTATACATATACAGGGAAAACTTTATTCAATAACTATTTTAGGAATCGACCTGCAAGGAATGATGGAAGTAGGACAGGATTTAGCGGAATATGATGATATTGCACGTAAATGCAAATATATGAAAAACAAAATCACAGATTATCAAAATTCATTTAGCGCTATAGAAAAGGTACTTTGCTATCTGTACAAATTACAAAATAATAAATCAAAGATCAAATTCTCACTAATGTGATTATTAAAATTTAAATTAAGATAAAGTAACTCGAAAACATATTATTAATATTTTTTATTTTCTGATTAACTCATGCAAAATTATTCAATAGTGTCCAAAACCTGTGATAGCCGCTATACATGGTGCATGTATTGGTGCAGGTGTAGACATGGTGTCTGCAGCTGATATACGTTATTGTTCATCTGACGCATATTTCCAAATAAAAGAGGTCGATATAGGAATGGCGGCTGATGTAGGCACACTACAAAGATTTCCAAAGATTGTAGGATCTGATAGTTTAGTGAGAGAACTTGTTTATACAGCACGGAAGTATCCAGCAGCTGAGGCATTAAAAGATGGATTTGTAAATCGCATGTTGGACAATCAAGAGAGGTAAAATATGCACTAATGTACGAAATACAAGCTTTTAATAATCATTTAAATGGAAGTAATGGAAATATCATGTGAACAATTTGATGTTATATTTTTAATTCAGCTTACTGAAGGCATCGATGGAAGTTGCTGAAGATATCGCAAAAAAGAGTCCGGTTGCGATACAAGGCTCAAAGATAAGTATGGTGTATTCCAGAGACCACTCTGTGCAAGAAGGATTAGAACATATCGTGAGTGTTCTTTTTCCGTTTATTCCACCTGAAATTGAAAAATGATATATAAAAATGATGAATCTTATATCCAATTGTTTTAATAATATTTTTGTATTTGGTGTTTATTTCGGTAGGCGATATATAATCAAGTAATGCTCCAGAGTGAAGACTTCCTCAATGCAACTATGGCACAGGCTACTAAAGGCGAACCTCCAATATTTTCACATTTATAATATTGATGTTATCAATGATTTTATAATATCAATTCTTTGAGTAGTTCCTAAGTATAACACGACTGGTCGCGTGGGTGGCAAGTGTCCTCTTTTTGAAATTGACATTTTCAATTAAAAAAAAAATTGTTTTAGAAAGTAATGCTTTTAGAACTAGATTTATTTAAAACTAGATTATAAAACTAGATTTAAAACTTTAAAGCTTTAAAACTAGATTGTAAAATGATCCATTGACTAGATCAATCACTATTTAGCCTTATGTTTATTAGGGAAAAAAAGAAAGTAATAATATTTATATGGAGGTGTTCAATCATAAAAGATTTTATTTAAAACGGACAAAAACAGTCTTTGATTGACAGATACACAGACACAAATAGCAGAATGACGTTTAAAAATGTCTTACATTGATGTGTTATTGATGTCGGAGACATCATTAAAACATTATTAATACATTATTTGACGTCACTCTGCTATCTGGGAAGATGCAAAATGGATACTCATTGGTATTTTTCGGAAAATGCATTTTAGTGCTAATAGATGATACTTGTCATTTGCGCGACCATAGGGTTAATGGCGACTATGGGGTTAATGATATTATAATAATATGATGGTAATGAAATTACAATATCATTATGAAGGATGTCTATGTATTATCTCTCAAAAATGAGAGATAATATGTAATATATATATTGATGCTTCTGAAATAGTATAAAGTTTAAAAAACGTTTCATCATATCTTGAAAGTACTATATTAGGATATATAAAATGTATATAACGTATATATTTTTATAATCTTTTTCTCTACAATAAAAAAAATTTAGCGTATTGATCGCATATTAATTTGTTCATAAGTTACTTTTACTAAAATAAGTTCTTTAATCAGACGGTTTAGTCTCCCTTATAGAATATGCTTTCCAATCTACGTCTTTTAGGTGCAGCCAATCTTGCAGCATCCATCTTATCAACAATACTGTATACATTAAGATCTTCAGGAATTTTTGCCTGTATATACATTTTTTTTTTTAAGTAAAAGTCAGAACTTCAAATAATAGATCGTACCATCTTAGTAAATCCTTTTTTCTAGACAAAACGTGTATCTGGCGAATAAATCTTAGAAATATCAGAAACAATTATATATTTTTACGCACAATTAGCAGGTTGATATAATGCTCGTAATTAATTTTCCCAGTTTCCGCGTCACAGGCTACAGCCATCATGTCGACCACTTCTTCTTTTGTAAATGGCTCTCCAATTTCCATTATTGGTTTTTCTAAATCATTTCTCATAATGTATCCGCGATTTTCAGGATCTAATAATTGAAATGCTCTCAACAAATCTTCAGGATCTGCTGGCTTAAACCTAAGCACCAAGTAATTTGTAAGTAAAGCTTTTAAAAGGAAAAAAACAGTTTGATGATTAAAATCTTAAACACTGTACAGGCCAATCAAATCAAATACAAATGAGGAAGCGAAATTACTAAATAATTTCTCCACATTTTGATTAATTTATCTATCTACCAACAAAAAACCACTTTCCATTGAACATACTTGCGTTCATTAATCGCTTTACGCATGTATTCTACAAATCTGTTTAGCGGCACACAGTTATTCTCAACGTCCTCGACTTCTACTTGTATTTCTTGCAACTCAGCTTCGGTGATGACACATCCTATTAGGTAAAAAAATAAAAAAGTATAAGATAATAAAATATAAGATGTGCTGTATAAGAAATATATGAAATTTCGATTTTATTTGAGATTTTATTTTACGATAATCAGCACCTAATGCTCTGATTATAGTTCCCAGGTCTCTAACATCTACTTCTCCACTTCTTGTAATGTCAAATACATCAAATGCCTCACACAGTCTTCTTTCTAACAACGTTGGCTCGGACACTGTATACATAATTTAAAGAAATGCAAGACATTGATCATTACATATACACACACGCATACATGCATACTGAGGTACTTACTGATATATAAAAAGAAATCCAACTTACAAAATATAAAAAGTAAACAGTATATTTACGAAACTCTCTTGACACGATCAGCTTTCATAGCTCATAAATTGTTTGATCAATAAGTAACACTGATTTGTCATATAATTTCGAAACTTGTACTTACTACATCGTATTTGTTATGCAATTACAATCATCGTTTATACATATCTTAAAAAATTTGAAAAATTTAATATTTTTTTACATATTTATAGTATATATATAATTACAAGATCTTCAAGTGCTACATACATCTTTGAGTTTCTCGTCTAGTTACCCGTCGCTCGACAATGCTTCGTCTGGGAGTGATGGATAATGCAAAAGACCGACGCATTTGAGAAGATATGTCTTTCTCTCTCATGCACAATAATGCTGATATCTCAATCGCTTAAAATCTTGTTACATATATATATGTGTGTGTATGTCTGTGATAAATACTTTGTCAATTTATTTTTATTTTATTTTTATCTAGCCAAAACTACTATAAAGTATTATCGTTTTGTATAAGTAAATATATAAACTACACTTGTATTGTGTTAAAGCATCATAAATTTAAGTTCAATGATGTTTTTGTCGACGCAATGTTTGAATTAAACAACTGAAGTAAAATTCCTACAACTTCAAGACGTACATACTGTTATGTGCATTTAACATTTCGTTTTGATATGCGACAAAGATCTATACTATTCCCCTCAGGTAATTGGTACAAAAATAATATAAAACTCTAATTAAATATAATACAACTGTGTCTAAAAGTGGGCTGTTTGTCGATCGATTTCCGTAATATCTTCGATAATCTCTTGGACGCGCGTCCCGATTTTCTTGGCTACGTCTGCTTTCTCATTATTGGGTAAGAAAAGGTAGCGCCAAACCAAGTCGCCATCAATAATGCCTCTTGCTGGATTACCTTGATTTCGTATGTAACTTTTATACGTGCTACAACAAAACAAAATCATTACAATTGAAAGGCTAATTTCAAAATCATGTTTAAATCTAAATTTTAACCCTTTGCGGACGCGTGTCGTCAAATAGCCACCCATGCGTATTTATTGTTCTGTGCGACAAGGCACACAGTATCATAATATAATAAACACATAATGCCACAATGTAGTGCTCATGTGACGTTTTCTTCGGAAGAAAGTCATCAGACCTCGATGTATTGCTTATCTTCCTTTGGCATATTTTCTTGACTGCATGCTCCGATACTTCTCGTCCGCAAAGGGTTAAAGGATGGCGATTATACTTCACAAAATTATATATATATATATGGAAAATTCATGATAAAATTATAATTTTCATTCTTTAAAAATGTGGATTTAAGACAGTTTGGTATTGTTTTTATCTTTGGAATGAAATTTTCAATGATAGAAATATCATTGAAATTATACTTACCGATATGCTTTTGGATTCAAGCCGGCGATATGACAAATATGCGTCACCAGCACATTTTGTAACATAAGTAACCTCCGATATGTTTTTTCCGGTACTGGCAAAACATAACCAAGATTCCCATCTAACGATGCTAAAACATACAAAATACGAACATATCAATATATGAGACGTGTGTTTCATTAACAAATCATTTAAAGCTCGTTTCTTATTTTATAATCCACATAAATATATAGTTCGCGACTTACCAAACATTGTAACGTGCCTCTTGTCAGCGTCAGAAAAATGCTTCTTATCGTTCGCAAGGTCGGTGACTCTACACCTGATACGGAAGAAGGTATTTATTTTTTGCCCTAAATGAAAATCCGCCTTTCTAATTAATTTTTGGCCTCCGAGGCTCTCTCTGGACTCCGGTTGATACATAAATAGAGCTAAATTATTTTCTCCGTCAGCGACGAAAAAACCTAGACTTGTATTATCAATTAAATATTCTATCGTGTACACTTCTGCTGGTCTAAAGTCCTACAAAGAAACACATGTATGAATTTTATATATGTACGCTCATATGTATATACAATTAATACTTAGATAAATCGGAATTAAATAAACTGTACTGACACTACTCACTGTACTGACACTACTACTCACTCTACTGACGAGGGAAAGCGTCCTGTATTCCTCCTGAAATCTTAGCAAACTAATCGATTTATATACATCTGCTATCAGAATCAGACTTTTTATGCTTAGCATTTCATGAATATAGATCTGAGTATCAATAAATGCAACTCCAACAAGGTCGTTATCTTTCAACTGCCAAATATATATCTGCAATGGAACAATATACATATATATATATATATATGATATTCAAGTTGTTTGTTGTAAACATTCTTCGATGAAAATTAAAGGAAAATGTACCTTCTGACCAACAGCTGATACTAAAAATCCGGATACTTGTGTTATAGCAGTTATAGGACCTTTTTGTTCCTTCGCATAGATCTGCTTGAATCTATTTTTCGTTAATGGCTGACCTGGTTCAGGTACTACTTCGATGATATCAAATATAAATATCTGAGAATTAAAGAAATGATATAAAACAATCGATCGGTAAGATTGAATCTGTAAGATTTTCAATCAGTCGAAAAGTAAGACTCACCCGACCCCTACTGGTGATATCTTCGCCGTAATTGTAATTTGTTCCCAATACTATGTAACCCTTCAGACCGGATCTCGTTCCTTCGTATGCTAGAGACACGTTTTTCAGGCAAGTCACATGCTCCCATTGATCCAACTCGATTTTCGTATTGGGAATAGTTTCCCATGAAACTGGAGAGAATAATACGATGCAAAATTGTTCTTGGGACGGATAAAGAAATCTTTCCGGACGCTCCTCTTCTGTAAATTCCTGTTTAATAATGACGCATTTCTTCAGATGCGTTTATAAATATATATTTTAATATCTAACGGCTCTTAAACATTTTAATTGATGAACATTGATAAACATAAAAAAATCAATGAATTTTTTTTTACAATGATAGAAATAATATATTGCTGCAGATACATACCGATACACACAAAATATTTTTATTCATACCTTGTCTTCGCCATTAAATCTGTAATAGCTTTTCAAAGGTTCCGCTGTGCTAGTTATGACGCAATAAGTTTTGCTCTCGAGATGATACGTAACGAAATGCGGTGTACATCGTAATGGTACTTTTCTAACTGGCCATGGTGCGTCGTAAGACAAATGAGTCGGTAAAACGCATATTCTCAACTCCTCCTGGTATTTAAATAAAATTAAAATCGCACGTGCGCGCAGAGAGAAAGCAGTACAAAAGTGAGTCGATTAAAGATTCTTAATCAACCATACATTATCGCTAATAATTAAAAAAAAATTGTTATAACACTAGGTGAAAAATAATTAGAAAAAAAAAACAAAATACTAACAAAGTACTAAAAACACAATACCTTCCTGTTAAAGTATAGAAAACCTTGTGGACAATTAATGTTATTAAAAGCGGCGAAAGACGTGACAGAGCCATCGATGCCCATCGGATGTGTGCGAAGTTCACCGCGCCCCGTTAAAAATATCCAGTGTGGATAATCGCTGCATATGAATACTCCGTTATACCCGGCGATATTGCTGAAATAACGCATCATACAGATGCGTGTTGCGCTCGTGTTAGTTGGCATATCTTCCTCTTTTGGTTTCCGGCTGTGAGAAAAAATTTATTTAAATTTAATTATGTAAAATTATTTACAAGCAAAATAGCATACAACAAACGAAAAGAGATATAACAGTGGAAAAAAAAACTGGAATTGCGAATGCAATTTCAGCGGAAATAAATATTAAGTACAAAATTCACTTTACCTGAAACGTATTATCTAAAAATCAGAATCATCGTATCGAATGTATTTTATATGAAATAACCATTCTAACCTCAAATGTCCTGGGATAATGCCGTGATCTAATTTCTTAAACCTCAGCTTTAGATGCCCCTTTGGATACTTGTAAGCTTGATAAATTTGTAACTCCGAGTCGAGACGTACCAGGAGCATAGGGCGGTTTCCATGATGTCCCAGAGCGACCATCAAGATCTCACGAACCTATAGAAATACATGTTCATTAATCTTCGACTATAACGTTAAATTCACCTCAAATAGTTATATCAGAAAATGCAAGTAATACCTGCATTTCGGGGTTGGGGGTCTCGTTGACTAGTGCCGATTGCAGAGTCGTAGATTCCATGCTATCGTGTAACACGTACTGGCCGTAGCCGAAGTTGCGAATGAGGTAAGACAATCGTAAGTCAGGTAACGAATAAATCTCCAGTGTGCCGCTGTCTCTGTATACGAATAACCAGTAAGTAGGTTTAATTTCTTGCAAGTGCTTCTGCCACCTGTTGCCACAGAAATTCATATTAGAATAAAAGGAAATTGCCAATCGAATGGTAGTAAGGTTACTTGATTAAAATCAAACAGATAAACATAAAGACATTAAAAGCCGATTGATCGATTATCTTCATTATGTTTAAGAGAACATTCGTTTAGTACGATATGCATATGGAACCGGGGAAAATTTACCAAGGCATTTTCTTTGCGGTTCCGTCCGTTTTTGGATACGACGGTGCGGGCATTTGAAATGCCGGTGCGTCGCCATACAAGAGATCATCCTCGTTATCGATATTGCCGATTATCGACGGTTCTTCTACGTTATGCTCCTCTTCAGGATGCTCGTCTTCTGCACTTTCGGGCAATTGTGTCGTAAAAATCCCACTTACATCTCTGTAAGCGCATAATGCCTCTATCTGCGGACGCTGTTACATAAGCAAAGACACATAAAATATTTTAGATTAAGGCAAATATTTTACATGATATTAATGTAGTAATAGTTTATATATATTGCAATTTTTGCGATAATCTAACTTAGTACACAGTTCATTTATCTTTACTTAAATTTCTTTTTATACTACGTGTATACATGGAAAAATTAAAGATGAATTTTGGAATTTTTTATTATATGTAATTTGATATCATTAGAAAATATAGCTATGAGGTTTTCAAATTTCAAAGCGAATTTGTCATAAAAAAAAAACGTCTTATTATAACAATTGTAGATTATCAAGATTGGAAAGAAATCGTTTCGGACACATACATAACTTAAATATGTTGTTTAAAGATCAACTCAAATTCTGACTCAAATAAACTTACAAACAATAAATTTGCGGGCTGTGCGTGCAATTTCGCTGTGCCTCTAACTTCTCTGAGTGTCAACAGCATCACTTGTCCATCTTCCGAAAGTAACGTTACGTATGGATCGGCACAACTCGCATGTACAATTGGACAGCCAAGATCTATGGGCATATGTTGGATCTGTAATCAAGAATAAATGTGTTACAAAAATAATTTTCTCCCTTTTGCACTCTACGATAATATACAACCATATGTCTGTATTAATACATTTAAATACCAATAAAATTCATCAAATATTTTACTAATTTATTTAATACTTTATACTTTATTTAAGAGGTATTATATATACTTGTTCGATGCCTTGCAAGAGACGCACTCCCATTTGAGTGACTTGCACTATGTATCTATTGACACCAAGATTTCCGGCGAATATTGTGCTTCCTTGTGTGCTGAATCCGCTCTGGTCTACTTCATTGATTTCTTGACCAGTTTGCAATATCTTTGAATAAAAAAGATTTTTTTTCAAGTTTATTTATAACACGTGATACTTATTAGGTTAGTATTGGAACTCTTGCAAATCTTTATATATATGACATTTCATAAAAGTTTCGTTATACTAAAATTTGTAATGCAA
Organism: Dinoponera quadriceps; assembly: GCF_001313825.1. Taxonomy (NCBI): domain Eukaryota; kingdom Metazoa; phylum Arthropoda; class Insecta; order Hymenoptera; family Formicidae; genus Dinoponera; species Dinoponera quadriceps. Next base: position 166,283 of record NW_014557213.1, on the reverse strand, counting down.
TTTGAATCTTATGAAACAAACTAGTATTTTCATACAAAACTTTCAAACATTGAATCAAATATAATATATATTATAAATATATTAGTTAGAAATATCTGCAATAATTTCTATAGCAACCATATAAATGAAAGCATCTTGTTATACCATAGTAGAATCTTCTTGGCTCAATATTAAGAAAGCGTGAGATCCTTCTGTTTCTGATTTGACTTGCTCATCATTATTTAATGTACCAATGACAGTCCACATGTCCTCACAACCTGGTAGTTCAAACGTTGTCACGACCTGTTTTCGTTTAAAAAAATGTATTTTAATATATATATATATATATATATATATATATAATTTATATACATATCTTACATGGCACCAAAGCAAATCAAAATTTTTAATTATTAAATAAAAATAGTTAAATATAAATAAAATTAAAATAGTTATCAGTTACCTGAGGACGTATGGAACGTTGAAGTACACACAGCGCACCGTTTTTACCATACCCAGACGTCGTCACGAGCTCTACATCGGGATTTTGATTGTGTACGAATTCTTCCGACAGAAAAGCTGGTTCTCCCATGGAAATATTTCCACACGGTCCGATATTTAACAGACTATCGCACACCTATAAAGAAAAAATAAATACTAGCACAGATAAAAGTAATATTACACAAAATTAACAATTGAAACACAGATACAATTCTCAACTAGAATGAAAAATTGTATAATTCCTTTTCTTTAAAATACAATGTCGTAATAAAATATATAATAGTTAGTAGCTAAAGTATATATAGTAATTAGAGTAAAGCTTCAGAAATCTTAAGGGTTAAAAAAGCAAGATAACGTAAGATAAAAAAGTATAAAAAAACTTCCAATACCTCGAAAATATATGAAGTGATTTGAATGGATGTATGCGTTTCACTGCCATACACTTCCAATTCTTCTGGATCTTTAATGTCTAACACATCGGATGCCATCCAGTCACCGAGGAAATCATGCTTCGCTTTTTTAGCCGGAGTTTCCTCGCTCTCATCTTCGATGTTAATCTCGCCATCGTTCAGACTTCTTACAGTTTCTGGTTCTTTCTCCGTGAATCGTAATAACAGTGAGTTACCGAGTCGAGAGCCAAGAAAGAGATAATTGTCCTCGCACATGCACACCTTTGTAAATGTGAAATAAATATACAAGTTATCGGAAAAATTTATATATTCTTCGATTCATGTTGAATTAAAAAAAAAAATGGTGAACCCGAACACTCACGCATGATGTTAATACACTAGCGGCAGCCTTGTCAAAGTGAAATCCACGCACAGATCGCATACTGTCAGCAAAAAGAGACAAAACGTATAGTTCTCCACTTTTCAAGGAGATGACTAAACGATCTGCTGACAGAAATGCAACCTGGGCTCCTTCCAAACTTATCTTCACTCCATCTTGTGGTTCTATAAAAATAGAAATAAATAACGATAAATATACATATTTATCTATTTTAATCAAGATGTTTTGTGGATGTCGGAGCATCAGTAAAAATATCTTACTCAGTGGGAAATTTGTACTCGTGTCTGCTAAACTGTTAAGCGATACTCCATAAGGTGGAATGCTCTGGTTCAAATAAATAAGTGAATTGACTGCCATTATCAATGTACCACCTAGTGGTTTCTTCACAGGCACAGCTTGATAACAATCAAATGGCAAATTAGAAACGGACCAAATGATGGGATGAACTCTTTGCTGAATGTTCAGAGATATGGCAACCATTGCACAAGTGTCCTGTCTTACTGCAATGCGCCTGTATGTAAAGATTAACATTTCATTTATCAATATTACATCATTATACACACATTTATATTTTACGAGTAAGATTAAGATAATTCTCTTACCCTGAAAATGTTCTCACTGGTTCATATAAAATTAATAATGTAGGTTCATAATATCCATGTAAAAACTGTAAATCTATCACATTATCCATTTTTTCTTCCAGTGTTTTTAATACTATCATATATGAAGATAAGATGGGAGTTTTATTGGAGGATGCAAATTTTGCAGTATCAAGCAAATCACCATCATCAAGGCTAGGATCTTTACGAAATGGTAGTACAACTAATTTTCTACCATATATTAACATTACTGCGCATCTTCCTTCAGGATCTACCCTCACAATAGGTATATGATGATGGTTTGTCCATCCATCCTGGACATACACAAACATAAGATGTGTTATTAACACATAGGATGTAAATAAGATGTATTAAATATCCAATAATTCAATACCCAGTATGTAAACAAAAATTGAAACTTTAAAATATATTTAAGATACATGTTAAAATATACAATTATTAAAGATTGATAAAATCTTAAAAAATGAAAGGATATTTATTTTTCAATTTTCGCACAATCAATTTTGCATAAACATATAAAAGACAGTATTTGTCCAAATTGTTGAATAAAATAGAATTTATAATAAAAGTTATTTATGATTTAAATTAAGATATATACACGGTGACCCATTTTAATCGACAAACGGAGATATCTCCGAAACCACGCAACCTACGAAAAAATGTTCGGATAAAAGTTGTCGAGGACAGTGGGAGTCATCTACCTGTATTAATGACCTTGACCTTGAAATGACCTTGAAAACTGACCTTGACCTTGAAATGACCTTGAAAACTGACCTCAAGGTCGAGGTCATTAGTACAGGTAGATGACCCCCACTGTCCTCGACAACTTTTATCCGAACATTTTTTTCGTCGGTTGCGTAGTTTCGGAGATATCTCCGTTTGTCGATTAAAATGGGTCACCGTGTATATACATGTTGTAGAAACAATCATTATAAAACATAATTTATAAAATCTTACTCTTATTTCTTCGTCTTCAAAATAATGCAAGGATACAGTCCTTAGATCATGAATATCCTGATCATATTCTACAACAGACAGTTTTGCATCACGAAAACTCAATAGTAAAGAATCCCTTTGTGATCCAATAAGATGGACAGCCTGCATGGACATAATGTTTCCATGCAAAGTATATTGTGCCAAACATTCTAACTTCATCTTAGGAGGGCGTGTTTCTAAAATAAAATTTTTTTTCATCTTTACATTTAAATTAGTAAAAAATATATGAGTCAATATATAAAATATTATCATATGTTTGTCACTGTTCCAAATCTTAAATGTATATTGCCAGAGAGTTTCATTCTGTTATCAAAAAGAATATAAAAAATCTGTGACTGAATATTCAAATCAAATTATAATAAAATTACACATATATTTTTTTACCTTGATGATATTTTTGAAGATATCAAATCTACAGTAATATCAAATCTACAGTAATTTAAGTAAGTACGAGAAATGAAGAGAAAACTCACCTGTATATTTCTCCTTTTTTGTCACATCGATATCCGGAATTAGGCGAAAAACACGTATAACATTCGCACCGGCAACAACCAGACATTTTTCAATACGATTGAAAAAATGACAAGTGATTGCATGTTCGACTCCGGTCGCAGGATGAGTACTTTTACATATAGAATACATAATGAAAAGTCTCTTATATCGCTTACAATCGCTTATATCGCTTACAATCTGCCACGAATGTTTATGAAAAAACTAGGTTATGTTATGTTAGGACCAACATGTGTTAAAAGCACATCAATCAATATTCAGTATAAAGTACACATTGTGTTTAAAGTAATGAATAAAGAATATACATAAACGCAGAATATTTTATATCAATTAGGACAAGAAGGATATTAATATTTAGTATATAATAATATTATTAATATTAGAATGAAAGAAAACACAGCTTATCATTCCACACTCGACATTAGCTGCGTTTTGCAGAGAAACAGCTTTGCAACTCAGGGGATCCAAACTCCCTCTAGTAAAACTTAGGCAATTTTCAGCGCCATCTGCTCTAATCTCTGGATGTAGCCGAACTAAATGGATGACGTCGCGAAGTGGAGATGCGCATCATATATACCNTTATGACAGTGTCCGTGGTATACATAGAGATATAAGAATAGAGGGAACAAGGGATATATGCTACCTGTAAGTGGAAGTGATAGAGGCAAAGAGAGAGATGGATGCCGAGTGTCCTATCTGTCTCTTTCTAGTTGAGCGCTGTGATTGGTTGTTACAATGAGCCGTCAAGACGACCACGCGACGTCAGGAGGGAAGAAAGCAGACTAAAATTTCGTTTTGTAAATATGCGTGCACATGTGTGTAGAATTAAAATTCGTTAAATATTCGAACGTTAACAAAATAATAATTGGACGCGATTTGTTTAAAAATGAGGCATTGTTTGAAATGCAAGGCGGAGTCTTATCCTGGATGTAACCGCAGTTTTCACTCGTAAGAAAGTACAAATACGTAACCTCAAATAATTATATGTTATTTTTTCCTACATTTAAAAAAATATGTAAATGTTGTAGGCTACCGAAGGATGTAGATATAAGGCGTAAATGGTTGAATATACTTCAACTACCTTTGTATTTTGAAGTGAAAACAGCATATATTTGCAGTGATCATTTTAGCAATGACAGTTTCTTTGAATTGGATGGAGAAAAATGTATAGCTATATCGTCGTTGGCGCGGCAGCCAATCCCAGCGCGTGACTAGAAAGAGACAGATAGGACACTCGGCATCCATCTCTCTCTTTGCCTCTATCACTTCCACTTACAGGTAGCATATATCCCTTGTTCCCTCTATTCTTATATCTCTATGTATACCACGGACACTGTCATAAAAGAAAGCAGATTAGTAATGACATGTGAAGTGTAACGTCCGGACTTATTTTGGAACATTAATAATATATTAGTATAGATTGGAGGCCGACTAGTCTGATTTCAGACATCAGTAGGTTAGATATTCATTTTATCCCTATGTTACTAGATGTAAGTACGTGCGCATATATATATTCGCGCACGTTAAATATTATAATTAAAATTATAACGCCGAATTATAACGTCGGAGAAACGACACTGCGTGTCGTTAGAAAGTCTTAAAATCGATGGATCAACTATAGACAAGAGAAACCGTAATCTTTCAATGCGATAAGGCGTCCCGCTGATAACATAAACAGGAGCATGAAAATTGAATCCAAACGCCATTCAGGACCGACGCGGCGATATCGACACGGTGACATCATACTGATGGAATGAATCTCTTCCATCCCCATGACTCCGTCAGCCAACCAGAAAACGACTCTCGACGAGCGACAAAGCGACATATAAAAACGCGCGCATTCGTTGAGAAGGCGATTATTTTCTTGTAATTAGTTTCTGGTAATTCTCGTGTACTTATATACTTTGGAATATATTAGTCATAAAATCCGACTGTATAGCAACTACTTTTGTCTACCCTTCATTTCTCGAACGTTGCGAAATCGAAATTCGGAATCGCGGGCCGCGCATCATCTCGCGCAGCGCCGGAACATCCGAGAACGAACCAAGAGAACGAGCGGCTCTGATTTCTCACCAGATTCATCGATCGTTTCGCCAGACTCCGGAGACCCAGGGTAAACTCGATGAAAAGCAGAGTGACCCAAAAGAGGAATCATCACTCTGTTGACCATCCACGAAGTCACTGATTTTACTACTTTCAAATTTCCCTATATAGTTATCTACCGTGGACGTAACAGTAGGTCTGTTCGTTTTCGCTGCACCGCTGAACTAGTGCAATAAGTTGAAGAGAGACAAGTATATGTTTTCACACTTCAACTTATTGCACTAGTTCGGCGGTGCAGCGAAAACGAACAGACCTAGTGTGACTGGGTCACCAGCCAAGTAGAAGAAGTCAATATTGAGCCCTCCGACCCGCACCGAAAATCTGGAGATTGCCTTCTCCACGGATCCCACTGCCTATATCCACGGTCGTCAGGACGTTTCCAGAGATCCGTCCAAACTCACGGCCTGAAAAGTTGGAGCCTGTCATTCGAAGCGACGCGCAGGTCTAAATCATAGCGCTCACTTTTTGAAATTTCGGCGTATAATAACTGCAGTAAAGATTCTACGATCCTTTGGCATATTTAAAAGGGGATTTAGGGATTTACTATGTATTGAAAATTCTAACACGCCCCGGTCCTAACACGCCTCGGTCTTAAACGCATCAGTCCTATACAGACACGAGATGTAGAAGCTGTTTTGTTTGTCTTCAGTCGTTCGAATTCGAACGTATCGTTGCAGGGTGGATCGTAAAGACTCAAGCACGTGCAAGTCGTCATCGAAAAAGAAAATTTTGTGAGAATAAACATACAATTGAGACTCAAACCGAAATCGCGAGCACGTCAGCACAAAAGTTACAGTCGAGCGAAGCAGAGTTTGTTACCGACGGTATTCATGATTATCGTTTTATGAATTTTATTCCCGTTTTCACAGCACTATAATCTGTCAATGTAAAAAAGATGTGCAGTTTGGTGAAGCAGCTAAGCGCGGATTTGGCTTTAAAATTGCCGTCACTTGCAATTGCGGCGTGAGAATTACATTGAATCATGTTCGACAATTAATAAGGCCTATGAAATAAATAGACGTATAATGTTTATGATGCAATTACTAAGTATATCGAGAGAAGGCATAAATCTGTTTTGTGCATTGATGGACTTGTGCCAAAGATTAACATATCATACATATAATGCTGTTTTACAAAATATACACACAGTATCGTGCAACGTTTTTGATTTCCTCACAAAGAAAGCTGTAAAAGAAGAGACAGAAGCAAATATTCAACATGAAAAACCACCGTTAAATATTACAGTGTTCGGTGACGGTTCATGGGAAAAAAGAGGATATAACTCGTTATTTGGAGTAACTTTAATAATAAAGTACACTAGTAAAATTATCAGTCTCAGTGTAAAATCTAATTATTTTCAAGTCTGCAAACGTGCTAAGAATCACATGAATAAAGAAAAATTTAATTTATGGAGTCAGGAACACGAAGAAGAATGTTCGGCAAATCACTATGGTTCAGCAGGAGCAATGGAAGTCGAGTCGGTAAAAGAAATGCTCGGCAAGTCAATGGAAAAATTCGACATCAGATACACCACTTATATCGGAGACGGCAACTGCAAAACTTATAAAGCAATTGTGAACATGTAACCTTATGGCAAGGATATCATTTAAAAAAATGAGAAAGAGGTTATCGGACATGTGCATAAAAGAATAGGCTCTAGTTTATGGAATTTGGAGAAAGAAAAGCAATTCAAGAGAGGAGTTCTAAAAAATAATTTGATAACAAAGCTTTCAAACTAGCTCTATTAGGGATTTGCAATTAGAAAAAATTGTAATATTGTTGAAAATATGAAACATGAAATAAATATTATTCTGAAACATTTATGTTCAACAGATGAGGAACCACAGCATGATTTGTGTCCCGTTGGTGCCGAAAGCTGATGCAGATATCAATGCGCACAGGCTGGGAATTCATTAAATATTTTCGTTCATGACCCGCTGCTTCCTGCAGAACTTACACTATTTTTAAAACCTATTTATGTAGATTTATCCAGGGACGTATTATTACAACGATGCGTGAGAAGTGAATTTCAAAATAATAATAAAAGCTTCAACGCTACTATTTGTCGTTTGGCATCGAAGCATCTACATTGCGGCTTTATAACATTAGAAATATTAGAAGCTTTATAACATTAGAAAGATTTTCAAGTATCCTACAAATTATGAACACTATGGGTATTAAAATTGGATCGCAATATATACAATATGCCACTATCAGAGACAACCGTCGGATGTATCACGCAAAGCGCAAAAGTCGGCAAAGCTTCCAGGAGGCTCGAACTGCAGCTCGAGAAGAAAGAGAGGAGGAACATGAGTGGTATGAGCTGCAGAAAGGTTTACTGTACGAATCTGGAATTGCTGATTAGAATGATACTTGCGTAAGTACTAGAAATACTTAATGAAATAGTATGCAAAACTTCAAACACGTTTTTCTCGAAACGACTTTTCTCTGACTGATCACCGTGATTTCAAACAAACTAATGAATCGATAGATTTCCGGTTGTACGTATATATTCAAAATATGTCTTTTTATCGTATGTAGTAGTGAAATTAAAATATATTAATATTTACTATTTTTTCAGGAGTATTGGCAATTTTTAGTCCATTTTTTAAATTGTATGTTTACACGCCTTAAATTAATTGAAAAAAATTATCTTGCATTTCCGTACTTCAGACAATAGCGGCAAGTCTGTAGATTAATTTCCTTACTTGCTTTTTGTTTCAGACCACAGAGAAACTCGCAATCGTGGTGATCATAAAAATCAACACCTTGTGCGCATATTTTCATAACTATGATTTGATATATTATTTCTGTTTGTTAAAAGTAGAAAGTTTTAATAAAATAGTTTTCATAACTATATAAAATTTGGGATTTGTCGCTCGCATAGTTTCGGAGGAAAAGAGTGCCAATTTTTTTGAACCCTCAAAATCGAATCGCCCCCTTAATAGTAAAGACCAATAATCACTGACTGTTCACTAATCACTTGGTCTCTCTGAACACAACCAATAATACCGTAGAAGCCTGTGGAAGTAATCCGGAAAGAAATTCAGCAGATCAGATTTTATTTCCTAAGTTATCGTTATGAGTTATACGACAAATCAAACAAAAACCTGATAAAGCAACATCTTGGACCCTTGCTAAAATGTATAATTTCCTTTATAACGATATAACAAGGATTGTTTTATACATCATTGCTGCATCTGTTTATATCTCGATGCTTTTTTAGATAGGAAGAAATATTTGACAGAACACACGAAGTAGACAGTTTTTACGACGCTAGTTTTCACATTTTCATATTTCTATTTTATCTAACATAGCACACTGTTTAAATACTTCATGGCTTTGCAGCGAGAGCTTCAAGGTCTTTGATACATTGCTGAAGAGTCGCTTTCTCCTGATCAGGAGTAATAGCCTTTAATACGCTATCTATGATCCACTGCACCATGTGTTTCTGTGCGATTCGACGCTCAAGACTTTGTATCTGCATTTGGTAGTCCAGACGCTTCTTCACCTATAAGCAACAACAAACCAAATTTCTCAATTATACCCATTTCTTCCGTTACTACTCACATTCCTCTGTAATGGCTTTTCTTGTTTTTATCAGAAGACAAATTTAACAAATGATCATACCTCTTGGTAAACGTTTGCCATACGTTCTCTGTAAGTTGCTTCCAGCTGCATCTTGATATTCTCTTTCTTAATGTCCATTATCATTTTCTGTCCCTCTATGTTGTACTGTTCTTTTTTTTCTTGATTAATCAAATCTTCATAACCCTCTAATTCAAGGACTCTGGTCTGTTCGAGCGATTTTTCATATTCGTCTATTTCTTGGTCCAAATATTTACTCACCTTGGGACCCAAAAATTTTACACTTGCTATGCATATTATTAGTAAAGACACACCACTATGAAATTCGTGGTCTATGATAAAAATTTCTTTGGAGAGTAACCAAGTGCCCACAGTTATGGCAAATACATAAGGTCCTAAAAACAAAAAATCCATAGAAATTTAGCAATAATAGTAATAAGATGCTATCTCTGATACAGTGTTTAGTATAATTTTTAATATTGTCAGAGAAAATAAGGATTTTATGACAACTGTTTACCTGATGCACCAGTTTTTGGATAAAAAGCCTGAAACCATTCTTCAGGTATGAATCCATGTCTAACAGGAGACGGATATATTAACCGTTTGGGGCGTTCAGGATGTTGGGATATTACTGATGTAGATGTGCTTTGTGCTCCACGTACTGCCACAGGCAGCAGCTGAGCTAATATTAGAAAACATATAAAGATGTTTCAACTCATTAAAATATCGCTTATGAGATTTGTTGATATTAATTATCTTTAATTGTTTATTTCTGAGATACTTTTACATATAAGAAAAATCATGAACTTGCTTAATTTGGTTTTCGAATTAGAGTCTGGTCTTTCATGGATTGGATTTTGTTTGATAGAAAACAAATCCACAAAGAACACAGCACCAGTTCAGATGCCAAATTTAGCATTTCTCTACACTGTAGAACCCTAGAATGTTGTATTATGAACTTGGTTCCTTTATTTAAAATGAATCATTTTGTACTCAGCTTATAGTTTATTTAAACAGTCAATAATTGACTGTTGTATTTGCCGAACATACAAATATTTTCTATGCTAGAAATAAGAAGAGAAGGGAAAGAAACTGCGCAAGAGTACAAGGAGCGCAGCTAAAAAGGACAGAAGCAACATCTTCATGGAAAAATGACAGTGTCGCATAACCAAGATTGTACATCATGCCGTAAGCTCAGAAGTTACAAATTTATCAGAGGAAAATTAGCCTGAAAATGAATTACATATGCAAAACATGCAAACAAAGTTTACAAAATATACGAGTAGTTCCAAGATGAGTGTGAAAAGATACGAAAGTATCGGGATGTCATTATATAATAGCGGTAATAAACTTTGCAATTTAACGAAGCTTATTGCGTCCGAAACCAATCGAATTCGCCTTTTTCGTTGGATACTTTCTAGAAATTCAGTCATGAGCATTGTTAATATTGTCATTTACCATTGCGAAGGGCCAATCTTGACAGCATTTCGAACGGCAGGTCTAACACTTGCAGTCGATACTCGCCACGGCAGACACCATGTTCGAGAGACGACAAGGTTAGGACCGTATCGCAATTATCACAAAGAGTTCAACGAGAGTGCGAGTTGATTGGCTGCCGCATGGCTACGGATGCGATCGTCAATGAACCATTCAATTTTTCATCCCGACAAATTTCATCCAATCTAATGTATCACGCTTCACCTTCTCATTACTATCATTCCCGAAAAATTATGGATAATTTATAAGCTTAGTCTACAATGTGCTCTTTGTGTCTTGTTGTCGTCGTGTCTTGTTTCTTGCTCTCCATCTTTTTATCTGTAAGAACTTCTGTTTACTTATGGAAAAGAGATAGAGGGCAAAAAACAAGAAACAAAGAGCACATTGTAGATCAGGCTATATATTCGCAAAATATTTTTTAGCATAGAGTGTATCGCCATTTCATATCGTATCTATGTATTCGTTGTATTATGACTATTCGTTATTCACACTTCGTCGTCCTGATGTTGCAGCAATAATTTCTTTTTTTGCTTGGATTATCTCGCTTGAGATGTGAGGTAGCATGCTCGAGTGAGCGCGAGATAAGGCGATCCGATTTTGGAGGCCGGTGTTCGTTCTATCGCACCTGGTCGCAACATTGCAATGGTCATGCCGTTTATCTCGCGCGATAAATTAGGCTGAGGTGAAGGGGGCGAGTAACATCGTCAATTGAAACGAGTGCTAGGATTATGAATAATCGCGCTGCGATCATTAATATGTACCGATAGACGTTCGCATTTTTGCGCTGGTCACTCCACATCCATCTCACACCGTCACCGCCACATTTGAAGCCAGCTAGTTAACATGGTATCCTCATGGTGCTACTTCGTTTTACCGGTGCTCCTGATCGCCGGACTGCTTCGCAAGTGTCGCGAGCGCACTTGGGGAAGATGCAAGAGCAACAGTAATCTGCACGGCGTGGTGTTCCTCGTGACGGGCGCCAATTCCGGCATCGGTAAGGAAACGGTGAAGGAACTGGCGAAACGAAACGCCACGGTCATCATGGCCTGCAGAAACATGAAAAGTGCTAAGAACGCGATTGCTGAAATACGTAGTAAAATACCTACTGGCGAATTAGTAAGCATATTTATGACACTTCAGTAGTTGATAAAATAATAATAAAGTTGGTTTCAAACTTGATTCGTAAAAAAAAAAAGAGGAAGTTGCATACATGTATGTTATATTAATTGTGCAGATTCCAATGGAGTTAGATCTTGGATCCTTCTTGTCAATCAGAGAATTTGCCGACAAAGTATTGAAAGACTTTGCACAGATTCATGTGTTAATTAACAATGCTGGTGTGTATGTACCGCTCAAAGATCGTGCGCTAACGAAAGATGGGTTTGAGATTCATTTTGGGGTAAACCATTTGGGCCATTTTCTCCTTACCGATCTACTTCTAGACCGTCTTAAACAAAGCGCTCCCAGCAGGTGAGTCTGATAAAGTAACGTATTGAAATAATAACACTAACATTTAACTGTTGTTTACAGAATAGTAGTATTGACATCCACACGTTTGAAATTCGGAGAGATAGACTTTTCAAATTTAAATGGTGAGAAAGGAGTGCCAGTAAAAGGCAGAATGAACCCTGGCTACAATAATTCGAAATTAGCGAATGCTTATTTTGCCACTGAGCTTGCCAAACGGACAGAAAATTCTGGTGTAAATGTTTATATGGTGTGTCCTGGATTTACCTATACTGGTTTATTCAGAAACGTGAAGAGACGTTGGTTTCATTACATTATTTTCTCTCCTATTGCTCTTATGTTCCTTCGTACTGCAAATCAGGTAAATATATATCTAATGATTTAATATACTATATACAAACGCGTGTGTGTGTGCGTGTGTAATTGATAGTTAAAAAAATATTGATTAATTATATCCTTGTGTGTGTGCAATCTTTCTATTGTATATACTATATATATATATATATATATATATATGTGTGTGTGTGTGTATATTTATTTATTGTATATCACATAACTTTCTTATTATAAATATATTTGCAGGGTGCTCAAACAGTACTACATTGTGCAACTGAATCCTCATTGTCCAAAGAAAGTGGCCATATGTACCGTGACTGCAAACTATACGTTTCCAAGCAGGAATTAGATCCTAAGATAGCCCTCCGTCTGTGGAACGTAAGCACGAAATTGACTGGTATACAAGATACGGTGAAATAAACGACGTTATTAAGTATATAGATGCGTGTTACCGTGTACCGTCGTAACTTCACTTCTGTCGTGTTCCAAATGACGATTTGATATTTATTTTTGTATTCGAGGGGAATAAGACAAAACAACGATGTGGCATACTCTTATTTCCATTTTTATGTATTTAAAAAAAGTCAGAAAGACTCTGTTTTTTATATGCATATATTTTAACATAAGATTTGTGTGTCTTTGATTTTAATGTATGTGTTACGGACATTTTGATAAATGAATGTAATTATGCGTTATTTGTGAGATCATAAGTAAGATTGCAGAAAGAATAAGGACCTATAGACGCCTAAATCGCAATTGTTGTTGAACAGAATCTAGATAAATAGAGAAACAGATATAAACGCTCCAGAAAGGTACAAATGAAAGCAAAACTTTTCGGTCCAATCTGCAGATTCTTTTCAATGGCGTGAAACTTAGGCAATACAAATTAAATAGAGGCGCCTTGCTATCCGATGCTACAGAAGACATTATAAAGGCAAAAGGAAATCCAATAAAACAAATGAGAGAAGAAATATAAGTTGCAAACAATTATATATTTTTTATAACCAATTAATCTGTGTTCGTTCAATGCCAGTTTCATTTAAATCGCATATCACGATAACATGATATTTTAGATACAATTTGAGTTATTTATCAAATATAAAATTGACTAATTTAACACAAGTTGAACGATCCAAATTTTACAAATTTTTAATAGAATTATTTAAAGATTTCAATATCATTTTTCAAACTCGAGTACAAAAATCTTAGAGATAGTGACGGACCAACAGGGATATTTGGCACTAATTATTAGAGAATCGAACAGTAATATTAAATCAATGTTATACTCTACATTATGATTATCCGGAATGTTAAATTATATCGATTTGAAGTTTTCGTTGTAATCATCACAAGCAATACTTTTTAATAATTAAAATTTAAATATTGTCAAGTATTACTAAGTATTGTATGTGGAATACCATTACAGAAACCTTTGTGTATGTATACATACATATATATATATATGTATGTATGTATACATATATATATATAACATGGTATAAACCTTATATATATTGTGATATATACCTTATTATAACACTAATAATACCTAAGAAGGACATATTTTAGAGTATGGATCAATAATCGTGTATAAACCGATCAATGAGGAAATCATACCAAGTATACCCACTGTACCCGGAGTAAATCTCACATGACCTAATGCCGTTAATGGAATAAATAAGTCGCATCCGTTCTTAATGGTGTCCAATACTACTGTCTTATGAAGTTTCAGATAGAATGGAATATAATGCCGTTTGAGTATATTGCGACTTTGCATTCGCGAGTACATCTGCTCATGTTCGAAAATTTTAAAAATCTCGTAAATGTCTCTCAATAAATTCATAATAATGCTCACTAGCCAATATCTATTCGCAACTCTATTCCATTTTGTTAAATTCACTTTCATGATCCCCATTCTGCCTACCCAGATAAAATGATCTGCTAGTAAATACAAGGCATTCATTAGCTTTGCCATAGTTAATGTTATCTTCACTATCAGCTCGGAATATTTTGTCATTTCCACAGCTTGATATAAACTGTCCAAGCATCTTCCAAGGCGGAGTACTAAAAAAAAAAAAAGAAATACTGAGTATTACAAATTTATTGACTAAAAGCTGTTTTAGACAAGAAAGAGAAAATTACATACATCTTCGAAATGAACTGAAAGTAAATTCCAAACTCTTCAAAATTTCTACTTGTTTTGTACAATGTGAATTCTTCACATAGTACGAAGAAGCACGACATCCGTACTGCAGCAGTCTGCAAAACATAAAATTCACAGTATTTTTGTTATTATAAATTTTATAATTATTCTAATTATTATAAATCATACGTACCGTATTAATCTGTCCCTCCCCGCGGTTTGATTGTTCAATCTTATCACGATATCCATAATTGTTGCCGGAAAGGATAAACAAATTGCTTAAACTCACGGTTGATGAATAAACAGAATCAAGTAGAAACGGAGTGACACGTTAATCCTAATGAATATTGTCTGCTACCTTCCGAATTTCAATTAGCAAAATTCAAATACGTTATCACCAAGCGGGCTTAAAACGTTATCTTTTTGCGTTTTTTGCAAATGCTGTAACTTTTGCGCATTACTATTATTTGCCGGTCAAAGTTATTATATCGGAATGTGTACTTTGGAAGAAATTGTGCGGAGAATGATTTACACCATTGGACCAATGAAAACAATAAGCATCGGGCTCTTTAATCTAGTCACGATGCACAAATACCTAGACACGATGAGTGAAAATATCGGAGCTGGAACGCATTATCATATCGCAGTCTGTACTCGCCAATGGCGCTTCGGTATGTTCCGCTTTCAACCGGCGCCACTTTCAAACGTCATTTACAATGTGTTTTATAGTCTTGCATCGCTCGATTTAAATATACGATAAAGATTTTGACTTACACACAGAAGAGTATATTTTTTTAAATACAAAGCGACTTTGCGCTTTAGTAAATATAATATTCATATAATACTCCTGCACTGCATTTACTCTCGATTTTGAATGGAACTTACTTTGGAACTGACAAAGGATAAACATCTTATAGTTTCTCGCAAACAATGTAATAATGCCATACACACAGATTCTTTCAGCTACAATAGTACATCACAATTATGTACGCGAGGTTATACAGTCACGAATGACGAAGAAACTGCAATGTTAAATATCGCTTAAAAATAACGAAACATAGCATATTAACGTACTACTAAATCGCACAGATCTTTTATCTCGTTAGGAGCGCAAAACTTTGGTTACAGCGAATTTGGTTGGACGTACTAGCGGAAATTAAAATGTTACAGTTAATTAATCTCAATAAAATATTTATAGGTTTAACTAATCCATGTCAATTGTCGCATTATTTGATAAAATACATGTCGGACAATCGATGAAACAGCCTATACTATGATTTTTTTCCTCCTATACACAGGTAACAATGTGTACAACCCTGAAAATCAATTCAAAGTGATTTTCCTCGTACGGCAGCGATACTGAAACGTAAAGTGCGGTACGACGTCTGCGAATTTACTATGGCAACAATATTTCGTCTCACTAAAAGATAATCATAGTACCGTTCTAATGTATCAATACTCTAAAATAAATATCAACTCTTAGCACATGCGTACTAGTACATTCAATCTAATTCGCCTACTATTTATAATTCTTACAACGAAATTAGCATATGAGATGACGTGTAAAATTAATATATGAGATTACGTGTAAAATGTAGTATTGTATATAGTCGAATGTATATTATGAGTAGATTTACATTGCACGCAGTTAAGACATGTACGTAGAACGAAGGATTTCGGTGGTACGACAGGAGAAGTAAAAACGAGATATATAGAACTACGATGATTATGACAAGTGACGGCGAATTAAGCGATTGTATGCGTATTTCACGGCCCAACGCGCTCGTCCTTTATGTCGCAGCCCTGGCGTGAGGAGAATCACGTTCACTAAAGAAATTTAAAGTGACATATTATGGTACAATCTATCTAAAAAGGTTTTATATTGCATACTCTTATCAACATGAATGTATTTCAAATAATTCAGTTACCTAAGATGTAAAGCAGAAGCAAATTGTTGACCGTGTTGGTGACCCATGCTAAGAGGAAAAGACAGACGATCGTCGTGCAGTAGTACTGTGAGCAAGAAATAAGGGAACCCACGTCACAGACACAAATGATTCAATTCTGTCTATGCTTAGAGATCAAAAATAGAAGTAGCACTTACGATATTAGGACGATCAAGCCGAATTCTCGCGGCTGATGTCCATATACTCTCAATCTGTGCCATAGTGGCTGAGAGGCTCTGACAGATCTCGATTAGTTTCTTTTCCTTCTGTCCCGTCCAACTCTGCGCGTTGCAAAACAGCGAGGTCAAAATCGGCACAAGATAATCGACAAGAGCCAATATCAACAGGCTTATGGATATTATTGCCAGCAAAGACGGTTCTAGAATCCATATTATACTGTAATAAGCAAAAACATTACTGTGTACATGTACATAAGGAAACAACGAGATCACAGTGTGTAGAGCACAACAACACAAATAATACAAGACTCACAGCAGCAGCGGATAGACGATGAGTGTTCGAAGAAAACAACTTGTAGAAAAAGCCATCCTACTTACCAGAATATCGTTGTTACAGATCCAAGGATCAACCCTGGATACCACCTGCGTTCCCATAGTAAAACGGAATACAAGGGGAGTATCACTTCCCGCCAGCATTCCATCCTGCGCTTTAGCTGCTTCATGTGTTTCTCCTGCGGAGAGGAAGAGAAAGAAAACGCGTTTATCAGCGGTCGAAATCGAGTTTTTCATCGATTTTTCCTATCTCGCGTGTGCACGCACAAAGTGCAGAGATGCATCAGCCGACAAAGCGACTCTTTCGCGCGCACGTCCGTCCGTTGGCGAATTCACGATCGAAAGTCGATCGCCACGGGCTGACGCGGGATCGCCGGCCGACGTTGCTTGTGCGATGAATAAAGTAAAAAGCTTGGTCTCACCTGTTCCGCCGTCCCATTGTCCGTCATCGTGTCGGGTGTCTTGTGTTGATCGGCGACGTTCGAACTCGCTTCGGCGACGGCCGGTTGTTTGGGCGGTAAGGAGCCGGTAGGCACCGAAGATGTGCGTCTCGATTCGACACTTGAATTAGCGGTAGTCGCGGGGAAAAGTAAAGCACGATATTCGGTGATGCTCAGCACTGTTTAATCGCGCACTGTCATCCCCCGGAGACGTGCGCCTTCGTCGCGAGATAGAGAGAGAGAGAGAGAAAGAAAGAAAGAGAGAGATGGACACACACAGACGATCGAGTTCCTTCGAATTCGCGACGGTGATGCCGTTGCGAGTCGTGCGCTTTCGCGAGGTGAGAAGAAAAAAACGCACAAGCGCGGAACGTCAGAGCGATGCCGAGTAGAGGGGATGTGGGGTGGCGGTGGTGGTAGTGATGGTGGTGCCGGTGGAGGAATCGACTTCTGGCTTCGAGAGTGCGCTCAGGTACACCTCTGGCACGCGATTGGCTCGTCAGTTCAAAATGTTGGTTACTGCGGGCAATGCTGTCGTGCCGTTGATGTTGTGGTGACGTTAAACCAAGTTTTTCCTACCTGTCCATTCTGCGCGCTGTTTGCTCAAAAATTCGGGGGGGAAAAAAAGAAAAGCGCGTGGCTGCGCGCCCCAGACACGGCCAAGAGGTATACGGTTCGGAGTTCACGTCGCCCAGATTATGGCTACCGTCGCCGTGAGTTCTGTAAGTATCATCCGGTGTGTGTTGCGGAGGGTAGGGACGGTGCTCGCTCGCGCATATATATATATATATATATATATATTCCCGCGTTCTCTCTCGTTGTCTTGCACGCACGTCGTGACGACGAAGACGGCGACGAGACCACCACAGCACCACCACGTTCCTTTTGTTTACGTTTCGCGGTGTCCCTCAGCACGCGACTTTGCGCGCGCCAGGAAGTGTCGCGCGCCGAGGACGAGAAAGACCGACCGGGCGATACGTCAAAAATTCACTATGTGCGCGTGTTCTTGCAGATTTCGAATGTTGAGAATCTGTCGCCACAGATCATCCGCCGGGTGGCCAAGGAGATGGCAGAGTTGGCCGCCCATCCACCCGAGGGCATCCGCGTCATTATGAACGAAGCAGACGTCACCGACATTCAAGCTGTCATTGAGGGCCCCTGTAAGGATCGATGGTCTCTCTTCTCTTTTCCCTCGTCCTCCCTTGCTCCTCGTATCTTGTCTCGGCCGATCTTACTGACAACGATTGATATTTCGAGATAATGCAGCCCTTATCGCAATTGTAACATAACCTAACCTAACCTAACCCATATACTTATGTGTCGAGTGTACACACACATATATACACTTGTGCACGTTCCGTTGTGCACTTGTTCTTGTCAATAACGGTCTGTTTTGACGCGCGCACACGTGTGTGAGTATATAGTGTGTATATAGTATTGTGAGTATATGTTCCCGAAACGTCAAGAAGTTATCTCTCTGTTTTTTTGTACTAAGTTGGACAAATTGTGAAATTGCAGGCTGTAGTTACTTTTTCATTCAAAGTATATATTATATGTAGTTTTTATTTTAATTGTTAAAATCAATCTAAAGTCAATATGGTCTGAATGATGTCTCTCTTTGGATAATAGCGGGGACTCCATACACTGGTGGTTTCTTTAGAGTTAAATTGGCCCTTGGAAAGGATTTCCCACAAGGACCACCTAAGGCTTACTTCCTCACAAAGATTTTCCACCCAAATGTAGCGAAAAATGGCGAGATTTGCGTTAATACATTGAAGAAGGATTGGAAACCAGATCTTGGAATACAACATATATTATTGGTGAGTGGTTATAAATGTGTTCATGTATGATATATCGCAAATTCTTATTTTTCAATAGCTGTATTCAGAAGACATGAGCGATTAATAAGTGGTCAGTGATTATTGGCCTTTACTGTTAGATCCCTAAATTTAGACCAATTATGTTGATAGATTACTCAACTATTGTACAACCGTTCTATTTTCTTAATGCAACCATTATTCTTCGCTTTTAGACTGTCAAATGTCTACTAATAGTGCCAAATCCAGAATCTGCTTTAAATGAGGAGGCTGGCAAATTACTTCTAGAAAGCCACGATGAATATGCGGAAAGAGCGAAAATGATGACAGAGATACATGCACAGGTAACATCTCGTTTCAATTATTTATCAGAATAGTTTCAGTTACAAAATAGTGTCAGTTATGGTGTTTATATGAAATTATATTTCTTTTTCAGGGAGGTGGTAAAGGCAGCAAAGCTGGTCTAGAGAGCTGCGCCTCCACGGAAGCCGCAGGACCTCTTCCAAAGAAGCACGCGGGTGATAAGAAATTAACGGCGGAAAAGAAAAAAATGTTAAAAGATAAGAAGAGAACGCTGAAAAGACTATAAAGAAGATCGATAATATATTATATTCATCTGTCTTTTGTAATTTAAAAACACTGGTGTGGTAATGTTGCCTCGTGTTGTACACACAATTATTGCATAGTAAAATTTTATTATCTAAACTTGACTGATCTTATTACTAAGTATTTAGAGAATTTAATATTTCTAGCGAATAAAAAAAAAATGAAAGAAGGGAAGACTCGATCTCCTAACATTGTATGAAAAAATGAGTACAATTCTGTAGTGATCTCTACAATCGCCGGCTGAATTGGCAGACACTCGGCCTTCTGTATGCTATCTACTAGCAAATATTTTTACATATGTACAAAATGATATAATACGATTATTTAAGTAAAATAAAGAAAATTTCTGCGCAGAATATGTTTCGTGTTTGTCGAGTTTGCTCTTATTAACAGTTCTATGGACAGTTACATCACTTACTAGCCCATTTTTACATTTTTTTTGTCAACTGTGTCTTTAAACGGAATATCTCGAAGGAAGAATTCTTTTCATGTTCGTCAAGAGCTCTTTTTTTTTTTTAGGTAGGTAATAAAACTGTTTGCCTTCTTTTAAGAATAATTCTTTTTATTAAGAGAATTTGTTGTCAGCTTTTCTCTTCAGTCTTGCACCACTTGATTGCAATTTGTACGCTGCATGAATAAAAATTTACACATTTCTTTATACACATGTCTCACGCATGATGCGCGTTAAAGTATACCATTAGTATCGGACTACCTAATATAGTATGTCACAGCCTTAAATCCGCTATAAGCTATGAGATACGCATAGTGGTCTAATTTACGCTAAATGAAAACAATCCACCGAACACAAGTTACAAAAGTATCTTTGTATTATCATTACTCGTATTCCTAGTACCAACCGCCGTCGACGTCGTTAATAGTAAATTAACTCTAAAGCTGGGCGCGATAAATCAATTTTTGATAATTGATACAGCGTTGAGAGAATAAATTAGATTAAGGGCTTAGAAGCACATTCTGTACTTTGATAAACAACAACTTTTCTAGATGAATCTCACTGTATTTTTCATCTGATGATCACACACGCACGATAGAATACATACAAATCCTCTTACAGTCTTTACATCATAGATTTGTTTCTTTTTATCCTTCTTACTCATATCATAAAAAAATTTATGATTATCTACGAGTGATGCTTAAGTTCTTTTTCGTAAAATTTAGTTGTTATGCACACATTTCCGGAGGAGTCGTCAAAAATAAAAACTAATTCAATTAAATGAGAAACTCTCTTTATAATATCTTACTAGATTTCTTTTTTTTTTAGTATATAGAGATAGTATTATATTTATACTACATAAGTTTATGAAAATAAGGACAACACAGTGTATTGTGTTAAGTCAAATGAGAACAAGTTCTTAATTAAGAATGAAGAGTTTTTTTTGTGGTGGTTGTTACTTTACTTCCTTCACGTAAGCTTCCAGTTCTGCATCTAACTCCTCGGCAGTAGGCGTTTTCGTCACTTGCCGAGCACCTCCTCGACCTCCTCGTCGAGGGCCACCACGACCTGCAATTTCATAAAGAAAAATTATGATAACATAAAATAGAAAAAAAATTGTAGTTATTCATATCTACTTTTGGTCATCACAATGCCTTTGAATTTGTTACTTTATATATTAACGAATAATTGAGATACAATAAATTTATTCTTTTACGTTATATATTATGCTGTTAAGTATCTTTTATAATGTAAACTATACATTAAACTTAATTGCAGCGTCCTTTAAAAAAAAAAAAAAGTTTCAAACAAAATAATAAGACATAATTTTTTGTATTATAAAAAGTATCTGAATGTGTTTTACAAGAATCTATGTTTCTACATTCCTCTCATAACATTTTTTAAATACAGGATATTAACAGAATGCTCATAATATATTTTGAAGTAAAATATGCATTTAACAAAATATAGCCGATAATAATTACCTCTAATGGATCCTGCGCCACGATTTCCTCTAAAACGGGTCTGAGGTCTCTGTATGTAATTAGCACCGCTAAGTCTGGGGCCGCTACGAGGAGAGGTGATTGGCAATTCACTTGTAGCAACCTGTATATTCATTTCACGACCTGCCGATGTACATAACATATTGGAATAATAGACGTATAATATTCGTGGTAATTATACTGCATTAATAACTTCTGCGACTTTACTTTCTTCAAATGTTGTAACTGTGTCAAATATAGACAGAATTTCATAATTATGAAAGGTGCAGGTGAAAATAGGATATAATTGCTAAAAAATTCAAGTATATATATACCATCTAAGGGTACTCCATGATATTGTTTCATCGCTTTGATAGCATCTGCCCGTCTTTCAAATATGACATCTGCAGAGCCTAAAGATCGGCCCGACCTATCATAATGTACAGCTGCCGACTTTAAAGGTCCAAATTCACTGAATAATTCCTAAAAAAATATTGTTACCGAGTCATTCCCTTATATCAAACTTTCCACATGGAGGTAGCAAATAAGGTCTACCTAGAATTTGCATAATAGCATAATAAAACATTTGCATAATTTGCATAATAAAACGTGTACATAGAGAAACTAACTAACCACATGTTTAATACACGAAGAATGTAATATATCTTTGAACAAAACTAATACCTGTATGTCTGAGTCTGAAACGCCGAAATCCAGATTTGATACCAGAAGTTTGGTCGTTCCTGCATTGCCTATTGCACCACGACCAATTTTTTTCACACCATCAAACATATCATGTTTCCACGCACTGTTTACATCACCCTGTATAGTAAAACATAAGTTATTGAAAGCTATTGTATTTTTAACAAGTAACAGGTTTTCATTTTTGTTGTTTATGTATGTGTAAATCTCTAATTCTAAAGAGATCTTGATGTTGAAAGACAGCAAATTCAGTTTTGTATCTACAATATTTTTTCGTAGTATATCAATATAATCAATATAACAAACATA
Source organism: Dinoponera quadriceps (assembly GCF_001313825.1). NCBI lineage: Eukaryota > Metazoa > Arthropoda > Insecta > Hymenoptera > Formicidae > Dinoponera > Dinoponera quadriceps. Next base: position 143,490 of record NW_014557213.1, on the reverse strand, counting down.
TATTTCCCCTTAAATCATTATATCTTAAACATAACTTATTTACTTTTTCCTTTATTGACTACAAAAGGATTTATTTCTAGATTTATTCAAGGATAATCTTTCCAAAAATTATATCAGCCATCAACACAAACTATACCAGCCGAACCATAGCAGATATTGGCTTTGACTAGTACAGCAGTTTTTATGCGTTATCCTTTGTCCACAACCTTGTTTTAAGACATAAGCAGTAAGTAAATTACTAACCACAGTCGTTTGTTAGAAGAATAATCAACATGGTTACAGTTTACATTTTAAAACAAGGTTGCAGATAAGGATTTATATTTTGAATATTTAAAATAAAAAAGATAAATATTTGAATTTAATGGAATTAATAATAATGGAATAAGTAATGGAATTAAACGGAAAAAGAAAGAAGAGGAGAGAAGATAAAAGGTAAGAAAAAAGAAGCATAAAAAATATAGTTAAACAGAATATCCTTAAGAGCTAAACTGTCCTATTTCATTGAAAGTACAAAAAGCTTTATATTCTTAGTTATATTGTATAAAACTCTGTGCTAAAAATGAATGAATATATGTTGTAGAAAAGAAGAAAATAAAAAACTATAAGAAAATATATAGAAATATGTATACATACTATTGAAACAATTTTCACGAAAAGTTGGCCCAATTTCTCAAATTAATGCAACAAACGATCTTAATCCTCATTACATTTTACTTAAATATCTATTCATCAAGACAAATATTCATACTCTAGGGGAGAAAAGATAAGGAAAATACTTGAAAAATATAATGAAACCAACAGTAATTTGAATGAACCGTCTTGAATATGGAAGATACTTTTTTTGTCACAGAGATAACACACGGAACGCAAAAATATGCACGCACGTACGTGTGCACGCTCACTCACACATGCGTCTAACGTTTTTGCGTGCGTGTGTACATATGCATAGAAGGCGAGCGCGTGCGCGCATACGCATATCACTTAACGAAAATGCGCGTCGAAACGACGGATGAAAATTATCAGAGGTGCGTGACGACACCGTGATGGTCTTACCCTTGTGTATGGTAGGGAAGCGCGCGTGATACCACCGCGGCTACGACCTCGCATGACACCTCCGCCAGGTCTTTGGGCCCTGCGTGTCCCACGACGAGGCGAGCTGCCGGCGCCTCTACCGCGTCTACCACCGCCGCCGCCCCGTGCACGGGCGCCTTTGGTCTGCTTGATAATGTCGTCCAGACTCATCTCTATTTTGTCTACCATCTTCATTTGTGCGACTCGAAACGGAAACTTGCAATTATCTACGCGCGCAGGTAACGCGACGAGGTAAACCAACCTCACACACCACTTTACGTTGGATCACGATGGCGGAGAACAAGGACGAGAAACAGCAGCGCAGAGCAGTCTGGGTATCCGATGAAAGAATTGCGTCGTAATGGCGGATTCACGCTGCGCGCGACGATCTGAGGCAGCCCAATAAGAGATCTCGTTTTTTCTAGAATTCTTAGCTGGTGACACTCACTTAACATTTTCTCTAGAAACCCTAGAAACTCTCTATGCGATAGCCGATTGGTACATCGAGTAAACTTGTACGACGCATGTATGGGAGAATTCACACCTTGACAGGAAAGCAGAAAAGCAAAAGCCAATCGGAACTCGTGCTGGTAATAAACTAGATAAAATAGATAAAGCAGAAACTGTCGACTATTAACGCGAGTTCTGATTGGCTTTCTGCTTTTTTTTTGTTAGGTGTGAATTCTTTTTAAGTCTGTTCTACAATACTTATATCGGAGTCGTATATCGGAAAGCAGCCGATGACCCAATGACAGAATTAATTTTTCGAAAAAGAATTCTATTCATTAGACTATCAGCTGCGATCCAACATCTGATTCCTACATACGACGTATTGTAGAGCAGGTCTAAATATTGATATTCATTTCGTTTACACAGTTGGTGTTATTGGAAGTTACACGTTACGAATGGCTATTCGTTCATCGTGCGTGTCTAAATTTCGTATATGACACACGTCGGTTACGAGAACGGAGTATGAGCAGTAGACGCGTTACACGTGTCGGATGCTGCGGTTGTGATAGATTGTAGATGTGATAAGTTATAGATATTGTTCTACAAAAATATATTTTAAATTACGTTTGATAAACGCACGAGGTAAGAGACTTTAAATTGCAAAAAGTATAATATTTCTCTTTGTGAAAAAAGTGTATAGTTTAAAATTTGTTTTCATTCTCTCGCAGATGAAAGTCTTCCTACTTGTTACTTTATTTTTTATTCAAGATTTTGTGGAATCCACTGAAATTGATTTAAAGCATTTAAAATGTTTAGGTATGTGAAAATGAGTAATAATAATAGTCTTAAATATTTAAATCATATGGACTTATTTACTAGTATTTATATAAACACCATCATTTGCATTTTATAGTTTGCAGAGCAACTATGAACGAAGTGGAGGCTAAAGTGTCTAAAATAAATCCAAAAATATTAGTTGAAGTGGGTAATTACAAAATGGATGCTCAGGGAAATCAAATATACAAAAAGGTGAACAAATATACTTATTTAAACGATGAATTTTATTACTACTAAATTTATTAAGCATTGTTTAATTATCTTGTATGCTTCCATGTATATTGTCTTTGAAATTAATAGAATTGGAAATTTGATATTTATAGATTCCACTAATTAAATCAGAAGTACATATTTCGGATATGTTGGATGATATCTGCCAGAAGATGAATGACTATGTAAGAGCAACTAAAAAGTACAACAAAAAATTAACAATCTTCAATCTCATGACACCGGAAGGCACTATGAATCCTCAAATGTCTAAAGTAGACATAATTCACGATGGTGATTTAAACAAGTCTCTTGAGTATAATGTAAGTATTACTTGTTACATTTTGTATATATTTAATTTGCTGTTACTAATTTGTTCTACTATTTACAGTGTAATACGATAATAGAAGAATTTGAAGATGATATAATAAAATTATATGTGAATGATTTAGAAAATAGGAAAGAGAAGCTTTGTACAGAGATTTCAAATATTTGCGAGAATTATCCCGAAGATGACGACAATGATGATGATAATAATATTGACAGTTTATTTAAAAATAAAAGTGAACTGTAATATCATTCAAGAGAATTCTTAAATACATGGATGGATGTTATTCATTTTCACTGATAAGCTGAAAACAGAAAGTTTCAAACATGTTAATTATTGTACTATGTAATTTTTGTTAGAGTAAAAATATATATATATGATCTATTTGATATATATAAGATATTCTAAACATTCCAATTGTGTTTGTAAGAAATTTTGCAAGTTGTATACATGTTTGTTATGTATGTCAATATTAAATATTTTATAAAACAGATGTAAAAGATAATATATAAAAAAATTAATATAATGTAATATAAAAAAGTCTAGTTATATTAACATAAAAAGATTTATTGTCTTAAAACTTTAATATACAAAATAATATATTCAAGAAAGTACTATAACATTTAGATATTAATAACTATATTTATATATGTGTGTTTGCTATTGTGCATATAGCTTTTATTATAAATTTATCATCGAACATACTATAACATTCGAGATTGTTGAAATATTTAAGATTTTCCAACAACTTTCGAATTCGAATAATATTTAAAGCAATTTGAATTGATACAGTTGAAAAGTTTGCTTGAAAATTTTGGAAACAAAGATTTGAAAATAGGTAAGTCCATTATTAACGTGAGATTTCAAAGATCTTACTTTCCTTCGCTACGAAATGATACTTCATTATATTTTGTTTGTAAACTGATGTCCGACGTTAGACAAATATCCTCAATGTGTTGTCCGCACCACCAGATACTATCAGCCTAGGATGCGACCAGTCACAACACAGGACTTTATCTTCGTGTCCCGTGAGGTCGAATAATGGTGTTTTGGGACTGGAAAGCAAATCGTAAATGTAATGTAAATATCATAAATACGTAACGAGATACACAAAAGATAAACACGCCATCACTGATCTCATACCAGAACGGTTCTCGAACTATCGATCATACAACTGTTGTTACATTCAACGAAACTTTGTGAAGATGAAATGTTTTTACATTAACATATATTGCACAAAAATAAGAAAAATTACCAAAAAATCTCATAAGTATTAATAAGATTTATGTATGCATTCACATACAAATATATCTTCTCTGAAGTTAATAATTTACGCTTTAATGTGAAAATATAAAAATATCAACATTTGTTCCGTAGCTCCTCGCATTTTTGGTATAGCTTGAAAATGATTAATCCATGCGTGATATAATGTAATTAACCTTCTGGTATCCCAAAGTTTGACAATGCCATCATAGGCTCCTGAGATGAAGAGATGCTCATTCATAGACGACCAGCGCACGCATTGCACCCATTGTGTGTGAGAGATGTATAAAGTTTTCATAACTATACCCTCTGAAACACACAACTAGTTTATTATTTAATTAAATACAAATTTTTAATTAAAATTTTCGAGATTTTCATGGAACTTAATAAAAATCTAGCTTAATTTCATTGAAGCAATTGAAAGTCAGGAGAATAAAAAAATCAAAGTTATGTAAATCTTCTGCTCTAATATAAAACAAAAAAAAATCAATACTAATGGTATCCCGTAGGGGAAATTTACAGATCGATTTTGTGAACGAAAAGTTAGAATCTCCGAAAAATGTAGGGTAAAGAGCCATTAAAATACCTGAAGATCTTGGATCATATAATCTCACGTGCTTATCCGCAGAGGCAGTTATCACAGCATGTGCTAATGGAGAATAGTCAACGTCGAAGTAGGTTTTTTCGCCGACGAATTCACATTTAATGCTACCCAGTTCCGAATCCCAGATTTTCAAAGTGTGGTCCCACGATGACGTGATGATCTCAGTTTTGTCGGACCACCTAACTCCGCTAATCGCGTCTTTATGTCCTTTCATCGTACACATGGAAACCTGCATTGAATATAATTATATACTGAGATCGATTGTTCTCCTCGTATAATTATTTTTTACGGTATACAGTGTAATATGTTCACCGATTACCAAAAACTTTATATCTTATAAAGATATTAAATGATCTTTGAAATGTTATATATTTGAGCGAAACGGTTGTGTAAAAATTATTTTCATGTTTATGTTCTGTAAATATTGCAAAGCTTCAATTCAGTCTACGTACTCGTGTTTTACCGTCCTCCATTTTTGCTCTTTTTGGCGAGGATTCTCCGTTCCTCTGTTCATCCTGAATAGCTTACAAGTTCAAAAAAGAAAATTTTATTGATGCATCCATATTTATATTGTTTTTCGTAATTAAAGAATAATTTTTTATTTTGGCAATGGTATTGTTTCATAAATTAAGATATTTACATGTCGACCAAATTTTAAGCGTTGTATCCCAGCTACCAGTTGCCATTAACGTTGTATCATGATTCACACTGACTGCCTCCAAACTCTTTTCATGTCCTCTGCAAATGTGCATTCGTTCTACTGAATTCTTTACTATATCCCAGTCCCATATTACGACTGTTTTATCCTGTGATGCACTGTCATAAAATATAGATACATAATTATCAGCTACTTTTGATTAACTATATAATATGCTAGACATATTATTATTTGAAGTTACCTGACAAAGGAAGCGTTATAGTCGCTGACAGATATCCATGCTACTGCTTTGATAGGAGATGCATGTCCAGGAATCACAAGGCGATGCTTACCTGTTGATGTCCAAATATGCAGAGTGTTGTCATAACAGCCAGTTAAAATCCTGAATTGAATAATTTGCAATATTATATATTTTAATTAACACATATATGTATAGAATTGAACAAAATAAAGTTAAACTTTATCATTATTTTGTCTATAAAGTTATAAAAATTTAATTTACAGAAATTTTATTAAAAAATTATCTCAGTGATTATTTATAATATAATTATATATAATACAGAATATACTTTATAAAAAGATAAACTTTATTCTTTTAATTTTTATAATCATAATCAGTACCAACCATTTATTACAAACAGCAACAGTTGACACCCAGTCATCATGTATCAGGCAATCCTGAGGCTCTGGTGTGACATACTTTTCTACATATTCCACATCTATTAATTCCTCGATGGAAACTCCTGTTTCCACAATATGTTCCCTTAGAGAAGTGCGCAAAAGTTGGGAAGATATCAAGAAATTAAAGTTCACTTCATTCTGAATGTTCTTCGACTCTGTGAATCAACCGTTTGGCCTATGAGAAAATTATCAAAATGATGATCACCTAAAATATTTGTTATAACTTGAATTTGATGTCAAAATCCAGATTCAAGTACTACAGTATTTGAGTTTAAATTGTGCAAATATCTAGATATTCAAATATTCAACATTCAAATCAGAATAAAGGTCAAAATTCAGGATTTGTGAATTCAAATAGCAACAAGAATACTGATTCAGAAAAAGATATGAAGACAGTATGAAATTTTGTCGAAATTCTTACTTACCCTTCAGAAGTTTGTTAACAATAGTGTTTAATTCGCTAGCGTCTATTGAAACATCCACCGATAAGGGATAATCAGGCACAGCATATCTGAAATTCCATCAAATCAAAATATAACCTCCGTGAAAGTATGACGGCAAGAAAAAAAATTAAAATCTCACTGTTGCAGTTTAGTGATAAGACGAATTTGTATTTGGTTATTTGTGCTCGCCATCGTAAAGTTTATTTATTTCCGCACAAATTCTATGTCATATTCACTTGCGCTAATACACGGATCATCGCAACATGTCATAACTACGATGTAATGCAAAATTCGCAGCTGTCTCTGTTGGTCTGTTCTTTTTAGCTGAACTGAGAATGCACTAGTTCAACAAATTTAGGGAGAATTCACACCTTGACAAAAAAGCAAAAAGTAAAAAAGCAGCAGCCAATTAGAACTCGCGCTGGTAGTCGACAGTTTTCACTTTAAATTACGTTCGGGAATCTATACTGTGTGTATACCATTAGACACCAGCTATTCTGAAATACCCAGGCTAAATTCAGAAAACATCATCACTCTTTGGTATGCTTTCGTTTGTTACAATCAGTAAGCTAAAGGATTTCATTGTGATTTATTCGAATTAGTGATTCTGAAAGATAACGTTATTTCTGCGAAACAACAGTATTGTATAGTGATGCAGAAAAGATGGAAATGATTTCAATTTATGGCGAAGCTGGAAGGAACACAGTACAAGCCTCTTGATTGTACGCAGAAAGATACCCTGAGAGAAATTATCCTTCTCGGCAAAGTTTTAGCCGTATAGTTTAATTATTGTAAAACAAGGAGTATTAAATCATCGAAAAGAAAACGATCAAGCCTGTTACTGGAGATGTCGACATTTTTGTATTGGTTAAGGTCAATACAATCGATCCTACTAAGAGTTGTTGAAAAATTGAACGTTCTTCGAACATTTCTAAATCAAGCGTACATTGAATATCGCAACGTCGTAGGTTTCATCCGTTCCACATTACTTTGTATCAGGAACTTCATAGCAGCGATTTCGAGAATCATGTTGCTTTTTACACATGGGCATCGCAGCAAGTACAAAGGAATAGAAATTTTGTTTAAGATGTTCTCTTCACTGATGAAGCTATTTTTACCAACCACGGACAACTGAATACATATAATATGCATTACTGGTGCATTGAAAACCTGAAATGACTTCAACAAGTCGAACATCAGCATTCATGGGATGTAAATGTATGGTGTGAGATCCTTGATGATAGCATTATTGGACCATTTTTTATCGATAACATTTTAAATGGTAACAAATATGCTAATTTTTTAACTAACGATTTATCCGATTTACTGGAAAACGTTTCTTTATTGCAAAGAGATAGAATATTTTTTCAACATAACAGTTGCCTAGCACACAAATGTATTAATAGCTCGCCAAGTATTAGACCAAACATTTCCGCAACACTGGATCGATCATGGTGCAGATATCTGATGGCCTACACGTTTGCCGGACCTTACAATTCTACATTTTTTTCTTTGGGTGCAATAAAATCAGAAGTTTACAATATTCCCATAACACCGGAAGATACGAGAGAACAGATTAGAACCACATATAATAGTGAGAAAGTCATAAGGAGAGCCAGAAAATCATCATTCATTACTTGTTTACAGAAATTGATTGAAGTTAATGGACATCATTTTGAATATTCGTTAGAATAAATTTTCTTTTATCAACCATTCTGTCATCATTATTTCACTATTTACATCAATTGCTTAAGGGGTCATCCCGTCATCCCGTGTGACGGTTTCAAAAAATCGATTTTTTTTGCATAAATCTAATCTAGAGCATGCATAGAATATACTGGCAAAGGATTTTTTAACTGGTGCCCATGATTTTTCGAAAACGGTTCAATGAATTTAAATAAAATTTTAATGGTAGATTCAGTATATGTGTGGCTATCGTGCGAACTAGAATTTTTAAAAAATATTGAACCGTTTTCTGTCCGCATAAAAAAATAGTCGCAAAAAATCATGCTATTTTGAGTTATAACTTTTAAAAGCATGCGAAAAATTGAATTTTTAATATTTTCAAAAAATTCTAGTTCTCACGATAGCCATTCACCTATAGATTAAAATGCAATTTGATTTTTTGATTTCCGATAAACCAGTCTGCCGGAATCGTGGGCACCGTTTATCTGCTTTTTTTTTACATGGGTGCCATTCCAGTGATGTAACTCGCCATCGACGCCATATTTTTAAATAAAAAAATTTACACATATAGTTTAAGATGTAATAAATATGTAGTAACAATTTGGAAGCTCTGTATTTTTTCATTTCGCCGCAAAAAAATGCTAAAAACACCTTAAAAAAACGGTCGTCACACAGGATGACCCCCTTAACTTGTATGAATTTCTCACACTCCAGATCACGTGAAAATCATGGTGTCATATGTCATTGGATTCGTCTTGACTTCGGCTATCATGTAATCATGATAAAAATATGTCGTTTCATTTAAAAAAAACTTCGATGATTTTGAAATCTCGAAATATATGTCTGAAAAAAATTGTTCGTCTATCGTAATATTTGCTTCTCTGAACCAACTATTATATTTATGTATATATTATCCTCTGATATTTTTTCCTGTCCTAAAAACAAACGAGATATTTCAGATGCTCGAGTTTGGTGGGATCCACTCTGTATAATCCGAAATTAAAAAGCTCATAACAATATCCAATGAGAAAGTAGACTGCTTTAAATTTAAAATAGAAATTTTAATTAAAATTTTAAAAGTAGGTTCTATGTTACATCCGGCGCAGAAATTGCAGGATTGAATTAAATACAGTTTATTCGTCATTTGTAATTATAAAAAAGATATAAAGAACAATTTTGTACCTTATTCGCTTGCACATTAAAAAACATTGATAGCCACATTGATTTCCATAAATTGTTTCACAGCTTCAAACTAGGGTGCTATTCTGCATACGTTTACTGACAATTGTCGATAAATACGTATGAAATATCACCTGTTTGAATAACAGTAGGCCGTTCAGAGTGAGCTTACATACTAAATTGCGCGCAAACATAGATTATTTAAAGTTAGACGTAATATATATTACGTCTAAATATATATATGTACATTTCTTAATGCTCGCATTTGTCAGTTGGTCTCGTTAGTTTTCTACTAGAAGCTCAATTTTAATGTATTAAATTTCAATATTTAAATGTCAGTGATCACGATTCCACCTCCAAATGGTCGCGTCGTCGCACACGCACAATAATACAGAACCGTCCCGGCTCAAACTGGTCTGGCGTATGGGTGCGGTGCAACGTGGATGCTGGAGGGAGCAGCAGCGCGCTTGGCCAGGCTCGTCCACGTCCAAGTCCCAGACGTAAGTACGGCCGACCTGATTCCCTAGAGCTATCGTTCGCTGCCAAAAGTCCATGGAGAAGCGAATGAACCAGATGTCGCATTCCTTGAATTCGAAACGATGCAACATCGTCGCACTGGTCTCGCCATTACGCAGCTGCGAGTCCTCGAGCCTGCCCGGTTTCCAGCAAACGATGCAATTCTCGCAGGACTTGCTCAAGATGAAGTCGCCGTACCACTTGACGCAGTCGACGTAATTGCGGTGGACGTCGCGCGTGGTAAAGTCGGGGAAGTGTTGGAGAATCGAGTCGAAGGGTCTGCCATTGCGGCTGGGGTTGCAGTAGTACGACTGCTTGATCGCCTCCTGCATGTCCGCCCTGTCCAGAGACCAGAGCTTCAGTGCATGATCCATGCCGCACGAGATAATTCGCATGCCTCGCATGTCGAAATCGGCGCTCAGCACTTCGTCCCGGTGGCCCTCCACGCCGCCGAAAATCGCGATGCACACATCCGTCTTGATGTTCCACAGCCGGAGAGCGTGGTCCTTGGACGCGGATAACAGTATATTCGGGTCGCACGGGTGAATCTTCAGCTCGTTGATCGCGTGCCCGTGACCAATGTAGTGCTTGATGCAGGTCATCGTCACGGGGCTGATGATGCGAATAACGCCGCGGGAGCCCGCCACAGCCAACAGCGGCTTCCCCGTATCATCGTACGTCCATGTACACGTGTAGAAGTTCTCTTCCGCGTCGGGGTCAGCGTAACATTGTCGCAGTCGTATGTTTCCGCCCTCCGGGCACTCGTAAATGCTCACGCGGTTACTGCCCACGCAGGCGAATATCAACGGCTCACCCTCCTTCAAGTGATGGTTAAATTGCACTCCGAACAACGGTTGCCCGTGATCCTCCTTCACGTTGCAACAATACTTATACAGCGGCTTGTCCGTGGAGGGCTTGTACTTGGTGGCCGTTTTGCTCCTGCGACGACCCTTCCGGCGGTAACGGGCGCTGCGTGTGGGCGTATCACTGCGATGAGTGCCAGCGGTTGAATTGCTGCCGATACTACATTCGGTCTGGTCGCTGTCGTTCTCGCTGTCTTCCTGGCTGGAGGCGTACGTTTGGGACTTGTTGTTCGCCTTCTTCATCTTGACGCTGATTTGATATGAATATATTTTTACTCTGACGATAGTATTATATAGAAAAAGTTTATTATTTAACATATAACATAAATGTCCAAAAGACATTCGAATATTTTTGGGACGTTCCTAAGATATCTATAAGAACATTTATATTATATGGATAATGAAAGAATAAATCATGTATATTATGAAAGCCTCAAATATCTATAAGTTATATATGTTTTCTTACTTCAGTGTCATGATTATCACCAAAATAATTTTTTAATATTATTTATTTCTTTTTCCACAATGGAAAGCCTTTTTGTCAAATGTATCACAATTTGGATATTATATCTTATTATACCTTAGTTATGTTGCGCCACCGTTCCAATAACTGGTATACCGCAGCTTAGTCCAAATTGACCTTCAGTTATATTCAAAATTCTGTCTCCCAAGTGAACACATGCTTGTATGTTCTGGAATAAAGCAATGTGGACTTTTAAATACATAAACTATGATATAGCTAAAAAATTATTAACATAATTTTCAATATGTAAACTTACAGAAACATTAGCAGACAAGAAACGAATATTGTACTTGTGACAGAGTTCCTTCAACTTATGGATCAGTCCCATAATATTAGACATTCCATTACAATTTACAAGGCAAGTTATACTGGCGTTTATATAATACTCATCTATTATATTTATGTTAGTTTCTATCTTAAAATTAAAAAAATACTCATAATTAAATTAGAAGTAGACTAAAAAAACCTTTTATTTTAACAATACTTTACATGAAATATTGTTTATATAAAATAAAAATATAAAATAAAAATATTTATCACCTCTGACAAGGTATGTGTCAGTCTTGAATCAAAAGCAAAAATCATAAAATCTATGGAGATGTTTATCCTTGCTTTTATAACATCCGCAATAGATTCGCACCGATGTACAGATATACACCATTTTTTTTCTTTTGCACTTTGATGTAAACCATTTGATATTTTTTCACATAAATTTGATGGTCCTATTATCTGAAAAAATTTGTTGTACAATAGACTTGAATAAAGACAGCTATTGATATATTAATTATTGTTTTTTCCTATATACATTCGATTCTTGTGAGAAAAAAAATATATATATCTAGAGTACAATATTATTTCTAATTTTGATACGTTAATATCAATTAATATCAATTTATATAATCCTTTAAGTGATTGCTATATATTATATACTTATATTTTGTAATTAAATTTTAATTTTATAGCAAACTCTCAGCTGTACATATTAATCCTTCAAGTGGTAAAATAATAGGGTCATTTGTGTTCGGCTCATTTTAAGAAGTGCTAGTGCTTCTCAAAGCAAAATTATTAAAAATAAAATACTTAGCAATTTATTAACAAAACAGCTATGGTTTTCAAATAGAAGGGTAAAAAAAGTTTCTATCATTTTTGGAAATTTTTTCGAGTAATTCAAGAGAAAAAAATTAAAGAAGAAAATAATCCTGGTTGTCATTCCAAAGGTAGTAAAAATACATTGCATCGAAGGCATTATATACTGACGCATAATAAAAGCTATTATATATATAAAAATTAATTGAATGTACAAATATAGCATAGATATTTTGTTTGTGAAGATAATGTAATTACAATATTTAATAAAATATGTTGGGTATTTAATTGGTTAAAGTATTTAAGATTCTGATAACTTCATATGTAGCATCGTTAATTGTGTAGCTAATAGTAATAAAAATAACGAAAAGTAAATGTGTATGCGCTTTTTATTAATTATATTTACCGGAAATAGATCTTATAATAATCTTTTTAAGAAATACTTGAAAAATTAAAATGATGGTATGTAAACAAATCTACATTAGCAAATTGCATATCAAAAATAACTCTGCTTTCTTCAGAAACTCGTGGAAGACTGTAGAATGTAAAAAATATCTTTAACTGCTATAAACATACCATAAAAGCAACCAAACAACCACTTCTTCGTACTGTGCCACTCTTGAAGATCTCAGCCATGCCAACTATGACCGCCAACATGCACTTGAATATTCCAGACAGAACGCCGCAACGCCTCCGCGTACTAACGGCTTTTGTGTACAGTAGCTGCATTCAGAAGACATAACGGTTGAGTGTTTTGTAAGGTACATCTGATTGGTAAATGTTAAAATAAAAATACCAATCACAAATGAGTCACTAGATCTAGGTTTCTATTTGGCCAATCAATGTGATCCGTTCTATAGCCAATTACAACACGATTAAATGACCGTTACTTATCTTCAAGTAGTATGATTCAGCGATAGGACCTAGCAACTTACATTAGTTCCAATAAATTTCGTTACGATCCACCATTATTTTTACTTCCAAATTGAAGTCGTAAAATAAACTATTTTTAATGAATTCCTTATTGATTTCGGATTGATGACTAATGTTAATATTAAAACGTTAAGAATTCATCATCTATTAATAAGTGATAAACATTCATGAGAGTTTCAATTACAAATTAATTTATTTGAAATTATATCAATTGGTCGGTGAGAAACAATGGTTGCGCTTACACATAATTTGCAAAGTGCATATTTCATGGCAAAATAAAAGTATCCATGAATCAATTTTATTTAGAAATAAAAATTAATTTTTCTATCTTATCGATATAACCGTAAATATTTTTAATCAAATTTTTATCTAAGCGTATAACCGTATAACGCGATATAACCGTAAATATTTTTTATCAAATTTTTATCTAAAAGTTTTATCTATCATTCTCAATAATTCTCAGAAGAGCTGTGCAATTCTGTACAAACTATTAGTAATAAAGACGAAAAAAATATTCTTATCAGCATTTGATGAAGTCATATCTTCCAGGGAGTATTTAACTTCGTCTAGCTATGATATATATATAAGTTAAAAGAAGTTTATTTTACAAAGTTAAAATGATGTCTAATCCAGTTCAGTCGAGTAACGACTGGAAATTTAATCGAACTCTTGGCGCCGGGGGCTTTGGAACTGTTGAACTTTGGATGCATGTCCAAAGTGGTAAAAAATTTGGTAAGCCATAATACAAATGCAAATAATATTTGTATCCTTCATTTCGAGAGATCCTCATTTGTAGAACTTTTTAGGCTTACGATATGCAGCAGTGATGATATAAGTATATAATAATGATAAAATATATATTTAATATTAAAAGAAATTGTAAATTTTAGCAATAAAGAAATGCAAGAAATTGTAAATTTTAGCAATAAAGAAATGCAAGTGGGATTATTCACAATTAACACCAGTCCAACGGAAAAGATGGGCCAACGAAGTTGATATAATGAGCCGTCTGAAACATCCAAATATTGTGAAAGCAGGATTCTTACCATTCAAGCTTCCAAATATAGAAAATAATTTGCCAATTCTCTGTATGGAGTACTGTAAAAAAGGAGATCTAAGAAAAGTTGTATTTAATTTAATTTACCATGTAGAATATTCGATATATCTTATTTTTGTAATAACATGGTTATATATATGACTTATTGCAGATTCTGAATCATCCAGAAAATTGTTGTGGAATTAGAGAAACAGAAGCTGTTAAAGTAATGACTGAGGTTTCGTCAGCTGTGGAATATTTGCATTCTCAAAACATAACTCATCGCGACCTAAAACCAGAGAACATAGTTCTCCAAGATGAAAATAATGTAGTAAGATAACATATATATATACACATCATACTTTATTAAATTTCTTATAAATTGTTATATGTATAATATATTGCTTTTTTATATGAATTGAATTCCAGCTATTGTACAAATTGATAGATCTTGGATACGCTAAAGAACTTGGAGAAGCTAGTCTATCTGCCTCTTTAGTTGGCACATTGAATTATGTTGCCCCAGAACTTCTCTGGCAGAAAAAATATAGTTGCTCAGTCGATTACTGGAGCTTAGGAATATTGTTTTATGAAGTTGTGACTGGAATAAGACCATTTCTACCAAAGATGCAACATACTATGGAATGGTAAGCAATTAACATAATTTTATAGTATTCGTAAGAAGAAACGAATCTTTAAATTCAATATAATTTTATAGGATGAAACAAATTCAAAATAAGGATTATGAAGATATTCATGCTTATGAATCAGAAGGGAAAATCATTTTTGGAAAGGACATTCAAGATCCAACTGATTTATCAAAGTAAAAATATATTTATATATTTTTTCTATGAACACTTTCTATATCTATAAAACAGTAAAATGGTCTCTAAAATATTTTGTTTTACAAAGAACAAGAGTTTTTTATTTATTTCTGATATTCTAATATTCTTTTCCTATCAGTAATCTGCGAAGCAAAATGGTTGCTTGGTTTAGACTGGTTTTACAATGGGATCCACACAAAAGAGGCAGAGTGTTTGACGAATCTGGTAGATCTGACTTGATGGTATTCAAGATGCTATGGCAAATATTGTCTAAAAAGGTATACATAGTTAAAAATGATATATATTCCATATTCATATACTTTTTTATTATTTGATTTCTATCTGGTATGTGTAGGTATTGTACATTTTCTGTGTTCCGCTTTACAAAATTAAGATATATGAAGTCGATGGCAACACTACTGTGAAAGATGTTCAATTATTAATAGAAAAAAATACTAATATCAAAGTCGAACATCAAATATTAACTGATTACAATGGTGCTGTATTGATTGAAAGTAGCGCATTGCTTGTCTCAAAAACTAACGTATGTATAATCAATTTTTATATGACGTAAACTAAATGTGAAATGTTATTTCTAAATCTATTATAATTTTGTTGTTGTAGGATCACACTTTATTTGTCTTTAAAGATGGATGTTATTTGACCAAAGATATACCTACCCTGAATATTCCTGCAGAAGTGGATAAAATGATGATACAATTAAAGGATGAATTGACTTTCGAAGTATTGGAAAATTATTATCGTTATACAATATATTTTGTGAGAGAACAAGTAAATTTATTTCAGTTATATGTTTTTGCCTTTAGTATAAATATGTAAGTTCTTTGTGTAATATTCCAAAATCTTTGTTAAGCTGTTGTTACGATGACCGATTTAATGACTATTATACATTTCATGATATAACGTTTTATTTAAGAGATTTGTTACATCAGAAAATCAATACTTTCAATACGAACATGGAGAAGACATTGGAAAATACAAAAACTCTTATGAATCAAGTAGATGTGATTCGTCTAAGGTATGCGAATTCGACATCTGCAGATGCAACTGACAGAAGGGAAGTTTTACGGCCTTACTTTGACAAAATTGACAAATTGGTCAATGCAGCTGATCAAATAAAAATGAAGTTTATATCCTTGATGGAGAATAATGATAAATTCAGAAATGAAGTTCAAAGTATTGATTATATGAAGGATTTGTTGGAATTGTAAGTAAACAATACAATGCATTATGAAATATTATTTTAAAAACTAGTAATATTTTTATGCTATTCTAATAGATATAGCAAGATCT
Organism: Dinoponera quadriceps; assembly: GCF_001313825.1. NCBI lineage: Eukaryota > Metazoa > Arthropoda > Insecta > Hymenoptera > Formicidae > Dinoponera > Dinoponera quadriceps. The sequence goes on along the minus strand of NW_014557213.1, from coordinate 126,988 downwards.
GTGATGTATATGTGGACTTAAAACAGAGAAATACCCATAAGACAGCAAAACCATCAAGTATGGTAAAGTTGGTGTTTGAATTTTTAAATGTACGCGAAATACAACTCAGCCAGAATATAAATATTCCAAGGTATCCAAAATTTTTATCATAAATTGTGCGCAATGAGAAATTAAATTTTAATACGAATTTTCATTTACATACATGTATCCTATTTTAATAGGCAAACACATAATTTGCAAGATGAGCTATTGAAATTGGAGAAAATATTTAATTCAGTTACCGTTATGACAAAATTGTATTGGAAAGAATATCAGAAGATTGCAGAATTGGATGTGGAGATTGCCCCGCAACAATCTAACAGTCATCAATTCGCGAATATCTCTACTATTGAATTAAATAGCGCTATTCAGTCGGAGGACAATGTGATATACGATAATTTAGTCATACTTCACACGTAAGATTTCTCTCATTATAACACCATTTAATTTTAAAATACATTGTTTCAGATTTTGTTGTTTTTTTAGGATGGAGAACTTGATGGCCGAAATGCAGAAGAAATATTTGGAAGTACTTAATATTGACCCGTTTTCGGAGGTATAACATGCGTACATACATGTATCTTTTATTTATAAATATTTGTGTTTTGGAAGATGGAGACTTAAAGAACTTTGATAATGACAAAGAATCATCTATTCAATTATAAGCTTTCGTTCTTGTGAAATATTAGTTTATATTGTACATCGTTATTTCGAAATGTTAAGTCTGATATTGTATCTTTTATCATTCCAAAAATCATACGGTCGCTTGTTAAAGGCTCAACTATATTAATACTTTACATCAAGGCTATATTAATACTTTACATATTTTTAATTGGATTTCACACATTGAAGAATGTTAATCTCTAATCTGTATCATAAAGTGTAAATTTTAATTACGGAATTTCTTCTTATTTCTGAACATTTGTGTTTTTATTTAACACTATTATTTATTTAGTCAATAAACACGTGGAACATAATGACGTATACCCCACTTAATGTTGGCATGTTTGTCAGTCTTAACAAATGTGTAAACAGGCCTGTTCAACAGTTGTTCTGGTTTCGTTATTTCAGGTCTGTTATTCTCACCTGTTAAGAAATATATTTATTACTTATATATTCTGTGTGATATACATTAAAAACAAAATATTTTATGCATAGTTAAAAAAAAAAGGTGGTTATTTCAATATTACTTTTCGCATTACAAACGATTAAACGTAACTATGGAAAACTAATTTTTGTATGTAAAAATCTCTATTACAATTTCTAATTATTATTATTTAATTACTATATTATAACGATTAACTCTCTTATATTTTCCGATCCAATAACTTTTTTCTCGCATAATAACTTACCTGTTTTAAATGCAGCAATAACCGTGATATTTAAAAGAAGATAAAGAATGAGAGAGTTTTTAAGTATCTGAAATGATCGTATATATAATAAATATTTAATATTACACTCAAAATATGACGCATACTTACTCGTGCTGCATGAAATATGATCTTCATTGTTTTCATTAGATTTGTTATTTTCAGCTGCATTAGATTGAAGATTTACAATAATTACAAATACGTATGTACTCGAAAAGGAAGATGAGTGAAAGAGAAAAATCACACACGAGAGTAGTTAAAAAGAGACTTGTTTTTAAAGTGTATATCATATGTTCATCTGGCTGTCGATATCCCGATGAACTGTCACAGAGTGAATCATTGATCCAGCGAACTGTTCTTAAATTTGTTACTTGCATAGTAAGAAGTGAAACGGTCGAGTGAATTCTAGTGCGACAATACTTCTTTTACCATACTTTCACTTACGACCTAGATTTTACTCATTACATATAAAATTTAGTTGAATTACGAAGAGAATATTCTGTTAACAATTTTAATGAGATGTATAAAATATAGAGAGATTGTTATATTTTATACAATAAAAGATAATATTTTATTAGAAAACTGTATACACATCCTAAATCGAGGATCGCGAACAACGATGTTAAAATAAATATTATGTTCTTTATTCACTATTATACTTTCTCCACACTGAAAAATCTTACACACCGGACTATTTTTCTAGATTGTCCACGTACATCAACGATTATACAATTCCATGTATAAAAATCCATTGTACATTATTAATTTGAGAAGTAAAAAAAGAGGAAAATGCGGTCTTTTAGAACATCTATCCGATCACATATGAGAAACAGATATTATTCATTGTCACTAATGTCTTCGTCAGTTGTGAACTCGGAATGTTCATCGGCTGCATCTACATCCTCCGCGGTTTCCTCATCCGAGATGTCCCACTGTGGATGCTCCGTTGGTATTTCCGGTGCTTCTTTCACGTCCAACTGTAAAGCAGGATATTATACGTTGTGTTGCATAAACGTATATAGCGTAAAAAGAGTATATGCATGTTATCTCTTTTGAGATAAAAAATAAGATAAAACATAAGAAAAAGTATCTCTGGACTTTAATTCACCTTGATATCTTGAGCTTGGTCGAAGCCAAGATATGAGTCGCTACGTAAACACACAGTAAATGTGTAAAGACCCGGCCAGCGCGGTGCTGTAAATTTTAACTGAACCTCTTCGAATTGCACTAAAGACGTGACGTGTACAGGGGTTGTCAATAGCGTTTGACTTTTTCGATCACAGATATAGACCCACCAATATTCTTGTTTAACGTCGGGAAAGAGCGGACAGTGCACTTCGTGTGACAAATTGCTCCTGCCTTCCAATACTCTTTCCCGCTTGGTAATTTTCTGTTGGAACCTATCCGAAGAAGAAAATAATGTCGATCAAACAAAATCGTGCATGAATGAAAACGATAATAAACGGATATATGCGCCCTCTTACTTTTCCCATTCTGTATCATCGTCATCGAGAGACATATCCTTCTTATCGTGACTATCCTCGTCGTCGCTCCTGTCACTTTCGACTTCGCTGTCACTAACATCGGACAACTTCTCTTTGGAAGACTCTTTCTCCGACTTATCGTCCTTCTTTTTCGCATTGACAGCATTACCTGCGTGTTGAGTATTGTTGGCCACAGTTTGGGATGGTGTTTGAACATTTTTAGTAGGAGCTGCCTTCTTATTGATACTCTTCTTGTGAGACTTCTTTTGACCTTTCTTCTTCTTGAGCCACGCTGGCTTCGCGGCTTTCGCAGATTGATTTTGCTCCTCTGACATCTCGTCGATCATTTCTGCATTCGTTTTGTTATCGTCGATCATCGTTTGCTCATTGATGGAATCATCTCCAAAAAGATGTTTCATATCTTTTCGCGTTAATGATACTGTTACAGTTACAATAGCACCAGCAGTATAGACAGTAGGATTTTCATCGTCGATTACTGAAAGATTATTAATATATAGCTTAAACGAAAATGAATAATTTTATATATTTATACAAAGAAAAATATAAGACTATCGTACTTCGACTATCGTATATAGAAATCGGCATTTTCTGTATAAAAATTTACATGTACAATAGGCATTATTCACAACACAAATAATTGATAGAAATAATGGATTACCTTCAGATCGTACTTTGAAATCTATATACGGCATATTTCCGAGAACTTTCATAACGTCCTCGTATTGGCTGTCCGACAGATTTCTAAGTATCAGTCTTCGTTCTTCTCCTTTCAGTTGTGCGAATTGCTGAAGACTTTTGATTTGACGCTAAGGGAAAATCACTTTTTTAAGTATCGAGATATTTTCAATAGTAAGAATAAAAGTATTGTATTGAGGATAAGGATTTTCTGTAGCTCCATTAATACCTTCTTTGCGAGGAAGTATTTCAGATTGTCTTCAGTTATGTGTGGTAATTGAAGGAGGGGATTCTTGAACTCCCAGAATCCTTGGACAATCATCGGACACAGTTTCATGCAGTTCTCTATAGTTGTTATGGTCGGCACCCGTGGTACTGCAAAAACAATTTTCATCAATTACCTCTGTACATTTTGTGTACGAAGTTAAGTGTAATTTTGTGAATGAAATTACTAAACGCTTACCTCTTCTAGCATAAGCTAAAAGTATGACTTGATGGATACATCCAACCATTTCTTGGATTAAATATGGACATTTCTTTACAATATATTGCCTGTCTTTATCTAATGTTTCAGGGTTGAGTGGTATACGCGATAAGTGCGCATGTAATAAGGCTCTAGCTTTAATTGAATACATATTACATAATGGTACTTCTTTGTTTTTTTCCCCTAAGTTAGGTAACTGTTTGATGAGCTGTAATATGAGAGTGGAAATGTATGCACGAAATATCCTAATATTATTCTACATATCTAGAAAATGAAAAGATTGAGAAATGAGATAAAAATTTAATTTACCGAAGGAATTTCTTCATTATCGGTGTCTCTTTCAACCACTTCTGCATTGCGTTTCTTGAAGAATTCAAAGGAAGCAGCGAGAATCATAATGACTCTTTTTAATGTCATAGACGGCGTTTTCACGAAGAAAAAGTAATACATTTCAGTGGTCGTTAAAAGAATCTAAAAATAAATATCAATAATTGTACATAATAAACAATAATTGTAACATTAGTATTATATTAACTTTCTTAAAAAAATGTGTGTAATTGATTGCTAGTTTTATGTGTGCAGTAATATGCATAGTACTATTTATAACTACAATATACATGTAACTGGCAGTTCTGTCCAAAACAAAAATTATTATTCTGTCAAGTTGTTTATGAAAGTTTTTTAATATAGAAATGCAAATTACTTGGTCACCCGTGTAGCGAATACTTTTGTACCACCACATTCCTACAACTGTCGGTAAAGCAACCATGAACACTAATCCATACAATCCTAAGACCCATAACGAGTTTTCTTTTTCGACAATCCAAGAAGGCAAAGCTATACCAAAACTCATTGCTCCTGGACCATCCGGATTTCCATATTTCTCCCAATTTTTTCGTGCTTCATCGTCCGTTAGAGCTTGGTAAGCTAGTTTTGTTAATGGAAACATTTAGCATATATTAAAATGAAAAAGATTAGTGATGCTAACTTAGCCTTAGCATAACAATTTCCAAGAATTAATAATGTCAGATACTCAATTTTCCTCTGTTATAAAATTAAATCTCAAATGTATATAGCTATTTAAAATGCTTTCTGATTACCGTTCTTGTATTGCATTGCTGATTGTGCATTATTAAGCACATTGTAAAAGTATTGTGGTATGCTTAACATTCACGTAGTTTTTTTTATTACTCAGTTCTATATGTATAATTCTCCTTATTGTTCCTTACCTTTAGTTAATTTCATAAATGCTTTTTCATCTCCAGTTTCTTTATCAGGATGGAGAATTAATGAGAGCTTACGATAAGCCCTCTTAATTTCATTTTGTGAAGAACCCTACAAACAAGTTTCACTTGTTATATACTATAGATTAATGAGTATAAAAAGATATATATTTTATATACTCACAGGTGGTATACTTAATATTTCAAATGGATCAAAGTTGGCCATTTCATAATCAAACTGCGAGACTTTGTATGCCAAAAGTATCAAAATAACCCATCCCATAATAATTAGGAATTTTCTATAATGATAACAATGTTTTCATTATCATATAAAAAAGGTAACTAATAATATAATACAAACAGAATTTATTTTGGCACGAATATAAAAGTGTGTAGTGTAGTAATATTTATAATATACAGGTAACATATATAAACTTACACAAATAAAGCCTTGGTATTTTTCCATGGTTTGTTTGACTGGAGAATAAGTTTTTTCTTTTTGCACCCATTGCACTGGCATTCTTTGGCTAACTGGTCGGGATCTGTGTAAAATTATAAAAATTATTAATACATGTACTTGACTGCTTTCCTTATCTACATATTTATTACTTCATCATCAGATCTCGCACGTTATCTTAACTTATAAGAGACTTGAGCTAACCAACGAAACGTCACATATAAGGAAAAAGACAGTAAGAGTCCCTATAACCGTCCAATTGCCGATAAGTGGACACATTGAAAAACAAGTCTAACCTTGTTTCGGCTGGCGTGGCCAAAGATAGTAGGTCCCGGGTATCAGCAATAACGCCAGGAACGACAGCAGGAAGTAAAAGAATGTCCCACCGCTCTCGTCATACTGAAACTTCTGTCCGCTCATCGCTCATTTAAGTATTGCTGCTTGTTTCCTTTTCTAACTTAAGTAAATCGTTTAAGTACATTCATTCGTAACATTATCCGGCGGGCTCGTGGGCGCGCTGCGATTTTCGCGAACGTGCTGTACGTACGCGCATGCAAATCAACGACGACAGCTAACGAGAAAAGAAAGAGATCTCGTGGTCTCAAGTCGTCAAGATTGCCAACTCAGCATCGACCACCTCGCAATGACCGCGTGCACCTTCGCTCTTCTGACGTACGTACGCGCGACAATTGCGAACGACCGCCACTGGACTGGCGTCGTGTTGATGATGATCGCTGATGACGTCGACCCCGACCAGCGGTGGCCAACGGAACCACGTTAAAAATCGGGTTACGATTTGTCACGTTGCGTACAGCGCGCGCGCGCGCGCCATCATTCAGATCAAACGTTCAACCTGCTACGGTACGATATTTTTATGTTGTACTGGTAATGTGACTCGTGTATACCACTCTGCAGTAATTATGACAAACTACAAACTCTCCTTCGCTAAGGCGTGTCTCAGAGAAGAACAAGATATAAGAGAGACGGATAATTTCAATATGTGAAGATAAGTTTTACTATATCTCGCGCGAAAGGTATGCGCGTAAGGTAAATATATTCATGTTATGTTAACTTTTGTTTATGAAAATATTGAATTGCAATGGCGTTGCGTTTGCATTGCGTTGCGACGGTTTCATCCACTGTAGTACATGTACATATTATTATATTTTTGTTATGTTCAAAATTACGAAAATTCGGCTTTTTTCGTTTGTCGCGCGGAATGTGTTGCGGCAATTGTTCGCAGCTGTCACGAGGTATTAAATAAATATGCAAAATATAAAAATAGCATTATTTGCAACTTAGCATTTTAATATCACATACTTTCACATGTAACATATGTATATATGCACGTAGTTAGTATTATACGCAGTGTGGATATGCACATTCGTAAATTTGCACAGATATTTATGTGAAAATGAATGAGCCTATATAAATTTTAACACATATATATATACGACACGCTTTCTTGATGAAATTAGTGCGAAATAAGAACGTATGTGTATATACTTTTAAAGTAGAAGAGAAAATGTATGTATATACCGCATGGTGATGTATTAATGTCAGGGATGTCATTGGTATATTATTATGTTTGTTGAGTGGTGATCGTCATAATATTCAACACGTTAAATAAACATTTTATTGAGTATGGAGATTTTATTTTTTATATATTAGTATTTATGTTTTATTTAATTTTTATTTATCTTGTCATTTTATACATTATTTATAATATCATACATTTTGATAATATTTTTATTCATGTTTCAATTATGCGAATTCTCTCTCTCTTTTTCTTTTTATATATCTTCTTTTATTATCTTATATTGAAAATTAAAATATATGTATATGCGTGTTTCTATATATACATACACATACATACATTAACTCAACAAATATAATTGATAGCATTTCTTTTATATCTATATATATATATATATAGATATATGTATATTGTAAACATTCTGTGTGTTTGGCAAAAATTATAATATTATTTAAGTAAAGATAAACCTTTTCAGNGGAAAGTTATTTTTATCTTCAAATTTGAAAATTTATGCATATTCTTATTTGCCGACTTTTTTCGTAACATTACTTATGTTATTGAGATGAAGCTATAAATTATATTATACGACGAGAAACATCTCCTGTGTATGTCATTGTATCATACAGAGCGTAGCGATAGTATTGATGCAATCGTGGATGGAAAGTTTCTTTCGTAAAAATAAGTCAAAATTGAAAAATAATTAAGGTTGAAAAAGTATCCCATCTGCGATTGTACCATCTATATAGTTGTGTATGTTTATGAATATTAATGATAATATATTTTCGTAAAATTACGGTCGCAATTTTTTTAGTCAGGTCAATTAATATAACAAAATTTTGCAAATGAGCCTTTTTCAAACTTTGTGTTACGAAAAGTTCAAGAATTGCTTTCTTAACAAAAAGAATTGCTTTCTTAGCGACTAATGACAAAGAAATATGTGAACATACGTGAACCATGTAGACATTTAATATAAATTCAAAAATGTCATTCTCTCTGTCTCTCTGTCTCTCTCTCTTTCTCTCTCAATCATAAAGAAACATTCAGCATCTTTGGCAACTTAATCTTGAACAGGATAACTGTTCCATTGTATTTTTAAATAATGCATTTAAATTTAAGATAGTTAAATAACTTTTAGAATTTCTAGAAGTATTTATACAGATTGCGAAACATTGATTATCTAGAAGCCTTCATTCTTTTTTTACAATTTAATCGTGACGAGATTGCTCTTCTCTCCTTTCCTCCCCTTGTCTCTCTTCTTCTTCCTCGTCTTGTTCTTCGTTATCAGTTCGTTCCCCTTCTTCTGGCGGCCTCGTCCACCTGATGGGATGATTTCTTATATGCAATAATATCCTAACAATATTTCTAATCTACAAATAATATGGGATTAACGGTCTAACCTGATTAATGTTTCTGGAGATCTATAGAGGAAGATTAATTTGGCAAACAAGTCTTCTTCGAGGCACAAGTCGCCACTCTCGCGGACTAGATAAATGTCCAGGCAGAGGCGAAGAATCCTGTCGACGTATGGTAAATCATCGAACATGATCTTCGGCGCCATGTCGCTGACAATTTTTCGCATCATCTGACTGATGACTATCACTGCCGTGGTGTATAACCCTAGGATTCTGTTTCCGATCGTATGAGTCTCAGTCAACGAGTCACAGATACGATCTCGCAAATTTCGTGGAATTGTGTCACAAGCAAGATCGTCTCTATCATAATTATTATCGAACTTACCCGAATCCGCTGATGAAGCTTAAACCCTCGGGGAAGGTTTTGTCGTTGAATAAGAACATCATGATGTCTTTGCAATCGTTTAGAGGCACCTTGTTCAAAAGAATGTTGTACAAACGATCGTTGCATTCTTCATTTACCACCCACCATTGCTGGTGAGCGCAACAATTCTTATCCATAGATAATTGAACGCTGATATTTCTGAAGAGATAGCTCTCATCGTCTTCTTTCGGCGGTGCTAGAAATACGTGATAAATAATGATTTTATTCTTTTAAACGTTACTCCGATAGAGTGTTCAATTGCGTATTCACTTACGTAAAAGTGGCGACCACATCAATTGCTTTACAACATTGATGGTTCTACCAGTGACTTTGAGGAACTTCGGAAAAGCGTTTTGCAACAGTATGGTGGCATTCGTAGTAGTATTCGCAGTAGAATCTTGCACGTTTAACATGTCCACCAATGTTTTCCTGACAGGATTGAGCTCTCCGTCTACGTAGGGTGGCAGTTTTACGTCACGAACCTTCGTGGTGACTCCACTGGCATCTTTCGCATCTGTTTTTCTCGAAACTGTCCATTCAACGTGTATAATTACCGTCGTAGTATTAGAAGTCAATTCCGATTTTAATCTGATAAGAAAAAATAACGATAACAAATACATTTGCCGAACGTCTTTATAACATGATATGATTTGTCAATATTATTTGATGTTATTCATTTTCAATTAAATGATTGTAAGATTTTTGGTTAGAATGAAAAAAAAAAAACGTAAAAGCAATGAACAATAACTAAAAATTTCCGATACTTAAAATTAATTAATTGTATAGCTACGTGTACACTATATCGTAAATATATGTATATTGGACCTGCAATTTAGCTTTTATTGACCGTTGTTTTTATATATTTTTTACTGTTAATTTTTTATTTTAAGATAGATAATAGGGAGACCATAGTGACAGTTTTCTATCAGCTAACTGATTATCTGTGTATCTTTAGATNTATACGAGAGGTGTTCAGAAAATAACGGGAATTTTTAAATTTCGCGGGTTTGGAGAGTCCGATCGTCAAAAATTTTTTTTTATTATGTTGATATCATGCCCCTGAAGTATGATAAAATTTTCAATTGTTTACTTTGTCTGTGGCAGCCGCTAAGGTTAGACGTGTTTTTATGAGCTCGGCGATTTTTGTTCGCGAATGGAAGTTGCCAGAATGCCTCCACTGGGACGATTGAGCCTTAGTTTCGACGTCATATTCGTAAACCCATGTTTCGTAACTTGTTATAACACGTTTCAGTAATTCTGCATCGTCGTTGACTTCATTTAGTAACTCCTGAGCAACTTCCATTCGTGAACGAAAATCGCCGAGCTCATAAAAACACGTCTAACCTTAACGGCTGCCACAGACAAAGTAAACAATGAATACAGCTGAAAATTTTATCATACTTCAGGGGCATGTATACCAACATAATAAAAAAAAAATTTTGACGATCGGACTCTCCAAACCCGCGAAATTTAAAAATTCCCGTTATTTTCTGAACACCTCTCGTATATCTGAAGATGTATTTGGAGATTAACACTTTTAAGCTTAATTTCTTTCCGGATAAAGAGAACAAACCTTTCTCTATCAGGTGGAGAAATACCCCAAAATCTTTTGGAGAAACCACTGAATTTCACTGCGGCTACGTCAGAATAGACATAATTCTCGAAGAAGGTGACCGCTGATTTTTCCTTCGCGTAGATATTTTTAAGATCATTGTATTGAGTTTGCGTGTATTCACGGATGGAGCTGCCTTGTGCCGACATCGAATAAATGGGTTCGTATGGGCCGATTTGTATCTTCATAGATACATCATACGGCAAGTTCGACTCGCCGACAGTACTGCCCAGCGCGAAGAGGAGCAGAGGAAACCAAATTAAGCCAATTATGACAAGGAGAGCACCTCCACCGACCAAGTATTTGCTCATTTGTTTCTTCTTTACTCCTCTTGGCTGGGGAAAGTCCGACTCGACGCCTCGCATGCACTAAAACATTTCATGGAATATTTATTTATAATTATTTTTTATCTGTTATATATTTTATATATCTTATATATGTTATATATTTTATCTATTATCTATTTATCTATTATATATTTGAAAAATAATTCCATCACCCGGTATTAAGGTGAAATTAGTTAAAACGCTTTATCGTGTGAATGTTATATAAAAGTTACGAGTATTCGATTTTTAGGACTGATAAAATAGCAATTACAGTATGCATTGTTTCATATCATATTTCTTCTTCAAAACTTACCTTGATTTGATAAATACTAGCAAAGATATCTTCCATTTTAAACCAATCCATTATACTCATAGATGTGTCAGTCCAGATCCAATCCATGACTGCACGAAGCTCGAAAAGGAACGGGATCAACATAAATCTACGAAATAATGATCAGGTCAACATAAATGGAAATGTAAATGTTGTTCCGTAACGAACGTTTTACTGACCCTTTGAATAAGACATAATTCACGATGTTGTACGTTTTGCACAAGAAGTTACCGAGTATTCGTGTCGGGTAGCCTTGTCGCAATTGATAAGCTGCTAGTAAAAGATAGAAGCATTTCACCATGTACCAGATCTGCGGCGGAAGATTCTCGTTGAATTGTCTGCAAATAATGAACGCATGTATATATACGATACACGTGGTATGGAACAAGTATGGAACGACATAATATCTTACCTTTCGGTTACGCTCGGTAAAATGAAGAACATCCAAAGATGAACACCAAACACTAAACAATATTGGAAAATTAATTTTCCCACGATGGATTTTCTCAGGTAAAGAGCTCTATCAATAACTATCAGAGCAAATTGCAATAGTAACATCAGCAGGAAAGGCATAGGAACTCGATTTTCCTGTAAGTAAGCTGTTACGCCGCCGTCGCCTTGTTGAGTCTAAAATTAGAGAAAACATAAAATATCGACACCATCAACATTACGTATGAATATTTGAATAGCCGCGAACACATTTCGCGAAGTAATACACTTACCCCGAAAGCGGAGAATCCGAAGATAAGCAGGAGGAAGTTGAAAAAGTCACAGAGAAACATATAAGCGTACACATTTGTTTTCTCCTTACCGGCTGGACTGATGATTCTCTCAAAGAAACTTTTCATTGGTTCGCTGTATTTAGTAACGCTGTAATATCAAAGAATACCATTGGATTTAATGGGAGTCAAAGTGCGATTTCAAGATGTTAAAACGTCATTTTTCTAACGATTTGTACAAGATAGTAGTTCGCGATCTGTATCAGATATTAGAAATACAGTACAAATGTACTTTTTCCGAATTAATAAGTATAAATGCTATTTACGTCATATCCATCGTTTTAGAAAACGATTCGCCGTGAGGTTGCGCTTCTACTTGTGCAGCTGCGGACTTTTCGTCCTCGTTCGTTGTTGGCGGAGTACCGTCCGCATCACCTGCTACATGGGCATTTAAAGGTTGTCCTTGAGGTGTTTCCATCTCCGCACGAGATCTATGCATTGAAGAAACATAATTTGATATATTTACAATCGAAAATATCGAAATTACCAAATATCAAATGTTTTTTAATAGCGACTGCAACATACTCAGCTTCAACATTCTCAGCTTCAGGTCGCTGTTGCGTTGAAACAGCGTTATCGTATTGTTCTCCTTGTCCTTCTTGTAAAAGTATGGGTGGTTTCGATGGCATTATAGTTAATTTGGAAGGAATAATTTTCCTCGATTTTATGGACGGGCTCGTCCATTGACCCAAGGATTTTAGCATGAATCTGTAAATAAAAATCGTACGACATTATTCCTTAAGAAGTATTCCTATGTACGTTCCGTCATATTTATTTCTCACATTTATATATTCGTACCTATGGAAAAATAATATAAGGAGCAACAATAAATCCCAAAGGGCATAATTCGGTTTTCGTTGAATACCCATAATTCTCGGCAGAAATAGCGGATGGTTCGGTGGAGCAATTCGATTCCAAGGAATGAATTCCAGTTGGAAGATACATTTTATTATTACAGTGGCCTGAAAAAAAAAAAGATAATTATCTCCGGCTCTAATATGTCATATTCAAATAATGACTGTAGGATGTATCCCTCACCTCGATATATGCGATCAAGGTAACCCAGAAAGTTTTGGAGGGTCGCGGGATCGTCAAGGAACCCCATAGGAACACCATAAGTGGCAATGGCGTCGAGAGTACGGACGCGTGCATAATTTGATGAAGGAACACCATGAAGTAACAGAGTAAACTAGAATGCGCCAGGATTCCGAACCATATGGATGCTGCCAGCTGTATAATAGGCGGTTGATCCACTTCCGACAATTCCCTCATCTCTTCATCGCACGGGGCTGGCAAAGTTTGCGAAAAAAGCGTGCTGCGTACGTAAAATACTCGAGTTAATTGTATTCTGCGGCTGAACAAATCGTCCAACACAAATTTTAAGAAGAAAGATGATCTGATCGGCGATATAAATCATATATATATATTTTTAAAAATAATAAGAATTATTTGAAATATACAAATTTCTGATCTTGTAAAAATAAACAATTCAACGTTACAATAATTAATACAACGCAACAATAATTAATACAAAATACAAAGCATAATTTGAATCGAAAATTCACACCCGAAGAAATATCGTAACGCAATTCTCGTCTGATGCAACAAGGAATGCAATAAGAATATCTTTTTAGATATTAAAATTAAAATGTACATGTATTAATTAATATAAATAATTAATTAATATAAAGATGCATCTTTCCTCTGTGTAAAATTGATATCGAAAGCACACTCAAAGCCCAGCTCAGGAGCCACGAAGTCACACCTGAAAATGAGCTGAAGATATTCGGAAGTATTAAGGCATTCGCGCTACACAGAGGACGTCGTTTGTTTCTGTCGTTCACTGTGCACGGTAATCAAAGGGACTCGCAGGTTATTCGTCGCAAGCCAATTTTTATGGCCGTCGCATGATCCTCGTCGTGTCTGGAGCGATCATTTTTTTTTTTTCAAACGTTCAAAGAACTCGCCGTAAAATGTACGCAAAACAAGGATGGTAGGCAGTTGAATGCTAAAGGGATCATAACTAAAGTGCCGCATGCATGGACGGGCGTGCAAATAGTGTGCTCGAAATAGTAAACAAGCCGAGCATTCGAATGACCGGATTTTACGACACACTTTCGGTACCTGGAGGAGGACATGTCCAATCCTCGCTCCAAACTCGGCGCCAAGATTCGGATGTGCGGCACTGCCAGCGAGCTCCCTTTCCTGACACAGACAACACCACGCTCTTTCTACGTTTACTTCGTACATGTATAATTCGAACACGGGGAATTTTAATCAAGAGGTATCTAAGATATCGCATCATCGATTTTAATCAATCATACGTATTTTTCTGGGGAGAGAGAAGATAATATAATAATCAATTGGAGAAATAGTAATAGAAACAATAATAGAAAGAAATAAATACACACGTGTATAGAGCATAATGAATAGGAATGTATTAGGTCAGGAGATATGCAATTATACCTGCATTTATCTGTTTTAATAAATTGCAGAGATAGGACTTACTTTAGGCGGTTGTTTCGATTCATCACCCATAAATCGCTTCTTATACTTTTAATATCATGCGTATAGCATGCTGCCGGTTAAAAGGGACATCATCGATTTCAACTACATGATTTCTCGTGATTCCTAACAGGACTTGAATCTTTTCGTCGCAGATTAACACTCCGATTCGCGTGTGAGATATTCAAATGAAATATAATATTTTAAAATATTCTCTACAAATTTTGCTCGATATTTAATTTTTTTGATACGAATCATACCTTGTTTTTCTTATTAAAAATAAGGAGAGATATTTATTACAATAGTTTGATATAAAAAATTATTAAAAGTAATTAAAATATTCAAATACTCTTTTTTCATAATACAATGTCTGATACAACGTTTGTCTGTAGATAGAGTTCATCAAAGTGGAGAAAAAAGTTTTTTATTATTGCAAACAACCACAATAATTATTGCGATATTAATTGGAAGAAGATTGACAAATCAGTGCGCGCGATGTAGTGAGACGCATTTGATTCGTTAATCTTTTTTAATTAATATCTACTTCAACTATTAATATTTAATTATTATTATTATTGTGTAAAATGGTACAGAACTATTTTGTTCAGTTTAATGTGACAAACTCGACTTGCATACGAATATTGGTACGTATTGTTATATGATGCACCATGTATATCTGCACTGTTTATATATTATTTTCTTTCTGTACAATAAATTCTGTGAAATAAATTAACATTCAAAATTCGTTAACAGATTGATTCTCAAATATATTAGAATCAGAATAAAGTTCCTCTATATTATTATTCCCATTGTTCTATAAATTTCATTTTATATCTCTTAAACAAATACGGAAAACTAGCGTTTTTATATTATGTATCCATTTCACGTTCATCGGGAGCGTGGCAATTTTCCCTTTCCAATGGTTTTTGTTTCAAGTAGCTACGACGTCTAGAAGCGGAGATATTGACGTTTGCATCAATACGCGTTCTCAATCGGTCCAGCGCTTTCGTTGTGGGGCAGGACACGCGTGGAGTGATACGCGTAGTTAGAAAGCAATAGTCACATTCCGCAGATGCTTTTCTAGGAAGGCATACCTCGCGCTGTACGCGACGGCGCGCGGCCTTGTTCCCACTCCACGGCCCAGAAGAGCAGTGTGGTTACTCCGACCACGTGGTCTCCCCATCGGTCATTCACCTCAGTCGGAAAGACAAATGCAGACAAACGTAGTGCGCTGGCGCGATAGTAGATGTCACGTGCACAGTGGCGTTAAACCGAGTCGAAACCTAATGTCGATACCGCGACTTTAAGCGGCTTTAACTCGCTAACGAGTCGACGTAGCGACATGAAACAAAAAGCAATCTCTTTGGCGTGCTCTCCCGCATACATCTATATCATTATTTTAATGCCAATTTGGAAGAGTCGAGCGTGGTGAACGGTTACAGCACCGCAAATACGCTTACATGAGCTACACGCAGCCTATCTCATTCGATTTAGAATCGTTTAGATTCTTTTCTTTCTCTCGTTTTTTTATTACAGCGACGAGGTTAATCATTACTGTAGATTGAATTATAATCTATAAATTATATTGTTATACAGTGTGCCTCTCTCTGAATTTAAATATCACATGCGCCGTGTGCATCAAATTGAACGAAAAAGTTCTGAACCACTTTTTATATAGCGCCTTTATTATTAAAATAATAATTAAGAAAAATTGGTTGCGAATAAGTACACGTAATGTGGTGGAATGAGATCTGTGGAGAAGTTTGAAGAGACATGCCTTGGGCATGTCTTTTTAAATTATTCTACACAGTTCGTTCCACCACATTGCGTGCACTGAGATTTGCCAAGCTTTCATTAATACTACAATAATTATTATAGATGTTTGCAAAATGGTGAAAGACTTTTTTTTGGTCAATTTGATAAGCTTGATCTACACAGGAATGTTGATACACGTTGTGTCAGACATACTCTATATAGATACGTTCAAAATAAATTATTAAATAGAATAGGAAATGTATTAGAGGTAAAATATAGAACGTGAGAATTTCTCAATGGAATTAGCCTCAGTTTGTTGTGATAGAAGGATTATCTATATCTAGCTATGCGTATGATAAAATATAATTTCATATTAAAGTTTTTTTTTAAGCGAAATGTGAAAGCTCTTACCTTTTTTCTTGCGAATGTAGTTGGCTCGGACCTTCGCCAGGATCATACGTGTCCTCCGTCTTGTTATTTTCAGGCGATCTGTTACAGCGAGCACATTTACTACTAGCACCTACGTACTTTCTTTTTATTTTGGAATTACTAAACCTGCATACATTGCTTCTTATACTTACATATTCTCTAAATACCGGTACTAGACTTTTTACTAATTGTGATCTAATAGGATATATCAAAAGAGCACGAGCTATAGGTGCTTTCTGACGGCCGCTAATTTTGAGATATGCTTTGCAACATGAAATAGCATAGAATTAAATCTTTACCGCATATTTACGATTTGTTGTTATATAACCGTAGAATTTTGATAGAGCTATAGTTGTCATTTACGAGTAGAGAATATTTTTAGAAGTATTCTCAGAGAGAGAGAGAGAAAAGAAGAGTTTTGATAATAAATTCATCATATGCGGTAAAGTATTAAGGACAACAAAGAAAAATATAATTGAAATAAAAAATATCACGCATTACGCAATATATTCACAAGGAGTCGGCGTTTTGTCAAAATTGATATCTTAATATATCTCTTTGCACAAATACTTATGTAAAAAGCGGCAACATAATTATGGATAATTTATGTAGCTATGTATTTACAAGCTAACGCTTGAAAAGCTGGAGGAATAGCGTGAGACTAATTGATATCTAAGTTAAAGCAATTTCTCTCATATGATTAAATAATAATATAATATAATATTTCCTACATAGATAAGAAATTTTTTTGTAAAATTGCTATAATAATAATAAATATATAGTTCTTCAGTCTTGGTAAATAAACATAACGCATTCTAATCCTGTAATATATAATAATTTGTGGAAATTAACTTACCGTTCCTGCATCAGAGGTATCGGCTGCCACATTTGATTAATTCCTAGTCGTAATCCCATTCTAAAGTCTGGTTTTGCCTAAAATTTACATAATAATCGTATTGTAATTTTAATCGCAACGTTAATATATATGTGTATATATTTTTTTTAGTTTATCTGAATAATAATTTATACCTTCAGATTTGTTTTTTCTTTCATTAAAACTTTGCGAATGTATCTGTAATCGTGGGAGAATCGATTCAGATACTTTGTCATCGAAATTAGTGTGCTGTTGATCACCGCCAAGAGAAACTTGAGATACGTAAACATTGAGACCTTTTTCTGGTCTTCCTTTTCTTCGTCGCTTTTCTTGTCTTCTTGCGATTTCTCTTCCTCTTTTTTTTCTTCTTCATCTTCTTCTACGTCCGAAGGTTCGGGCGTTTTAGCCAAATCTGCACCTGATATTTCCTTTTCTTCCGTTTCCATTTCCACTGAAGTGAGACTCGTTCGATCGGGGCCCTGATTAATTTTACGATTAAGTTATGTATATTGTAAAATATCACATAGTGTTTCAATTATTACCGTGAGCTCGAAAATAATCAAATCTGTCGAGAAAAATGCGGAAGTGTATATTAAGTGCATTACGTAGTAATCAATCATTACGTTTACAAATGATAAATTTAGAACGACATAATTTTAGGACTTTGAAATATTATTTAATTCAAGCTATTTCACTTGATAAAGTTAAAAAATGTCTTATTATATAATTTTCAATCAAAATAATTATTTGCATTATATATCGACAGTATTTAATCATAATCAAGATCTATATTTAAAAAATTATTTTGATATTCGTTATATATATGCAGATACATATGTATACATATATACATATACGCTTTTTATTATGTACAACAAGCGTGTAATTACAAGAGCTACAATTGATATAAAAATATGAAATAAAATAAGCTAGATTTTGAAAGAAATTTCGCACTTTGTACGAAATTTACATAGACCAATACGAAGACGTACCTCACCATGATTGTGCGATTATAATATTGGAATTAAGTACGAGGTTAAACGATATGAAGACAATAAAGACGACAGAAAAATTGCTTCCAATCACTGCTCCTACGAAGCTGAAAGCTTAAGAGAGAAGAAAAGAATACCGTCGATAAATAAGCATTGTAATAAATGTAAGAGAATAATCCAAGTGCCATTACTGTCGAAATATAAGTTGCAGTTATAATTCATACTACGTGTTATACGTTATATTACAAAAATTATATTTAGCAAAAATATAAAATATAGATAAAAAATATTAAAAAGATTATATGATAAGATTAAGATATAAATAAAAAAATTAGATATATTATATTTTTCCTAAACATATTGAAAAGAACAGAAAAAATAAAGAGAGAGAGAGAGAGAGAGAGAGAGAGAGAGAGAGAGAGNNNGAGAGAGAGAGAGAGAGAGAGAGAGAGAGAGAGAGAGAGAGAGAGAGCGATATTACAAAGGAAATGAGAGAAGTAAATAATAGGTCTGTTCGTTTTCGCTGCACCGCTGAACTAGTGCAATAAGTTGAAGCGAGAAGTATATGTTTTCTCATTTCAACTTATTGCATTAGTTCAGCAGTGCAGCGAAAACGAACAGACTTAATGTTATGTTGTCAAAAATAAATAATTGAAACATATCAAGAAAATTGCAAATACCGCTGAAAATAAAATTAAGATATCAATAAATTTCAGATAAATATAAAACAGATAGCTTTATCTTTAAAATGAATAGTAAACAAACATTTCTAAATGATCGAAAAAGTAGTAACACAATTTGTGTGATACAAGAAATATAAACGAGCATAAAATTTTCATACACAAAATGTACCATAGAAAGCAACAGTTAACAACTGAATCTTATTGATGTGAGGTAATCTGCAGTTGATTTATCCCCAATAGGGAGCCAACGAAAGAAAAATCTTAGTGTTTGCCGAAATATAAGTGCAAAATCAAAATTAGGAACTGAATTGTGTGATTTAACTTGTTGCGAGATATAAATTACATTGCAGGACCTAAAATTAAATCTCCCTTATGAAAGGGTCAACCGCACATTATATCGACAGAGATATCTGGCATCTGCTGAGTTCTTCTGAGACAATGTTAAAAGACAAGGATAAAAGGTGACGAGTATAGGCTGATTAGTGCCTGCAGCGATGTCATGCAGCCTTTTAAAGGGGAAAGGAATGTCTCACATCGGTTGCCATGGCAGTGTCGGTCTCGGAACGCGCGCTCAGATAGGACATGGATGATTTCTTCCGTGTCAAAGGTACGCTCCTACGTCGAAGTCTCAGGGCATCCTTTTCAGTCCCACCATACATGGCGACGTGCGTCGCAATCTCAATGTCTGTTTTAATCAGCGTGTTCATCAACTGCAAGGAGACTTTCACGTCAGTTTTCACGAATCATTATCCGTAGATCGGTTTCGTGCGTCGTTGTTGACCGGAAGGGGTGCGTGTCTTCTCCTCATGGAGAAAGAGAGAAAGAAAGAGAGAAGAAGGGTTGATAGCGAAAAACATAATATGGACAGTCTTGATGACACATATGAAACAAGATTTTGATTGCAATGATCACACGAAGAGATCTCTCGATCAGTCGAATATATAGTGGTCTATTCTCAAGGTGCTTTCTCGGGAAAATTTTAAAATATCCTTCAGTAGACCTATTGTTAAACACAATCTCCTTTTCTGTTTAAATATAATGAATATAAAAAAATATTGCACACATACACACACACAGATGTATATATCAATCAGTACAGTTAAATTTTTCTCATTTGGCAGCCTCGGTGAACTGTATCTTGATTGGGAGGGTTAGTCAAACTTAACAAAAGAAACCTTATCATTCAAGGAATTTCATCACATAATCACACTCAAGTTCATATCTTTAAAAATCAAAGTGCTAAGTGACTTAAGACATGTTCTTTGATTTTACACACCTCTGAGACAGTCATTCTTCTTCCTGATTGGTCCTTCTCATGGGGAAGTTTTTTCTCTTTCCTCTCACTCTCGCTTTCGGGAAGCAAATCGGTGACATCATCGTCATCCAGATCGTCGAACATGTAGTAATCGCCCGATCTGATGGCTAATTGTAAAAAAATTGTTTATGTAGTTTTTAATATGTCGTAAATCTTGTGCTACGTAGGCGAAAGCCATGCACGGTGATGATAGTTAGAAAATGATGCAAGGAGTTTGAGCAGTTCAGACTATTATGTTACGTAATTTTAAGATAATCATGAATATGTTTCCACTATTAAAACTACACAGATATACACATACGTCGTGTCGATTGGTAAGTAACTATATAATCTATCGATATATCTAATTTATAGCATTGTATGTATATAACTAGAATTATATATTACATTGTACATTTTTATATATACAAATTATACTGTGATTGGGTTTGGAGTTAGCACAGGAACGTCGGCTAGGACAACGTCCAGCTTGCTGTAAAAAATATACATTTACCCTCTTTATTCGTCTTCGGCGAACGAATTCTGTACAATGGCCGTGTTCTTGGATAGAGTTCATCTAATAAAAAGACACAAAAAATAAAATAAAGACACAAGCTGAATAAATGGCAATATCGATACGCAGCATATGATATATTACACATTGCATTTATGTTACATCAGCTAATTTGCGATTGAATTGTTCGACTTCACCATTGACTGGATTATCGGGAGAAAGAATAATCTATCAATAGTTTATAAGAGAAATGTTGTGCACATGTTTCAGGAGTTGGCTGTATCTTGAATTCAAGATCTGTATATATTTGAAGGTTTAGGAATTATGAGATGGTAATAATTGCAGCGAATGATAATAAAAAAATATATAATGAATGATAGAATGATCACGGAAAAAAGCATTACGAGAGAGAAAGATAAAGGAATAGATATTAACAATGTAGATTTACGGAACAGAAGCGTTTCGTATTATTCCTATCGATCCTCCTATATATAAATATGCACGAACATCGATAACTTTACAAATACAAATGCTTATATACAGAGGTATCCTCCCGGATCATAACTTCAGTCATAGAGGTGTCACATAGCATATTTTACCGTCCAAGAAAATACACCCAGCGATACTATCACTTCTAAGAAGACGAGACCAACATCGGACAATGTGAGATGAGATATATATATATATATCGTGATGGATTTAGATGTGCAGGCGTGAGGAAGCGTATGTACAGGACATCGTAGCGCACGGACGACGAGGACCAGGTTGTCGATGAGTGATTACACGTGTGATGTGAGTACGGGGAGCGAGAATTCGTCGAGATGATGGATTGGCGCGGGGTGTGTAGTCCATTCATCCACGACGGCCCGATGAAGCTGGACTGACGCCGGTGTCTCACGGAGGACGTTAAGGATCGATCAGCCGGGCCTCGATCGTACGGCGGCGGCGAAAACACCGGGAATGTCTCGTCCGGCGACGGTCCTCGAGGATTCAGCTCGCTACTAGGTGGCGAACCAAACGAGATACGAGTGGGCTCGAGGTAGCCCTCGAGACTGACCGTCATGACGGCGGAATTCGGCGTGGGTGCCTGCAACAAGGATGCCGCCCGTGGCGTCAGTGGGGGCGGCTCGTCGTCGTCCTCGTCCAAAGGCGTCTGGTATCCTTGCGGCGGCGTGTGACCCGAGGACACGCAAGAGCTTACGCTAGAAGTCCTCGCCAGCGGCGCCTGACCTTCTTCTTGGCGCATTAAAGATATAGATATATTGGCGGTTACATCATGGAGGAAAGTGATTGGTTGAATGATTATAGAAATGTCCCATGTGGTGACAGTGGAATGACAAAGGTGTTGAGAATTACGAGTTGTTACGTTTAGACATGGCGGGATTTTTATTGGCTGGAGGCGAGGATCATTGAGGTGGTATCAGATTATGCGACCCCTAGTGATTATTAGGACAAAAGCTAGATTTTGGAATTTTTTTTTTCAACGGAAAGTGATATCCAGTCGGTGGCTAACTTAAGATGCTTCATGACCTAGACAGAACCTTTATATCTTCTTCAAGACGTTTTCGATAAAACATAGTTTCTTCAACGTTATCTAAAGATATTGAGTGTCACATAAAGTGTCTTACCGACTTTGTGGGTCTGGGGATCTCTGTAAGATGGTCCCTGTATCTTTTGCTGATTGGCCTTGATCTTATCCATCTTAAACTTAAGTTTCTCTAAAACAGCCTTTTCCACGCTCTCTTGGATTTCTATGCGCTTCTGATGCAGCTCTTCGTGTAGTTCCGCACCGCGGGATGCTAGAATCTTCATGGCTTTCGTCTCGTCCACTATGTGGAAGAAGTAATAGCTCTTGAAGAGGCGCTTCTGTATCAAGAGGAAGCCGAAGCACAACCCATCCCAGACCATGCCTATATTTTCACGAGGGACGTCACATTCGGTGGGATCTGGTATGTCGCTCGAGGAACTCTTGAATTTCCTCAGACACGCGATGCCCAGCAATTGTACCAGCCAACATACTGAACGCTCGAGCTAGTATCAAACAAACAATTCAACAATTGTTATATATTTCATAATTACAGCGTTACGTACTATAATTTCTTTTATCATTTTACTGATAGAAAAACACGTATGTCTAAAAGACGTCTCAGGAACGTCCTTTAGACGTCTTATTATGTCAAAGACGTCTTTACAACGTATTAGGATGTCTTAATGTTCTCTGAGAATAAGTTAATTATTAAGAGGAACTTACGTCTTTGATGAGGACGCAGCCTACACCTTGAAGTAAAGCTTTCGCGAAGATTACAATGACAGTATAACCAATTAATATGTTCCACCATCTCAAGATAGTTCCCACTGGTCTCAAGTAAAAGTCGCTTCCTTGCCAAAGGAACAGAAATGCTCCTATGAGGTAGCCAAGCGAGAAGATATTCGTTCTTTCTGTTCCAGCTAAAAACATGATTGACAAAGTCAACCACATGAGACTCATCATGCCACCACGTTTGACTATGTCCAACCACGAATGAATCTGCGATACATAATCTTTCACGGGATTCGTAAAGTTCGGTTTCTCCATATCCTTGAAAACGGAGTAGTTATGGCCAGCTACGAAATCCGTATTAGACTGCAAATTTTGCTGTTCGATGTTGAAGATCAGACTTTGCCGCACGATCATCATTAGTAAGATGAAGTCACCTAAGTGCAAAATAAAAAAAAAGTGATGCGTTGAATGAAAAATATTTGGCAAAAGCTTTTAGTTAGACACATAAGGCGGAACTTACAAATCAGTTTCTTGGGATTCGGCGGATAATGTGGATCCGGGAGGAACATCCATTCCTGCAATCTTCTCATCACTTCGGATTCGTCCCACGGATATTCTGAAGCAAGTCCGAAGAAGGCCATTTGTTACATATTTTGTCTAATATTTATATTAACGCATCACGTTACCTATACAGAGCCATGAAGGTGGAGCCACAACGATAGCGTACTGGACAGGCAGGAAAATTATGGCGAAGAACTTGAAGAACGGCCATAGTCGCGCCACGGCCTTTCTTTTTAACGAGAAGAACAGCAGCAGCCATACACAGTACAAAACGGAGTAAAAGTCCAGCCTGGTACCGATCAGCGCGACGATGCCAATCAGGCACATTTCAAGACCAAATTTGTAAAAGCCATAATTGAAGAGGAACTTCAAGCACTCTGGTATTCCTTTGTCGGCATCCGCCCTGGTGATAGCCGGGAACATCACCTGAGGAGTGTCAAACGGCTCTCCTTTGTCGATGCGATAAAACCACTGACGGACCCTAATGATTTTCCTGCAGGTCGTCACGGTGACGATGCCAATGTAACCTGCGAGTAGTTTTGGCAGTCCACCCGGATCGGCTTTTCTCATTCCGAACCATTCGGCTATGTTGTAAGTGATATTTATATATTGTTGGTTTTCATCCTAAAAAAAAAAAAACAGAAATTCTCATGCTGTTAAGAAATATATAGCGGTAAAAATATATAGCGTAAATATATAGCGGTTTTGCTTTTTATTTTATGCATATCTTACCGTGCAATTAACATTCCAATTTTTGTGATTGATATATTTAATTTGGTACAACATCTTAGTAACCATAAGAAGTGATATAGTTGCAGCCATTACGTTAATTGCCTTTATTTGAACGTTTCTGTTAAAATTAATCATGATAACTATGACGATGATGAATAAGAAATTGATCGCGCAGACCTAAAATGAATCCATATAGTTTACCTACAGTCCCTCGAAATTTATTTATACGAATAATTTATATATATGAATAATTTAATTAGATGAAAAGTAAGTTAGATTTTTGTGATATTACTTACGTCGTAGATGCACAGAAGAACGAACGAAATAAAGATAATTTTCTGCACGTGAATTTCGAAGAAGAGCCAAGTGTAATTATAGAAATTCACTATGTGCTTCTTTATTTTTTGCCACAGAGCAATTCTCTCTAATTTCGACATATCTGTAAACAATGTTGAGAGTATCTAATAACAATATTCCGTAATGTTGAAACAATGATTGTCTATTTGCATAGTTAATCGAATAGAAACCATACGTTTCAATTGTTTCAATGTGTATATCGCATTTCCATCGTCTTCTGTGAGCGTGACGTCAGTCGGCGAAGACGCAGGAATGTTGTAACTAGCCGAATGACCCAAACTCGAGTGTCTACATACATTTTCAGATCTAAAATCGAGATACGTCGTCAACATCGTGATTATTACATTATTTGTACGTGCAACTATTTTCGTACGAACTCCAGTCTGTCGATATTGGTCACTTGCAGAAAATCGTTATGGAAGTAATGAATTTGAACTACGGTGATGATAACGAAGAACGTCGGTGTCAACAATCGAACGAACAGATCTTTGATCTCATAGGTCTCCAATCCGATGTCCATTTGCCTGAAAGGGTAGTAAAAGTAGGTGTCACTCACCGGAAAATTCGTATAATTAGCAAACGAGGTGATAATTAAGCAGCCACTCACATGTCTTGGTCTATTCCGAGATATTCCCAATAAGTCGGGAAATTTTCAAACTGGTAGGTGTACACGAGAATCAACATAATGATGGAATATCCGATTACGGTTATCCAGAATACATACATCATCCTTCTCCATGCCACCCATGAAACCTGAAACGGTCCGCGATTCGGCCATTAATACATTTTTCATGGTAAACTCTGGCAATCTACATTTGTATACGTCACCTGGAATGTAATAACAAAGACGAGGAATAACGACATGTAAACGATTCTGAAGACCGTCATACGTTCGCCCATGATACCGCAGATGAACAACGTGATTGCCACCACAGCGATCCAGAATCTTGTTAACAGACTCCGTAACCGCGTGCCAACTTCTTTCATAAATTTACTCTTGATTTCGGGCGTCTCGTGACTCATGGCAGTTGTAGCAGTCGAGACGGACACGTGTAACGGTGCCACCATGTCTCTTAGCGCGGAAGATCGTTGCTGTTGCTTTCGTTCTGTCATATATTGCCTCATAGTGATCCAGAACATCGATATAAACAGGCACTGCGAAAGATCAAACACAGGCAAAAGCGAAAGATCAAGTCTAATGTGAAGTAGTAGATACATAAATAGAGATACAGTACCTATTTATATAAATTATATATTAATTAATTATAAATATTAATTAAATAAATCTTGATAGAAATAAATTTATGTAAATACTTTGTAGAAATCAGTTTTATGCTTAATGCAATTTACATTGTTTAAATTAAAGAGAAATGTTCAAGATGTCAAAGTACCTTAACTATTAGATGCCAGCGACTGAGTTTGTCAACTTTGATGAAGCCGATCTCGGAAATATTGACACCGTTTACCTCCTGTGGCAGCTCTTGGTCATTTAAGTCCATACTATAAACATATTGTCCGAGAAGTAGGAGGGTCGCATAGAACACGATGAAGGGCGAACATTTCATCATGGAAGCACGTTTGTTGGGAACCATCCATAAAATCAGTGCCCAAAGTAATAGGACGAATGTCGTCCAGCTGTGATACATTATACTCCATGTCTGAAAGATTACAGGAAAAGAATTATATTAAGTGAAAAGGAGATTATAAAATAGAAAATAAGGAGACTGTTAAGATGATTTTATCATTCCCTTTCGGCTTGTTGCTCGTAGTCCTTATTTCATACATACCATCATGATTATGTTTGTAGCGAGATACGATGAATTTACTATTAATTGGAAGATCGAGTACACCGCCATGATTATCTGCTCGACGACACCTGGCGTCTCATTGGCAGCTCCTAATTCGTAATCATTGATCAACCACATTTCGTTCACTTGCTTGTGCATAAGAAGAAGTACACTTTTATATTCATGTTATTACCTTCACTAAAACTCTGCATCTGCGTGTCGTCCTGGTGACTATCCTGAACGATGACGCTCCCGGTGGAATCTTGAAGCAGTCCTGTTCTTCCTGACCCAAACCGCAAAAGCTGTACAAAACATACAACGCTCTAATTTTTTTCTTGAGTGTACCTTAACAATAATTATAATACTATTTTATTCTGTACATTTTATATATTGCTAATACATTTGTTATTAATAATAAATTAACGTTAACTTTATAACTAATATATTAGTTTCTAATAAATTAACATTCTCTTAAAATTTGTACTTTGCCGATAATGGCGCAGATCCATGCAAAGTATATACGAAATAGCGTGCATTTACCTTTACCAGTTTATTAATGTTCGCTAAAGTCTTGTTAAAAATGATGATTGCGTATGTAAAGCTTATTCGAGATCAATTCGTGCAAATGCCTGTCAGATGTCCCGCAGTCATTTGCTCGAATGAAAATTCGAGCCGCTTTAGATATGTTAAGATGAGAGTAACAAAAACAGTAAGCCGTTAATATTGTTAATAATTAATTGAGCGTGCATATTCAATTAGTATACGTACAGGCATTCGCTCGTCGGATACAGGCATTGTCGATGACCGACTTAAGAGCGGCTTCTAAAACAATGGCAAACTAAACATAGCGGCATCCAAACGGAAAAGAGGTTTGCTCAGCATTAAACAACAACAGCACATCTGTAAGGCGAAAGCAAATAAGAATACGGACAGCATCTTAGAGTAGACAAGACAGTTTCTTTGTTTTTTATAAACAATATCCGAGAGACAATTATTTCGTTAAAAATTACTGGTAAATTAAGCAGCGTGGTTAATGTCAGTAACTTCTCGAATTAGAATCGCATGTAAATATAATATTTTATTCTACAAAATTTGAAGGGGAAACGTGCAAATACCACATATAATTATTTATTGTTCGGCAATGAGTAACACGAAGAAGATATGATGAGTAAAAAAAAATCACGGTAAATATTATAGCAATCCGAAAAAATAACTTAAAATGTTTAAAAGATTAAAGGAATGGACGGTCATAAAAAAAGAGATGTGAATAAATAAAAAAAAGACAAGAAATTTCAAGTACTAAAAATGTTAAATACATATATAGCGCGTTTAACAATTTGAATGACTTTGTAAAGTTGTCGAGAAGTTAGTGACCTTTTTACTGAAACGAGCAATTGAACAATTAAAAATTGGCATCCAGTGTTGTATCAGCGAGATATCTCTGAAATAAAATACAACTGACAAGAGAAGGAGTTGCGTGATCACAAACATATAGAAGTGTCAATTGTGTGTCGGGTCGGCTCTTTCGAAACAGATCCTTACGCGAGCCTTACGTCGCGCCGATTGCCATCTTTGAGAAGGTGTTCTGCGCTTGATGGACACATGTCTCGATAATGGAGTGTCCAGGTTCTCCAGTTTGCCGCTTAATCGTTTCGCTTGCTTCGCCTGTAACGCCTCGTTAGTAAAAGCAAGATATTTTCAAAGGGGTACTCCATTAATTGGAATCGACAAAACCACCAAGAACATTGTATTATTAGAACGCTTCGAAAATTTCGAAGTAACGAAATAACTCCTTTCATTTAGCTTGTCCATTTTTTTATTCGTTTGTAATTTGAGTGTAAAATAAATTATCATTACGGAGATAATATTTGTATATTCTTGGAGAGGAAGTATGAACGATTCAATATTTGACGATACAACTTTTATAATCCATTGAACATATCTGAACACACGCGAGCACTTTTATATTTGAGTTAGTGTAGAGGTTTTGTTAGGCGTTCAGTTATCACACTTATACA
Organism: Dinoponera quadriceps; assembly: GCF_001313825.1. NCBI lineage: Eukaryota > Metazoa > Arthropoda > Insecta > Hymenoptera > Formicidae > Dinoponera > Dinoponera quadriceps. The sequence goes on along the minus strand of NW_014557213.1, from coordinate 98,113 downwards.
GCGTTAATGTTAATAATTCCTTATTCGCACATGAGTTAATTACAATGCACGTAAACAGGCAAGTGAAGTATAGCACTGAGACAGCAAAGACTTCTAAGGTAAGCCCAAGTTCCAGGAGAAGCTTTAGTGGAAATGCAATTCAGTATGCTACTTCTAATTAGATTTGAAACGATAATCGCGCTGATTATAAAATTTAATATTTACTCTTATTTCTCTATTTCTATCGTAGAGTTAAATATCATTAATCATCTAAATTCTCACCTCACTCTAGAATTATACAAAGGCTTCCCGTTCATCGAAATTATTTGTACCCTAATACGGACTTTTTTCTAATACGGGAACAAAGCACAATTGTGTTGATAATAATAGCAATTTGAACAATTCTAACGTAACGTGGAAATTGAAAGTACCGTCCCAATTCTAAGGATTCTAAATAACGAAGCATAATATATTAAGAGCATTACAATTTGTCTTATATGTGTGTGATCTCTAAATAATACTCTTATATACACTATCCTAACTTTTCGTCGGTAAACAGCTGTACCAATCGGAAGAAATCGAATCAATTCTTACATTGTCATCTAATTCTTAGATCGATAAATGTACAAACTCACCGGTTGCTTCATGAGGAACTGGGACTGCAACGACAGAATATAATATAGCCAAAACAGCCTCAAAACATAGCCGTAGATCATCCAATCCGCATCACCCGTATACTCCACGTATCGTGGATGACTGCAATTGGTGTGATAAACTGCAGTTAACGCCAGGTAACGCGACCATGGGCTGGCGACCGGAATGAGTTCCTGTGGCCATTGGTTCTGATAGGCGAGCAACGCGATGATGTGAAGGATCACAATAATCATCACGATTCTGCAAATCACCGCGAAACCTTTCCGTAATTCCTTATTACAGGCCCACCATGTAGCTGCGCCCAGGAAAATCAGGAAGTAGAAAGCTGCCTCTATCGATGGCTTCAAGGCCGCGGCGCAGCACAGTGACGCCAGGACGATATAGGTGCCGATACGTCCCAGGAAGTTGATTATCTGAATCATGTGAACATGCGTAGGTGTAAGTTAACCGGGATGATATCGATTTTTTTAGCGACGCGCGTTATCAGGTGCGAAGCTGTCGCATTCAAATCGGTTTGTATGTCGCGTAAATGAAATTTTTCAGCGATCTTATCCCTTTATCGTGTATTGTTATGTTATTCTTTATATGGCAAAGAAATGTTGTTGAATCGATAGAATTTCCAGCAACGCGCTTAATTGGAGTGAATCTTCAAGTATAGCAAAATATTATTGAAACTAATAAATAAGGCAAAAGCACCAATGCATGGGCATGTATCTAACTCTGGACATTCCTGTTGTTTTGGTCTTTAAATACAAATATTTAAACACAAAACACAAAAAAAAAATATATGTATATATATATGTATATATATTTTATGTTGAAAGTTTAAATATTCATTATTAAGATCAAAATGACAAGAGTGTCTGGAGTAGTATGTGTCCAGGTATTGGTGCTTCTACTTTATCTTACATCATATATTGTTTCGATAACTCAAGTATTAGTTTCGATAATATTGCCGTTAAATCAAAATTTACTCCAATTACACATACTGTTGGAGATTCTATTGTATCTACAGCATTTTTTCCGTGTAGGTGAGAAATCTTTTACGTAGAAACGTGTGATTACCATGGTGGTCTTGTCTTCCGTCTTCTTTTGCTTGGAGTAAGTTTCTTGGTGAAGAGAAATAGTATCTTCGTTATCCTGTCTCACCATAAGGGCACTGCATATGAAATACATTGCGATCACGGTAGGTAAGACTATGAATTCCGGCGTTAGCCAGTAAAAAACTTCCCAGACGGATGCGCTATCTAATCTGACGAAACCTATGTGTCGGAACAACTTCTCCATAAATTCGCCTGGAAATGAGTTATTACGGTGATTAAAGGTTCGATATCTCATATTTTTCTCAAATTTTACGTACTATGTGAACTTTAATGGGATAGCATGCATTCCGCAAAAATAATACACAATGCTATGGTGTATTTACGACACTTATAAGATCATCGTTAACTTTTTTGGAAACTTTCAATGATAATATAATGTTTCGGTTAGAGGCTTGCTTACAGTTCTGGAGAAAGTATCCGTAAGGCGGTAGTGATAGGAGAACAATGTGAAAGGCGATCTGAGCTACGACTATAATGAAAGCTAGGCAAATGCAAATCTTTAAGTACGTCCTGGTGTGTTGCGGCATTGTTCCACGCATCGGTATCGGAATTATCGGGGAATAAAGCATTAGCGCCAGGTAAGCTGCCGACAATCCCACTGGCCGCCATATTGTACCTGTAAGTTCGAAGCCCGCGTTACGCTTTCCATAATTACAAATTACAAATTCTGCACAATTTATCATGTACATTTATTACGATCGATACATCAATGAAATTAAATAATTTCTCTAAAAATCGCAACTGTGATAAAAAATATTAAGATCTTTCGATAGAACTAGCGCCATCCCATTTATCCACTTCGATTATTAAGCGACTTACTCTACTTTGGCTTCATCGGAGGTTTCATTAGGGAGACCTACCCTCGCTAAGTACGACGACGCATAAATATGTAGCTTTAGATGGCATCGCGGTAACAATCATTTGCATGTTAGTGGAAAGGTCATTTATGAGGGTGGAGAAATTACTCAGAACGCAGTCAATAACGACACGTACCGAGAAATGACATTTCAACCCCTCCGAGTGTTTCATCACGACCTTTGCGCTCCTTATTGTTAGTTCATATCCGTTTTAGCGATGTTTTTTTTTATTTATCAGATTATTGTTGCACAGATTGTTGAATATAAATGCATTTTTATATTTGACTTGCCCCGATGTTAAAAAGATCGCTAAAACTTCCAAGACAGATACATTGCTGACGCAGATATTGAGTCATCACTTAGTATATTGTGTTGCTTGGAAAGAACGTGAATAGATAATTAATGTGAATCGTTGTAACAAGTTTAGTCTGTCGACGATAATTACTATCGCATCGCACAGCGTTGCAAATATTTCACGAGCGAGCATAGCTGTTCGGCTGCCAGTTCAGATTTACTATAGCGAGTTAGAGAAGGGTTCTTTGAACCTCTCTAAATATTCGCACAAGTATTGTGTTATTCGTATTTGTTTCAGTCAGCAACTTATTCTATTCGTGGCATGTGTTATATTTATCTTACAGAAATAAGGACATTGTATCGCTGCCAACTGAAGTTCGTCGCAATTGCATTGAAAGTTCGCTGTTGAAATCTCAACTTCGCGGCATCATTGTTAAATTATTGTTAAATTATCGCCCAGTTTCTCGTTATCTCATTATCATATTAATCACAAGTGATCATGGACTAGTCCTTTATCTATTGATTCTTTTGTCCTACCGGTTCCTAATGGAACCGATTCGTCGATCGTAATCTATGGGAAACGAAAGCGACGGAACAATAATGACCCGCATTATGGTAACGTGTCGGCATTTACGGCGAATGTTAATTTTGTCATGGGCACATATGTTTCCTTCTCCTTTTCTTTTAGACGAATGAGGTCACAAGTTTGGGCTAAATCAGGAAGGTTCCACGAGAATTGATTCCGGAAATAAGAAGGTCGCACGCACGAAGCTTTCGTTATGTTCTTTGGGTATTTTTACGTAACACGAAGCTTGCCCTGACGTAATTAATCATTAAGCTTGCATGATTGATGTGGCTTTAAAAATATTGTCATATTTATGTTTCTTAACATATGAAAAACGGGGAATCCTGATTAAATTGAAAATCCTGAAAATAAATCGACACATCCTAAAAAATATCGTTCTTCTAAATAATTCAGCATAAAAATGGTCACACACATTTTCAGAATTAAACATCAATTATCCGCTTCCTATATTTTTATTTCATGGAGGATTAAACATTTATACTATTTATAAAATGTCGCAAAGAATATTTTATTCAAATAATTAATTTATCTCCTGAAAGAGATTCTATTTGAAATATAAATTTGTAAGGACTTTTTAGTAATAGAGTTTTCACATTCGCGAATAAATATTTAGATAAAGTCAGTAGCTAATTTGACTCTTATGTGATATAGATACGCGAGTTTAAGCATCCGCCTCCTAATTTTAGAACACTCTTCAAGATGGTTTGAACACGTTGTTTCTCCGTGGTGCCGACTTGGAATTTATGAAAGTCCTGTTCTATCGTATGTGACTGTCTGGCACATTTTATGCTGTTCACGACGTTGCTAACAAATCAAATAGAAAGTATTTATAGTTTAGTATTTCGAATCTTATTGCTAGCAGATGCAGAAAATAAAACTGCAAGGAATAATAAACGAAATTTATCACTAGCCAGATTTCTTTCTATCGACAAAAATAGTCGAATATGGTGTGTGTTATATGTGCAGCATCGTTAACAATGATAATATAGTGACAGATTGCGAATAAGCCAACATGTGGCGAGTCGATAACACGCTGATAAATAATGACGGCATTATTCTTCCACCAACAATAGATTGATCGATATAAGACGTAAAAGCGCCCGATATATTTATTAACACCATATCATTTTATAAATATCTTATATTTATGCATATTATATTACAAATATATGATTTAAAATGGTTTTTATATATCGTATTTATATATGTTATAAATAAACGTTAAAATTGGTAATTAAAGTCGAAAGATATTTATTTTTGTAACTTCGTTATATGCATAAGATAAATATCTTTTTACTTCATTTGTTATTAAAAAATTAAAATAATGAAATCACTGAAACCAATTTTTCTGAGATATATTTAAACATTGAATAAATATATAATAGAAGTAATAATTAAAATATTAACATTAATACACAGGCAGAATATTGAAATGTAATTTGAAGTATAAATAGCGAACACGTAATCGGAAGTTGTATCATGTCTGTATCTTATGTAATCATGAATGTATTTCATCTGGTATCGCTGTCAATTAGCATAAGCCTGAATATGATTACGCGGAATATAAGCAGTTAACCCGAGTCAGATTTCTCAACGCGATCTTTTTTTTCAGTCTTTCCGCTAAGAAGCGCGATACGGCGCTATTTCGTATTTTTCGTTTAACCAGCTCTGCGTTCACCGACAAGCTAAGGTCATTAGACGACTACAGAATGTGACTGTTGCGACAATGATGTCACTGAGTGTATCTATTATCATTATTATGCCAAAGATACCGGCAAATATGTTTCCATTACATATAATATTATAGCATTTTATATTGGCAAATACTTTTACTTCGTTCCGATTTTATCATGTTTTAGCAAAAATAAACATGACAACTTATCAAATAAACATGCAACATTATATGAAAATAAAAATATTCATTTCTGCAACAAAACATTTTTAACAACTCGACAATAAATAAAGCACAATAAAACAGAAGAATGATAAAATGTCTTTATGACGACGAAGATAGCGAATAATAAATTCGAAGTTTTCATCAAGAATTGATATTGCGCAAGTCAAATGTTTTTAACATTCGTAAAAGAAGAGGAAAAGACTGAATAGGAGAGGACTCATCTAAATGGTACTCACATCCGGCTAAGATGACTGGTAGAACGACCCTGAGAAGGATCACGCTCAGCCAGTACTTCGTCATGCTTCGAACTGCCTGGATGATCTATCACCCTGAAAGAAACAAAAGTAGAAGAGAATGAAAAAAAGATAGGCAATTGAATTTAAATCCTTGCTCTTTTTTTTCCTTTGAAAGATTTAAAGATTTCATGACATGCTGCAGTCGGTCGTAAACTCTCAGAATCGATAAAGCGCTGCCGCAGTCGAATACCTTTAACCTGGTTTTGCTAAGAGACGCAATGACGTTCCGCACTACGCCCTTTTGAATCTGAAGACTTTTCATGAACCGGTTTCTATCGTCGGGTTTCACATGATGCTTCCTCCAGCCGTCATGCTAGTTGATTGCCCTCATACGATTTCACCGCGCGGCTATAACATGAACTGAAGAGACTAATGAATTCGAGACTGGTGACTATTTTTGTCCGACGTGAAATTATTACAGAACGATAATCGATATCAATACAATCATTATTTGAAGTCGTCGTATTATCGGGAACGATTGTTTGAAGTCTTTGCGAACAGAACAAAGAGGACTGGGCGAAGATTCGGGACGAATTGGTGCCCGATAGTTCTCGAAATGAGCGCTATTAAAGGAGTTCTGGGAATAGGAGCGAGTCTGTTTTTGGTCATCAGAGGATTCAGTAAAAAGGGGGGCGCGCCCACCTTAATTACAAGCCAATTACATAGAGACGACATCGTCGGGAGGCGCGCCAGTTACGCTTTTATCGCATGAAGATGCCGGCGGTAATGATGTATATGGTGAAAAGGGGGAAAAGTCGTGACGTCGCGTGACGATATTATTCCGCCGTGGATAATCCATCAATTTCGCTGAACAGTTCTGTGCGAGCCGAACATGGCTTCTGCATCATATGAATCATAAAATGGTAGGGCGTTGAAAGGTGGATGTGGTAATTAAAAGCAGCGTGCTTGAATGTACTTTCTTTAATTGCAACGGCTTGATTCTTCCGTGCGATTTCGAGAAAATCTATTCTCTTCTAAGCCGAACAGCTCATTTCTACGAGGAAAATCGAGCGATGACAAAGAGCCGGTCTTACAGTTTGTTATAGCCGCTGAAATAAATTTATATATAATGAAAATGAACATTTATATACATGATTTTTCTTTGACCAGACGAGGAAGTGTGCCGTCGGATATCGTCAGATGACCCGTAAGGCGCGTCTAATGGCATTACTTATCGGATCCCCATATGGAGAGGGAATGGGCGTCGCCTTTCTTTTCGGCAAATAATATATCGTCGGACAACGGCGATGTGTACACGTATATATTCAGCGTGATTCATGCATTAATATAATCTTTCTCCGAGTCGAAATTTTGATCCTATGTTAAACCTTAATTTTTACAATATAGTAGTTTTACAAGATAGCAAAATAGGTTCAATTTCGATCCTAATAATATAATATAATCCCTATTTTGATTCTGAAGATGTCTTGAATTTCCATTTTCGTTTGTTTAGCGTCAAAATAGGTTGTTGAAGATAGTATTAAAATTAAATCGGTAAAATTAAAGATTCGAGAGAGAGAGAGAGAGAGAGAGAGAGAGAAGTTAAAAAGTGTCAGTACCGTTAAAGTAGGTTTTTATTAGTTTAGAGACTGTCTAAATAGGCATAAACTATCCTTAAGAGTGTTAGAGTAGCATCTAAATTTCGGCTCAGGTCTTTAGCGAAATATTGAGGGAGAGAGGGAGAGAGAAAACATTGATTCTTATTATTTTTCTTCTACATATTTTTTGACGCGTGCATTTCAAGAAGTTTCAAAGTTCAAGATCGAATGCAAACGCTACCAAGCAAGAACACGCGTCGAATACTTGCACGTAGCACACGTATGCGTCACGTGTGCCGTATTTTAATTGGCTATTTTACTCGCGTTTATTCATGTTTATTTGAGTTGTCCGAGGCGCGTTCCCATAATATCTGAAGTGTCGCAGATATTCGCATATTTAGATATACATGTATTGAAATTTCGTGAATGAACGCTTATCTCGCTCATTTGCACAAGTCATTTAAACGATCACACGCTATCGATGTCGGACGGTCGTGGAATTAAATAATGCAGAAAAAATTATATATTGATATTGATTATAGTTTGAGCTTGATTGTCGTGGATATAATGACATGCACTGTTAGATGCAAGGCGCGTTCTGAACACTGTAATCACCGAGCCAGTAAATTGCGATGTTAGTGAATGAATCGCCGATATCTATAGTTATCGTAATTGATTGGACACTATAAATAACAGCTTCCGTCTGATTATCGACTAAACTATATCGACAATCTAATAGTCTACTTAAGTCTAAGGGGAGATATCTTTAATCATTGTCGAGTGAATGTCCGTTCCAGAGCAAGTCTGTCATTGCGCGTAGAAGGTGCAAGCAATCAGTCACTTGTTAGTACCACTGCTTCAGATTCGTAATTAATCTAATTATTTCACAGATGTGCCCTTTCATTCCAACCTTGTTATCTGTTTACACGAGTTACAGAGAATTACGCGTTTTGATTGAACTTCGTAATAACGATACCCGAAATACGCGCGAGTTGCGTGTGCGAGTTGACGTGTTTCGCGCGGGGATGCGTGTCACACGCCATAATGTCGAATTAATCAAGAGAATGCACAACGGTCGCTATTCAAGGGACAAATTGTGCTAACGAAACAACGCGCTGGATTTCTGGCGTCCGTTTTAATAAACGACGTTGGATTATCCTGACGTTTCAAAGAAATCCTTTGGCCAGCTAAAATTACAACCATAACTCTTTTTTTCATATCGGTTCTTCCCACGTGACTTATTCTGGCGTGACTTCAAGAAAATATATCAAAGACGCCAGAAAGCATGTTACAAAGAATTTATGAGCTACGAGGCGTTCGTCAACTGGTTTTGCCGTTCGTAAAATGCTCAGCTGGACATTAATCGTACACGACTGACGTAATTGAAAAAGAATTGAAAAAGAAAAATAATGAAAACAAGATGACATGATTTTCGAATACGTGTCATTTTGTAAGCGTAATTCAGACGGGACACGCTGGCCGTAATTTTTAAGTCAACAATGAAATCACGTCTGTTATTCGCAAGGAAAAAGATCAATGGCATCCAATGGTAACCAAAGAGTATCGCGACTTGATATCCGCGGTTGGCAGAGATTGTACAATAACAAAAGAATGAATTGCTTCTCTTCCCACGTCGTGTCAGTTTTTATCGTAACGCGCAAATGGAAGTGATGTGGAGACCTTGTGCGCACAGTTGTGCGATAATCCGGCGGATATCACCGAGTGTGAAAGTGAAACTGTGTGTATGTTTTACACATGCGATCGTTACGGAAGAAAACGGCCACGCTACGCACCATAACTTTTCGGCGCGATTTTGCATGTAAAATAATTTCATTCGCTGCACGCTGAGTCAGCATAAGGAACGGCCTGGTCACTACGTACGTTCCCAATGGCCCATGCTTTCGTTTATCGCCAATCGTTATCAGCGCTATTAATAATATGGTGGTGATATCGTGCTCGCTCGTCCATATATAACATCTTCTTAACCACTTATCTGATCACCGGGTGAGTCAGGCGAATTTCCGCTAATTCGAACCCAAACAAACTACCTGCCACTTTTCTAAAACTGTTTGATTCATCGGATGCCTTTCGTAAAAGGCATGCGTAAAAGGCCGGCTGCTAAGCGGAGAAGGAGTCAATTTTATTGTGAGTTACCCGGTTAAGGAAAATTTTAAGTTCGATCAAATCATGTTTATTACGTGATAACGAAATTATCGACCTCAATCTGTCGAACCATATTCCGTCATTCATTTATTGACCAAGCAAGAATGAACGTTTTCGTGATTTTTAAACCGAACACGACTCTTTTCAAACGCTCTTCCTCATGCGTCATGTCTCTTTGTGACTTCCATTACCAAATGTCAACAAATACCAAGGCAAAAAGTGAACTCCGTGTATCCTGTCATTGTTTTCATGATATAATTGTTTTGATGATTGTCATTGTTTTGATGATAATAATCGAAGATAGCGCGCGATTAGCACATTCGCACCTACGTAAATTCTTGTTCCAGAAACAGACGTGTACCTTATGTGAATACGCTGATACGCCGTTTCAGAGCATTCCCTTCCAAGGACCTCGTCCCAGCTGTCCTTAGGCCGATCGAAGCCCGAAGGGAACAACATGCGCTCCTCGGTCCGCTTTTCAGCAACCGTGAAAGCAACGCACCAACACGACCTGAGCTTCGCACACGGACACACAGTATCCACAATATGCTCTACGACCGCGCTCCGTTGTGATATTGATTGTGACTTTATGAATGATAGCTCTCTTTCTTTCTCACGTACGCCCACGTGTTACGGCCGGCAAAATGCTTGGAGCATCGGCCGACGCTCTTTTACAATCAACCTTTAACCGACCATCAACGTCTGATGACTGGCACCGGTTCGCCACCGACTGACTGAACGACCAGGCGCCTATCCGAGAGCAGTCTGACACGTATTTGTACACACAACAGACTCTGCGAACATGTGTGCGCGCGTGCATGCGCGGCTTTGTGCGTCATCGGCAGTACCGTACAGCAACGCGCTCGAGTCTTTTCTTTTTCGTCTTCTCAGTGTAATCTTAATATTATTATTAATAGTATTAATCGCTGCTCGATCAAATGTTTCTTCAGCTACGTCTTTTCATCTCTTTTAATATCCTCACGTTTAAACGAGAGCTTTCTGTTACCAAAGTGAACTAACATTTCCATGTAACCATTTATGTCCGGGAATTTTTGTCACGAAGAGAAACAATTGATAAATCAGAAAATACAGCATCATGTATTATCCTCCTTTCTGTACTGTTAATTTATTAAAAAATTAATTTATTATAGAATAAATAAAGTCCTTTCTGTGAAACCTCGCGGTCCGTACAGAGATGGCGCTTAACGTCCCACACGGCGGGGAAGCCGCGTTGTCAAAGAAGCGAGCTTGCTCTATCGGTTACATATATACGTACAATGCGATTGCGTGTTATTAGAATCACACGCAATTAATGTATAATAATAATTTTTAATATAGCTTCTTTTATAAAAAATAAATATGATTTTTAGCGGTTGACGACGTTTTCGGGGTCTACCGAGTCTCTCCTTTTCGGCTTAAGTCAGTCTTTCACGAGAGAAAATGTCGATTAGACGTCCAACTGTTTCATCATGTAATGAAAAAATGCGAGTATCGAGAAGCTGAATCCCAGTGGTACGCAGGTAGCTTTGATCCACGCCCATACACTGCAAATAGGCACATTTTAACAGCGCATTAAATGAACTAGAAAACTGAGAATGCTGTGTCATTAGGAAATAATTTACCTAGTTGTACGCATCATGACATGACAGCAAAATGCTTGAGGAGTGGATAATACGTCGAAGAATATATTTTCAGACATACCTACTACGTGAGCGGCATTGCGATTTCAATGTCTACTTTTACACTTGTAGCTATACTCGTCAGTCTTTTTATTCACACGGTCACATGAAACAGACAGATAAACGATGACGTGTTCGAAGTGCAAATTCTTGTCAAACGTCACGTTATAAAAAAAAATGTGACTGTGTGAAGTAAAGCCTTAGAAGCGTATAAAAATATAGCGAACCTCACACAAAATCACTCAATTATTTCATCGTTGTTTCACCTCTCAATCTACAAGGTTGTTACGCAAATGTAATTACTAGCGCATGGTCTATGATTAACATGAAGCGCAATGATTTTAGCAATCTACGAAAAAATTGGAGACGGGAGGGGAATGCGAAATAATATTGTTAATGACACGTCGGAAATGCTGGATTACTCGTAAGGGTTGTCCGATATAGTATACGGTTCTGTTGGGAGAATTCCGCTTTCGTAGATCACCACAGGGATGAGCGGAACGTCGTCACTGTCCGTTTTGGTTTGCTCGATCTTGAAGACCACAGCTTCGCCGCTAACCACCTGTAGTTTCAAATGTTGACAAGTCAAACACAAATATATCGAGTAATTATACTATATAAATAATATGATATCAAATTACACTAATAAAGAAAAATTATTCTTACATAGAAACAAAATGTTAGATTCAAGTAAATCATTAATACTACTTAGCAAATATTTACTTGGATTGAATAAATTTTATTTGGATCATGTAAATATTTTTTACTCGGATCAAGTAAATATTACTTGATCCGAATAAAAAAATGCTAAGAAATATTGGAATAATTATTTACATTAATTCAGTACTATTTTTTTCTATATACAAATTGTGTTTCTAGTACTAGACAAATTCCTTTTACGAACGACGAATTATTGTCACAATGCTAGTGGAACGCTTCGTGTACTTTTAATTACCTTCCCAAATATCGTATGATGGTCATCTAGCCAAGGTGTCGCTATCGTGGTGATGAAAAATTGGCAGCCGTTAGTATCCTTGCCGGCGTTCGCCATACTAACGAACAGTGGTCCGTTGTGTTTCACCTCGAAGGTTTCATCCTCGAAGTATTTGCCATAAATGCTGATGGAGCCAGTACCGTCGCCATTTTCGACATCACCGCCTGTAATATATAGTTATAAAGGTTGGGTAAATTAACTTAAGTTAAAAGTTAATTGTCCAAAAATGTATATATAAATCGAATCTAATTATTCCTTTTCTGAGCTATATGTATAGTTTTGCATAATTAATTTTTAAGTGTAATAAATTAATTTAATTTTAACTCAACTTTTAATTAATTAGTTTGTTTGGGTAACTTAACAAAGTTGATTGTACAGACCATTAACTTTTAACTTAATTTAAAAAAAGTTAATTTACCCAACTCTGGTTATAAGTATCGACAAATATCTCGCGAAATTTGTTTGATAAATGTAACATTGGTAATCGGAAGCAGGCACCTTGAATCATGAACTTCTTTATCACTCGATGAAATCTGGTTCCCGTATACTTTTTGCCAGCCACGCCGGTGGTGGCGAGAGTGATGAAATTTTTCACTGTTTTCGGTGCGATGTCACCGAACAGACCGATGACGATTCTTCCAACTGGATGATTATCGATCATGATGTCGAAGTACACCTTATCTGTAATCTTGAAGGTTTCCGCCTTAAAAAATGGAACAAACTTATTATTCTTCAGTAATATTCCTTCATCTTCCACGTGGGCGATACGCAGCGCAATTATTCGTAATGAGGTTGTTTCGTTGAAAGAAGGAGAGAAACAAAGAAAGAGGTCAACGACAATTCCGGGAGAAATAAATTGGCGTATTAAATTAACCAAACGCGCGAAAGGTTAATACGCGATCGCAGGCGCAAGTGCAATAACCAACAGAAGTGATGCAGAATGGAGCCATTAATTTATTCGTCGGATTCTCAATGCTTGATGTATTCGAAGTGGCACACATTTGTAGGAGAGTCGCCCACGCGCGCATTTGGTCTTCATGATGCGCGCATACGCGCGTCTACAAGCAGGGAAACCTTATGACATATAAAGGCGAAATACACACGTTTGACCTATTATTATATCACCGTATTTGTTGGTTTTTGCTCCGTAATCCAATTTGTATTTGTATTTGTTCAATAATTTGAACAAAATAGATAGATTTATCGTCACATGACCATTTAATGTCGTCATTTGACCAATGAGAGATCGATATGAGATCTTCATCGCAAGATTCATACAGCGGTATAATTAATTGGCTTCTGCTGATTAATTCTACCGAGACTTCCTGACGGAACACGATATAACGCACATGATGCGAAGGGATGACAATGTTGGGCCGTTTCGAGGATGCTTAGTCGCGATCTCATACAAACAGTATGCGAAATATATGCAAAATGACCGGGATATGACCGCGGCTGAGATCTTTACTCTGTGGCCCGACAGTTAGAATCACATATTAACGGTATCCGAAAAATGCAGTATCTGTGATTGGGAGAGGTGGAGGATCGTGTTAAGTAGCGAACGGTACCTCGATGGCAGTCGAGGCAGCAGCCACGAGGACGACGATCGTCAGCAGGCGCTTCATGGTTTTACGATTTCGTCCCGAATGCTGTTCCGAAGCGATGTGGGCGTCGCGGCACGGTTTCCTTTATTAATCGGGCTCCGCGGTGCAGTTGTATTCTGCCGCGGTGTGTACGGCGTAAGAACGACGTACGGAACGTCTCCTCGCGGTGGAAGTCGCGCGTCTGCCCGCGATACGTCGTCGGCAGCAGCGTCGGCGCTCTAAATTGAACGAAGTAGCCGTATGTGTAAATCCGGACCCACAATAAGGGTAGTGAACTTATAGCCTTTTGCTCTAAGTGATAATATGTAACGTGATCCCTGACAGAAGACGTTCCTCGCGCTGCCAAAAGTTGCAATAATGCTTAAATTTTAGGAATTGCGACGTTTGGTAGCGCTAGAAATACTTGTTGAAATTTGAAATTACGTTGCAATTTAATACTTAGACCTAAAAGCCTAAAGGTTTATTATACGTATTACAGATCTAGACATAAAAGGGCGGACACAAACACTGAGGTCATGAATTTTTGTGCTAATACTTAAGATTTTTTCCACTTCAGTTATCATATCATCATTACCATCCAATGGCGCACGGTTCAAGTCGGCCTCCTCTCTCTAGTTATCATCATTGCCTATTCCTATTTCGTGAAGAGCGATACTTTCATAATATTCTTCTAAAATAATATAATATCAAAGGCATACCTTTCTTCGAGAGTTTGATTTAAAATTTATGTAATTAGGATAAATTAAAATTACTATTGATAATATTATTGATGATCTCGAAGGGCTATTACGGAAGTATTGTTTATCGCAACGGTCGAATGTGTACATTTATAAACAATATAGAATTTCCCACTATAATAAAGTTCTCTTTTATGATTATATGAAGAAGAAAGGGTGAGGAAAAAGTAAAATCAAAGAAGTAGCGCTAGGAAGTGAATGAATATTAAAATAGGCATTTACTACAATTCTTTTTATTGATTTATACTGGAAATTTGCACAACAGATTAAAAGAACTTCTGATCTCAAAGAAATCTATTACTTTTTATATATTTTTAAGACATTACGCTATTTTTTTAAACTTCCTTTACAACCCAGCGAAATTTGAAAATAATTAAAAAGTTTAAAATGGCTTTATCTTTAGTTCGTTGAAACGTACAAAAATATGAAAGCTGCTATATATTAATATTTAAAGTCTTCAAAGTTCCTGAAATGTTTTGTCTCAAGTATTAACGGTTGAATATTTTTGAATAGAAATGGAACACGCGATATATAAATCACACACACACACACACACACACACACACACACACAGAGGCACACTCAATTATGATATAATATTCATAGAATACATGTTTTAACTGATTTGTAACACATATTTACGAATAAAGTCCCAAAATTCCAATAAGTTTCCAATAAAATTCCAATAAAGTTCAACAAGTTTCCATAATTGAATCGAACACTGAGGAGTACGCATTGCTGCCATTGCTGTCATTAACATATATTTGGCAGGAAAATATGACTGGGGCCATTGTACATATTAGAGTGCTAAAATCTCTGTTTCGAGGTTCAAAGATCCTCGTCGTATAATCGTCACGGCTTCGACAATCTTCGGGACCCTCGATCGAGTGGTCCCGTTACTCTCGATCGCCGACCGTGGCAAGTATTATAAAAGCGGGGAGTATCATGTTCTCAAGCACAGTTTCGTCGAAGATGAACCACGGAAGACAACCACGACAAGAATGCGTGAGATGGAGGACGTTGATGGCGATGACAATCGTCATCTTCGTCGTCGACGTATTTTCGGTTAAGGTCGCACGAGAATCAAGCGAGAAGGAGTTGAAGGATGTTGCTCAAGAGCAGATCACTTACGACGGTGATCAAGTATGGAGGATATACAAACCCGAAGCGAATAACAGTTATGTGAGCGAGCTGGTGGAACGTTACGACGAGGACGGTTGTATGTAATGACTTCGCGCGTAAATTTGCCTTAGAAACAAAATGATATTTGTCTTGAAAGCGAATTCACAGATTTGTGCGAAAAGGGTTTTTGGGTTCGGGTTATGTTGACATTTTCTTTTTTTTGGCATAGCGTACTCGATATGGTCGAACAACGCATCAATCACCGATATTTTGATACGAAGTTACATGCTCGAACATGTGGAGTCGGTGTTCAGAAACGCTAAACTGGACTATGACATACTGATCGACGATGTGCAACAGGCAATCAAGGACGAGAACCCTCCACTTACGCCGGATGAACAGGAGGAGCTCGAGGGACGCAAAGGTTTGAGGCTTTTATTAATTTTATTTTACAATTATACCTATATCGTGAGACAAAACTATTGAGCGATTACGGTCTTATGAAAAGAAATATTCGTCCAAAACCGCATTTATTATTATTATTATCGGTAATAATATTTGTTCGTGAAAGAGCTCATGCAGATTGTTTTTTTTTTTATAAGATAGTTCAAACGCTTAAAAAACGTATTTAGATACTGGCATATCGCTGGGTGCTTTTATTAACAATTTGCGAGATCGATTAATCGCCGCTTATACCGTTTGTGCTTCGATATATTACGTTGCTTTATTATTTTTTCGCCTTTATAAATAGCTGCAACGAATTAATAATGAAGAAAAGAAACTAAATCAAAATTAGACTTGTGACCCACTGACATTGATGAAAGTTAAGGAAAAACCTATTGTCTATTCGCTGTCTAAGCCAGTCACGTAGCGAAGAAAGCTAACGAAAATGAATCAAACGAACGTATCCTTATCTGGAAGTACATTCGAAAGTGATTCGCGGGCAGTTGCGCGGTTATAGATAAATAATAACAAAATTATCGAATAATATAACTTAAAGTTATCAACTGAATATAATCAAGACGTGTTCCTGAATAATTAATGCTATTCTACAACATTCTCTGTTTTCTATTCTTTGTACCAGTTATAATTTTTCAATTGTTTTCTAACAAAAAAGAGAGCGTATTACATATTACGTATTACATATTAAAAATCTTCGTATCTGAGACAATGTGAGCTATTGCAAGACAATTCGAAATTTGGGTGTATATATTTGTTTGAGAAAGAAAAGTAATAACACACTGACGGTCCTGAGTTATCTAATTTCCATTCCTTCAACGAGAAGAAATAATTGGAAATGAATCGGGGTTATCGGCCTCGGGTGAATTCCACCTGGTAACCTGGTTCCGCTTCAATGCTGATTAACAGTTACATTTCATTTGTACGCGCGTGCGTAAAGCGCGTGTGAAACGCCACGTGCAGTCGCGGCACGTTCTGCGCTATTTTTCGA
The DNA here is from genome assembly GCF_001313825.1 of Dinoponera quadriceps. NCBI lineage: Eukaryota > Metazoa > Arthropoda > Insecta > Hymenoptera > Formicidae > Dinoponera > Dinoponera quadriceps. The sequence goes on along the minus strand of NW_014557213.1, from coordinate 81,160 downwards.
CATTTTTCCGCGATCGTTTGCATATATGCCCGTCTGATCTCGATGCCGTTACTCGGTACGGACTAGATGGGACATGCTTTCCGATTTGAGTCGCTATGTTTACTTTACTGTTAATCGGTTTGGGAACCAGGAAAGTTAATGTCACAAATTAACGCTTTTGTGAAATGTATTGTCTTCATTGTACAACTATTTACTCACGATTCGCGACATTTTAGCGAGATTTCGCGACACAGACTTTTAAAGAGCTTCGCAGTCAAGACGAAGTCTCTTTTATTTAATGTAACAGACATGGTTCACGCGGTAAGGGGAGTAATTGTGGCAAATCAATATACAATAAATAAATTTTGCGTTAAGAACGGTCCATTGAAATTTTGTGTTAATTTAACATAAAGAAAATATGTTAAAAAGTAGACAAATATGTATAAATATGTGTAAAAAGTACACAAACATAATTAGTTAAATAACACATTCATCTTGCCAACGTATGTTGAAAATTCCCGTAGATTGTTTTTAACAGAAAATTATTTACTGTGTACGTACACATCGAGTTATTATCAGATGATCAGTTGAGATCAACCGACTCCAAATATTAGGTGTTCCAGTTAGTTTTGAGGAATTTTTTGCAAAAAACACGTTTATTTTAGAAAGATATTAAATCATATTTTATCCAAAATATTTCCCATCTCTAGCACCTTTTCTGGCAATAAGTGGATTCTGCAGTAAAAAAAATGTTCGTCTTTCGAGTCAATTCATTTATCGAGCCATTTTTATATTTCATCATATGTTTTGAAGTCAGCAAGGTTGTGCTGCATCGATCGAAATAAGTAATAATCTGAAGGAGCACAGTCTGGTGAATACGCGGCATATGGTAAGATTTCTTATTGAAATGCCGATAACATATCTTTAATTGCTTTTGCAACATGTGGTCGAGCATTGTTGTGCAACAAAATCACTTTGGGTTTTCTTTGAGCTATTAGTGGACGTTTTAACTGATAGAACAAACTCAGAATAAGTTTCTGAGATGAATCGGTGAGCTTCGGCAGCCGTTTTCTTCGAATTAAAGCAGTAAAAGTAGTAAAAATAGACGACGAAAATGTTCCTTATTACGTTCCATTTTCAATCGCACTAAACAATATGGTTATGTTTACGAATATACAGGACCTGTGTCAAATGATTTGTAGAAATGTCCAAGCTTTGAAATGACGTACCAACTTTCAAAATGTATCTAATATATTTTTAGCTATAGCCATTTACAATGAGCTCTCAAAATTAACCGGAATATCTAATATTACTTTATATAATTTCAGATGTATACATATTGGTTTGCTTACATTCGAATTTAACCTTTTGAGTGCTGTGGACTATATGCGGTTAGCTCCGCCTGGCGCGCGGTTCGACTGTTGCCGGCGCGTAGTTTGCGTCGTGCGTAAAATTAATTAAAATAATCAATGTTCGAAAATAACTTTCTGGTATTATTCAAGTAGTTGCGTATTTAATTGACAGAGTTCACATTAGCGAAAAAAGTATTCCGTCTCCAGCGATCGAAACCGCTAGGCGCGCGCCGTCCATGCGGATTGCTTACACCGGGAATATTCAGCACTTAAAAGGTTAACAAAATTACAAAATTCAATTTTTAGAACATTTGAACTGAAATCGATTAACACTTCCTCGAATACGCTACGAGGTTGCACAAGGCGAATAGCGACCCATAACAGCGTGGTCATTTCGGCCACGAAAAATCTCGTCCGGTTTTTTCGTTTCTCAAGTTAGGTTGTCGAAATAAACTCTCAGCGGTGTCATCGAAATATTCCCGACATTCTCATCATCGAAGTGAGGCTTTCAGTCGTTTTCTAGCTCGTTACGCTTGGTGGCAGGCAGTCAGAATTAGGTATCCACGTCCTCGTCCTCTTCGTTATCCTGTAGCTAGTGTACACGGTGGAGGTGGTCCTTGGCATTTTAAGAGAGTTTTCGGGGTGAGCTTCCTCAAAAGCGCGCGCGATTCGCTTCGTCGATTCAGAATAGTGCTTTGTTGAATGCAACAACGTTTACGAGGCTATCGAGACACGAGGCGCGATATGATAGTTGAAGAGTTCGGAACGCTCGGCCTTCACTTTGCTTCGTACTCGATCTGAATCTACGGAGCGGTTGTTGAACGATCGCACGAGAGCGCGCAAGGTGCAAGCTTCGAGTAATCTTGAAGGTATACCCGCCAGGTCATAGAATGGAATGGACCAGTTACCATCGCCTGGAAGACATTCATGGTTACCTGGACTACCTCGCGGAAACTTATCCCGACCTCTGCTCCGTCATGACTATCGGCCACTCCATCGAAGGTCGCCCGCTCAAGGTATAGCCGGCGCTTAACCCTGGTGTTTACGTTCCTGTCGTGATCTTTATCTCAGACAGCATATGATTATCATTCGTATATATTGTGCATTTGTGTTGTGTGGGATGTCGACTGAAAATTCAAGTTTGAGATCGTCCTGTGAATGTTCAGGTTATAAGGATCAGTAACGGCAAGCCGAACGCGCCGGCGCTCTGGATCGATGGCGGCATTCATGCCCGCGAATGGATTTCACCCGCGTCCGTGACCTATATCATTGATTATCTGGTCGAGAACAGCGAGAACCTGGAAATAGACTATTACATTTTACCGGTGGCGAATCCGGACGGATACGAATATACCTTCGCTTCCGATCGTCTTTGGAGGAAGAACAGGAGGAAGGCCGGCTACAGCGGTTGTTCAGGTGTAGACTTGAACCGGAATTTCGGTTACCGTTGGGGCGGAAGAGGCACAAGCAAAGACGTCTGTCGCGAAATATACGCAGGCACCGCACCCTTCTCCGAGCCGGAAACCAATGCTATTCGGAATTTCTTCGAGGCCAGCTCGGCGAACTTTAAGGTCGATTGAAGTGTCTCACTTCTTTTGATTTACTAGGGTTCGCTTTGAAACTTAGGAAGATACATTAATTTGCCATGCAACGATTTTACCAAAAGTGGTGAATTTGTATTTTAAGTATGGCGATAATTATTAATGATATTTCAAAATTTTTAACTTAAAATACTTTAGAAGAGAATAGCTGTAATATAATCGCCGTCTTTTTTACCCTTTTAAAAGAAGTCATTTATTTTTTTTACTTCTAACGATTATCTTTTTTAAAACTTTTTAAGCTTTTATATCCAATAGAGAGATATTTCAACTTCCTACTGAGGAAAATGGCATAATCAAAAAGAAATTTTATTTGAAGGAAATTTTTTTAATCACAAAATTTATTTCATTGAACAAGTTATATAGTTGTTATATGAATTTCTAATTGATTCAATGATTGCGATTTTGGCCAGCAATTATATCGACGTAACATATTGTTGTTTCAACAAATAACTCGTTCGGTGGACACAAATATTTTTCTGAATATCACGGGGTGATAGCCGATTTTGTCAAACCAATCACTTTTTTCTCTTAGTGTATAACAGACTCCATTAATGCTATCGCATTCTTTAGGCAAAGTAACATTGAAAATTTCCAATTAGGCGTATCATTTCTGAACATTCGTGCATTACGAATGTTGTTTATCCTATGAACCGGGAACAATGCTCCAAGGCAGCAGTCATCATGCACAAATATTTTGAAATGATGCGCCTAATTCGAAATTTCCGATACCACTATGCCTAGGGAAAAGAATAGCATTAATAAAGTCTCTTGTATGTCTTAACTTCGAGTCAAACTTCAAGATGTTCTATATTCAAACGTGACGTTTTTTCCGATAGGCCTACTTGAGCTTCCACAGTTACGGCCAATACATTTTGTACCCGTGGGGATATGACCGGGTAGTTCCACCGGACTATCTCGACCTCGACAAGCTTGGTCATCAAGCAGCAGCAGCCATGAAAATGGCAGGCGGCGCTGGAAGTGTGTATACTGTCGGCAATAGTGCCCAATTGTTGTACGCAGCCAGCGGTGGCTCGGATGACTGGGCGAAAGCTCTACTCAAGATCAAATATACGTACACCATCGAACTAAGAGACACCGGCAGATACGGCTTTATCCTGCCAGCGCGTTACATTATTCCCACGGCCAAGGAAGCGCTCGCTGCGGTGGAAATAGTCGCGCAAACTTGCAAGACGGAATAATTGTTGTTAATCGATCCGCATGTAAATTGACCGGAGAGAGGTTCGAGCGATCTTTATGTTACTTTATGAGAATGAATCTACCAGGAAATATTTATGTTTTGCGAGTGTACTTATTGATCAAATCGTTTCACACGTAAGAGGCATCAAGTGGGTACTGAATACCAAAATTATTGGACTGATGCAAAAGTTCGTTCCGTTCCTCAATCAAAATATACATATAACATTTATTTATTTTAAGATACAATAAATCAATCTTAAGCAAATTTCATGCGGTCGTAGTAAACTCTATCAGTTACTATATGAACAGTAAAACGATTTGTTAAGACTACTGATTGTCATTCGCTGGATTATTTTGCCGAATCTACAAATTATTTTGCTATAAGAATAGATTAGTAAGTGTAGGAAGATATTATTTTGTAGGAAGACATTATTTTTCTAGAAATGCTTCCTTCGCCACAATAGTTTACTTCTTTTGTTGTTAATCAATCGAATTCCAGAATGGCGTTCATTATCTCATTCATGTGATTGTATTAGAATATATATTGTGTATATCAGTTAAAACATCGCCGAAGTATTTAAATATTTTAAAAATAATGCAAGGCATAACAATTCCTCGATAAATTTGCCGAAAAGACTTACCGACTTCTTACGGTTACCTTTTTATAGTAGTAAGCAATACAAAAGTATCTCCCGCGTGCACGTGACATTGTTATTTGTTAAATACAGCCATTGTATCGTAAATCACTTTTCTCATTATTCAATTAATTTTGTCTCGGTCACTGCGCAATTTTAACACGATATAGGCTCAATAAATAAGGCATCCAGGGCTTGCAGTATATAATCTTGTTTATTACATTACATATTTTTGCTGTGCGCTAAAGCAGATACAAAATTTCGTCGTCGTTGTACATTGGCCAGTCCAATTCGATTATTATATTAGTTATTATTAATTATATTCTCGATCCAGCTGTTATACATGGCTGGGTTAGTGTATACGGACGGCGCACCATAATAGCCGCATGGAATAATGCCCCAGGATACAATGCCAGTAAGTATAAAATCTGTTGAAGTCTTCTCGAACAGAGGGCCGCCGGAGTCACCCTGAAAATGAACCGACAATGCGATGCGATAAGTTATATGATCAGCCAACGAAAGCGACAAAATTATTGTCATAATTTAGGTTCATGACTTACGCTGCAAGCGGAGATTCCACCAGTCAATGGGCCAGTGCAAACATTGGTCTCATGAACGGGAGATGATCCAGTCAGGCGCCTGACGGCTTCGTCGCACTTTTCAATATCAACGTACTCCAAATTAACGTACTGAAGCACATCAGGCATATCTGGAATACTGCTCTGCGAAGTGGAGCCCCATCCGCAAAGAATCGCGTTTCCCTGAGGCACACTTCCCTCTTTCGGTAGTTTGATCGATTGCACTTCCTTCGTCATTTTCAATGGTTCACTCAGCTTAAGCAGGCCGATATCGTAAGGTCCAACACCGCTGGAGATTCATAAATGTTGAATAATAGACATTAAATTGTATGTGATTTCGCGAAAGTGTTAATTAGCTAAAACAGTAGCGTTAGCGGGCAAATAATGCGTGGCGTGGAGTTAGCAGTAATATACATTGTGAGAAACAATAGAAAATCTACAGAATTATTGTGTACATTGTGGCTTATTAGAAGCCTAGATAGTTTCTCTAACGATAAAATTCCAAGTTTCAAGTGATATGATTTCATTATTGATATTTAATATAATGCACTTATTAGTGTTAATTAATAGTTTAAACAATTGTATTTGATTCTGCTAATGTTACTACAGCCATAGGCAAGTTATTAATTTAAGAGCTGTTATTTTACATTATATGCATTTATAAGTTAACAAAGACATGAGTAATTGTATATATAAATATTAGTCTAAATAAGAAGAGGGCTAGAGAACATTTCTTATATATTTGTATCTTTTAATATTTTTAATATTATATACCCTGCGTATTTTTCATGCACCCAAGATTTTAAGACTTGGACAATCTGTTCTGTGCTTTCTACATTTCTAATGTTGTGTTTTCCAGCTTTGACTTCGAACGTTCCTACATCTCCAGGAATTGCTTGAACGCAGTGTGCTGCAGTTACGACCCAATTCTCATTCAAAATAGATCCGGCACAGAAGTGGCTCGCAGAGTTCTTGTTTGGGCCCCATTGTAGGGACACTATGAAAGGATAAGCTGATTTCTCAGCCTCTCCGCCCCCGACCACTTGTGTCAAGTCGTATGGTAGACGAAAACCAAGGTACGGTTTGCCTGAAATTTTAATCGGCAACTGTATTGTGAAAATATTCGTTAATATGTATCGTTGAAAAATTAATACACACGATGGAGTAAAATTAGAATCATTTTTAACGATTTGTAACAGAAAGCGAAGACGAGTCTTATTCGTTTCGAGATTTGTGAAACAACGTGACTATTTAATCGATGCGGTTTTCTTTAATAATACATAGAGAGAGAAAGAGAGAGAGAGTTTCATTATATTTGTTGCTTATTTTTCAGTTAAGATTGGTTAATTATATCGGCCTTTACTGTGGCAATTGTATTTGTTCCCGTAAATGTGAAGAATTGACTTACCGGCGAGTGCCACTGTCAGGAAAGCGAAGACTACGATCACTTTGGAAAACATCTTGATGTTTGATATGGATTGGTGTTCGCTCTGCATTTTATACTTGTTTCGTCAGATATATCCACACGATATCGATGATGATTTTGTCTTGATAATTCATTGTAATCCAAATAAATCTGCAATGTCAAAAATAATCTGATATTTATTAAAGATTTGCTGCGTTATCGTTACGGAAACGAATCTTTTGATTTATTACGTTACATTCAGTATAACTTTAAATTGATTTGTTAAATCTAGTTTAGATGATAATAGTTTCATATCCATTGCATATTTCGCCATAAAAAGACTTGTATAGCTTCTGCGATAAAAATAGTTTTCTAAAAATTAATCGATTATTGATATTATAAAATGTACAAAATGTGATCAATAGTTTTAGAAAGCAATTCCTCCAGGTGTGGGCACATTCCAAATCAAAGCTGGAAAACATTAGAACTGCTGAAAATTCTGAATAGAGTGTTGATGTCGCAAAAAGTTTTTCATTTATCTCTCGTGTTCAAAGTTTCTTTTCAATCTTCAAGTAAGAATCCGTATTGTCATTGAATAAAAAATGAGAAAACGATATATTGAAACGATAAGTGTTAAAAAATTCATTAGGGACTAATAAAAGGAGTATATTTTAATAATAAATGATTACAATTACACGTATTTTCAATTTATTTAATAATATTTAATAACATGTTAGAGGAATTTTAGATATTTAATGACATCCGACATATGACGGACTACGTTTAACAGGGATAAAAAGTTTACGAGCGTGAAATATGTTATTGATAGATTTGATCTTTTCCCTGATTTATTATATCTTATTTCTTTCGATATTGTTTAAATCGACCTATCATGCAAATCAGACATCAAATAAATCTCTTACAACAGTAAATAAGGAAACATTTTATTGCTCCGATACAACGCGAATCAATAATAATGGATTATCTCAATGGATAAATGTCTCACGCCGACCTTATCTGATGATTACCATTTATCATTATCCCACAACAAAGTAGGTATAAAAAGAAGTCAGACAAGACAGAAATTGTCACAAATCAATAACTGACTTACTGGTTATGTCACCAGAGTCAGCGTCAGTAAGAAATTTATTTGTTTTATCGAGATACCTGAGAAAAACCAAAGCAAACTTTCTCTACAATATCTCTCGTAGTACATCGTTTCTTATAAATTTTCAGAATATACTCAGAATATAGAAACTAGCCATTAGCGAATATACTGGGTGTTTCAGATCACCCGTACATCCCATTTAATAACCACTTCCCTCGTTTTTAAATGAGGTACGGGTGGTCTGAAACACCCGGTATATTCGCTAATGGCTAGTTTCTATATTCGTATATTCACAAAATTTTTTAAGTACATGATATTTTTACAATATTCGCGGAATATTCTTGGTATTTATTTGTATTGTGTGCGATGTCGAATAAAATTCAAGTTTGAGATCGTCTTGGAAATATTCAGGTTCTAATGATCAATAACGGCAAACCGAACGCGCAACACTTTGGATCGGTGGCGGTATTCATGCCCGCGAATGGCCTTTATCTGCGTCTGTGATCTATATTATTGATTATCTGGTCGAGAAGAGCGAGAACCTAGAAATAAATCATTATATTTCATCGGTGATGAATCCAAACGGATACGACTACACCTTCGATTTCTGGAGGAAGAACAGGAAAAATGACTCAACGGTTGCTCAGGCGTGGACTTGAATCGAAACTTCGGTTACCGTTAAGGCGGAAAAAATACGAGCAAAGATGTCTGTTGCACAACGTACTCAGACATCGCACTCTTCCTCGCGCGTGTCGGACAAACAATGTCATTCGGAACTTCTTCGAGGTGAACTGCAAGGTCAGTTGAAGCGTTTTATTTATTCCGATTTCTTAGGATTTTCATTCATTTTGGCGTTTAGGAAGATACATTAATTTGTGATGGAAGTTTGGAGTGATCTTCGAGCTAAAATAAAAAAAATTTTGGTAATTATTTACTATAGGGGACCCACCTCCAATGACCTTGACTTTGACATATATGACATATATGATAAAGACCACCCTCCTAAGTAATCTTCCAAAGGTTTTATTCGTCGCTCACTGTTTATTGAAACGATATTAACGAAAGAAATTTACAGTTTATGATCAACGGAAATACGCTACACGCTTTCACTCACATCGACCGATATCCAGAATTTTTCCGCTGGACCATCAATTAAAAAATTTTATATTAAATTAGTCAATCACCTATGTGGGCTATCGGAGCTCGCCCGTTTATAAACAAAATTTCTAGTTAGTGGTCTAGCGGAAAGACTAAGCACCTGTCGATGTGAGTGGATGCGTGTGACGTATTTCCGTTTTTTTGTTAATACCTTTTTAATGAACAATGAGCGATGGGTAAAACCTTTGGAAAGTTACTCAGGAAGGTGATTTTTACCATATATGTCAAGGTCAAGATTACTGGAGGTAAGTTTCCTATAATAAATAATTATCAAATTTTTTTCAAGTTTAACCTTAGTAACGAATCAAAAATATGCAAAAATTAATAAAAATGTGTCAATATTAACAGAAATAAACAAGAAAAATGGAAGACTCCGCACAGACAAATATTCACATAAAAAATTACTATTCTTGCTGAGAACTTCGGTAGCTTGTGCAAACAAATGTCAGTTTTATATTGTGTGAAACGATACACGTTAGAAAAAAATGATTTGTTGTAAACCAAGGCGACATGCGCGCGCAGTTTTTGCAATGAACGATAGGCTTTCGGGCTTTAATAATTAAGCAACTATTCTTTTATCTTGTCTGGAACATTCTGAGACGGTTAAATAAAAAATAAAAATTCGCTAAAGTACTATCCTTTGTTTGCACAGAGACCATCAAATGTTTTTATCTTTGTGGTTGAGTGCGCGCATTTGAACTTTGTCGATTATGAAGATCTTCCGGGCACTCAGTTTCAACAAATTATTTTTCTTCTAATGTGTATCGTTCCACAGAGTGTAAAGTTACTGTCATTTGTTTGCACAAGCCATTTGAATCTCATGGCGGGAATTTTAATTTATGCGAATAATCGCGCGTGCAATCTTTTCAGTTTTTCTCGCTTATTTATGTTAGTATTGACACATTTTACACAATTTTATTATTTTTCGCATATTTTTGTTTTTTATGGAGGTTAAATACGAAAAAAATTTTTTTAATTTTCGCTCAAAGATTGCTCTAAATTATATATTAGGTTGGTAGGAAAGTTATGTCGTTTTTTGAGGAAATTTCAATTTCTTATATTTAAGCTCGTAAGTGAGATTAATTAATGAAATATTTACCACTGTTTTCTATGACCTTCCTCCATCTGTCAACAAGGTCATTTATGCCGGATGTATAAAAGATCCTATCCTTTGAAGCCAGGAAATCTACCACCGCCCTCTGAACATCCTGAAAATTTCGAAATTTTTTTCCTTTAAGAAAATTTTGCATCGACAGGAACAAGTGGTAGTCAGATGGTGTCAGGTCAGGTGAGTATGGTGGATGTAATAAAACTTCATAACCAAAAGCCTGGAACTTCTCCTTCGTTCTTAAAGCCACGTGAGGCCTGGCATTGTCTTATTGGAAGACAACATCTTTTCGGTTATAGAGTGCTGGACGAAGTTCAAGTATTTTTGTATCCAGTCGAATCAGTTGATCACAATATAGGTCTGCTGTGACAGTTTGATCTGGTTGCAACAGTTCCCAGTGGATAGGACCTCGACGATCCCACCAAATGCAAAGCATTATCTTTTTTTGGTGCAAATTGGCCTTCGCAAGGGTAGCAGGCGAACTGCCTGGCATTACTTTGGCTCTTTCTCTTACTATATTGTCATACATAATCCATTTTTCGTCCCCAGTAACCAGGCGATCCAAGAATGACTCATATTGTTGTCGAGCAAGCAAAGAAGAAGCAATAGAAATTCGATCTACCATATTTTTTCTCTTAATTCACGGAAAATCCAGCGACACCATTTGTAGACAAAGCCAAGCTTGTTCAAGTGGTTTACAATTGTTATGTGGCTAATGCTTAACTTATCCCCGATCTCCCTTGAAGTCAATAATGGTTCATTACCCACTAAAGCCCTCAGAATGTCGTCATCAAGCTCTTTTGGTCTTCTGAGGTTCATCTTGAAGCTTCATGTCACCTGATCTGAATTTTTCAAACCATCTTTGGACCGTACGCACTTTAACTTTAGATGGTCCAAAGACGAAACACAAATTTTTATGAGCTTCCGTTGCATTATGACCGAGTTGGAACTCATAAAGCATAGAGTGCCTAAAATAAAGTTTTTCTTGATCCATCATATACCCCTATTTCTCAAAATTTAATGATTAAAAACACCTGTAATATCAAAAATCAAAACGTGGAACTAGTAGATTTCGATTAATACTAAAATTGTCTAAATCGCACAAAGAATAACGAAATAATGAACATTTCAATTGGAGGAACAGAAAAACGACATAACTATCTTACCAACCTAATATATATTGTGTACATTAGATAACGTCATCGAAGTACCTAAATATTTCATAAGTAGTGCAAGGCATAACAACTCGATAACTTTGACGACATGACTTATCTTTAGGTTACCTTTTTACAGTAATAAACAATACAAAAGCATCTCTCGCATGCGCGTGACATTCTTATTTATTAAATAGAGTCAATGTATCGTAAATCGCTTTCCTTCTCGTTTAATTAATTTCTTCTTAATCACTGCGTAATTTCAACATCAAATAAATGCAATAAATAAGGCATTCAGGGCTTGCAGTATATAATTTCATTTATTACATTACGTGTTTTTACTATCCGTTAAAGAAAATACAAAATTTCGTCGTCGTATGTTGACTAGTTCAATTCGATTAATATATTAATTATTATTGATTATATTCTCGATCCAGTGGATATGCATAGATGGGTTAGTGAATACGGACGGAGCATCAGGTTCGATGCCGCATGGAACAAAGCCCCAGGACACAATGCCAGTGAGTACAAAGTTTGAGTTTTTCTTCTCGAACAGGGGGCCACCAGAATCACCCTGAAAATAAACCGAGAATACGATGCGTTAAGTTATCTGATAGCCAGCCAAAATGACAAAATTGCTGTAGCAATTCAGGTTTGTGACTTACGATGCAAGCGGCGATATCATTGGTCACTGAACCAGTGCAAACATTGGTATGATGAATGTGAGACGTTCCAGTCAGCCGCTCGACAGTTGCGTCGCACGTTATGAGATCGATGTACGTCACATTAGCGTGCTGAAGCGAGTCAGGTTTTGACGGAGTTTCAGTCCGTGAAGTGGAGCCCCATCCGCAAAGAATCGCGTCTCCCTTTTCCGGTACGCTTCCCTCTTCCGGTAGTTTGATCGCCTGCACTTCCTTCGTCATTTTCAATGGTCCGCTCAGCTTGAGCAGGCCGATATCGTAAGGTCCAACAGAACTGGAGATTAATAAATGTTGGGTAATAGACATCAAATTGTGTGTGATTTCACGAAAATGCTAATTAGCTAAAACACTAGCGTTAGCGAGAAAATAATGCTTTGCGCGGAGTTAGGAGTAATATACATGAGAAACGATAGAAAATCTGTGGAACTGTTGTGTACATTGTGACTTATCTGAAGCCTATATAGTTTCTCTAATGTTAAAATTCCAAGTTTCAAATGATATGATTTCATTATTGATATTTAATATAATGCATTTATTAGTGTGTTAATTAATGGTTTAGACAATTGCATTGATTCTGCTAATGTGACTACAGCTATAGGCAAGTTATCAATTTAAGAGCTATTATTTTACATTATATGTATATATAAATTTGCAAAGACATGAGTAATTGCATATATAAATATTAGCTCAAATAAGAAGTAGGCTAGAGGAAATTTTTTATATATTTGCGTCTTTTAATATTATTAATATTATTAATATTACATACCCTCCGTAGTTTTCATGTACCCAAGTTTTTGCGACATGGACATTTTGTTTAGAGCTTTCTCTTTGACGAAGTTTGTGCCTTCCAGCTGAGATTTGGAACAAGCCCACACTAGGAACTGCATTAATGCAGTGTGCTGCGGTTACTATCCAATTCTCATTCAAAATAGATCCGGCACAGAAGTGGTGCGAAAAGACATTGGCTATGCCCCATTGTAGGGACACTATAAAAGGATAAGCTGATCTCGGAGCATCTTCGCCTCCGACCACTTGTGTCCAGTCGTATGGTAGACGGAAACCAAGGTACGGTTTGCCTGAAATTTTAATCGGCATTGTGAAAATATTCGTGAATATGTATCGTTGAAGAATTAATACACACGATGGAGTAAAATTAGAATCATTTTTAACGATTTGTAACAGAAAGCGAAGACGAGTCTTATTCGTTTCGAGATTTGTGAAACAACGTGACCATTTAATCGATGCGGTTTTCTTTAATAACACATAGAGAGCGGAAGGGTAGAGAGGATTTCATTTTATTTGTTGTTTGCTTTTCAGTTGAAATCAGTTAACTATATCGGTCTTTACTATGGCAAATGTATTTGTTCCCGTAAATTTGAAGAATTGACTTACCGGCGAGTGCCACTGCCAGGAAAGCGAAGACTACGATCACTTTGGGAGACATCTCGGTGTTTGATGTAGATCGATATTCGACCTGCATTTATACTCGTTTTGCCTGGTATATCCACACAATATCGATGATTACGTTGTCTTGATAATCCATTGTAATCCAAGTTTAATCCACGATGTCTAAGATAAGGAGAATTTTATTAAAGATTGCTACGTTATCGCTACTGGAACAAATTTTTTATTTAATATATGATATTCAAGTGTACTTTAAATTGGATCACTTGTTAGTTCTGGTTTAGATAAAGTAATGATGATAATTGCGCACTCATTTTATATTTCGACATGATAAATTTGTATAGGCTCTGCAGTAAAAATAAGTTTCACAATATTAGTTGATTATTATACGGGTGCTATAAAATGTACAAGTTGTAATCAGTATTTTTACAAAGGAAATGTGTTGTTGTTAATTTATCCCTTGTGTTAATTTATCCAAAGTGTCTCTTCAATCTTCAAGTAAGAATTTATAGATATTGTATAAAATGAGAAAACATGTACTGAAACGATAGGAAATGTTAAAAAATGCACAAGAGATTAATATAAAGAGTATATTTTAATAATGACTGGTTACAATTACATCTCAATTATTTTCGACATATTTTCAATTTATTAATACGTTGCATGCCGGATCGTTTCTTAGGCGATTTTTAAGTCGCGTCGTATGTATTAGAAATGATATACAATATAAAGCTTGATAAATGTGTTATAATTATTCTATTTGTGGTTCTTCATGAATTGGAAAGTTATTTATTAAAAAAAAATTTATTTTAAAGATGAATATTCAAAATATAAAATGCACAGTGGAACGAAACAAATAAGTTTATTTCAAAACTAAAAAATTGAAGAATAACAAACAAGATATTGTGAAATAAAACAGAATGCATTAAAGAAACTATAGCTTATTATAAAACAAATGAAATATAATTTTTTTAAACATTTTCTGTTTATAGTCAAATGGTACGATATATTTTATTGAAACAATCTATATACATATAGGTACGATGGAGGCAATCTTTACAAAATGTTACCCGGTTTGTTTTAGCTCTAGCATTATTCAAATTTCTAACATTCTACGTAGCATAACAATTGAACATGTATGACAACGCCATCGCAATCGAATCATAACAATTGAAAACTCATGAGTAAATCATCGAAATAGGTCGACGACTTTAAAAGTGAGCCAAACATGATAACAGAATATGAATGGTGATAAGACAAATGATTTCACTGCACCTTGTCTCTCAATGTCAATAATATTAGTTGGCATGGAGATCAAGTTCAACGTACACAGAGAACGATAAACGTGGATGCGTTAATAATATTTAATGACATCCAACATATGACGAACTAACAGGGAACAACAAAAGTTATAAATGTTATAAAAGTTATAAATGTAAAATATAAAAGTTATGTAAAATGTAAAAGTTATAAATGTAAAATATGTTATTCATAGATTTAATATTTTTTCTCATTTGTTATATCTCATTTCTTTTGATATTGTTTAAATCATGACCTATCATGAAAATCAGAGACACATCAAATAAATCTGCTCCAATAATAAATAAGGAAATATTCTTTCAGATTCGATACGTCGCAAACAGTGTGGCCCGAGTTGGTACATTTGTACCAGATGCGGTATTTTTTTTCCATATTTGGTACGTTGGTACTACAATGGATAAAATTGGTACTAATAAGCTATTATTATCAATTTTATGTATTGTAGTACCAACGTACCATATATGAAAAAAGAATACCAAATTTAGTACAAATATGCCAATTCCGGCAACACTAGTTGCAAATCAAATAATGAATTATCTCAACGGATAAATTGTTTCACCCTAACTTTATCAGATGATTACGATTTATCGTTATCCCATAACAAAGTAGGTATAAAAAGCGGAAATCGTCACAAATCAATATCTGTTTTGCTTTATCTCCGATAGTAGGAAATTTATTTGTTTTATCAAGATACTTGAGAAAAACCTAAACGGACTTTCCGTACATTTTCGAAAGTTCAAAATAAACCTGATTAAAAGTAAATGATAACGGAGAGGCATAAAAATCAAAGAGACGGTTGCGTAAGTGCATTTGCATTTTTGACAATTCCCGCTTATTTTCTTCGTACTCATTGCCATTATGTGCTGGATAGAACCAACTCCATCTAAAGGTATCACGTGAAATAATGTCAAGAATAGTGTGGTGTTTCGCATGAAGAAATATAAGTATATTCATGTTGTAGCTTCTCATTAGCTAGTGGTAAAAAAATAGATTGTGTCAACGTAAGATCTTCGTGTATGGAAACGATTCTACAAAAATAGTAACAATTTCTTAATAATTGTTTGATGGTTGATGAAAAAGAATAGAGAACATAAGGTAACGGAGAAGCCATTGTTCTTCGGTAGTGTCGAAGATCCAGTCAATGCGATACGTAAAACTATGTAAACAGAACATGATCAACGTTACGAGCTTATTACTTATTTTCGACGACGCTGGAAATATCGTAAAAAACAGGTATTTTTTGCTAAAAAATTGTACAGATAATTTTATTTTCTGTCATACGCACACGCACGCGCACGCACGCAAATATACGTGTAATATATGTTAAATATCTTGCAAATTATATATAATGTTAAAATAACATGTATACACATACATAACAATTCGTTCCTTCTTTCCTCCCCCTCGTAGATCTAGTGATGCAAGTTCAAAAAATTCTTATCCTATTCTATCTGAAAGAATCATCACGTAAAGTCCGTATCAAGCTAGTATTGCAGATTAAGAATTGCGAATTCGAAATCAGAATTCGATGAAACAAGTAGTCTTGATCTTGGCCTGTGTTAGTCAAATTTAAACTTCCAATAGTCTAATATAGTCTTTACGTAAATATTTTTCTAATTATTCAGTTTCTGATTCTGATTAGATCTGTATAGAACGACTTAGAGTAGGATAGACACTTTGTGGACTTACCTCACTAGATCTAGTAAGGCATAAATCATTACCTATCGTGTATATGACACAAGTTTGATCATTTATATTCTCCAAAATAGATATTTTTTCTTTTATTCTCATATGGAGAACTTGCTAGATTTTCTTGTCATAGTTATTGATTTAGTTGTTATTAATTATTGTTATTAATTATTAGGTTTCTAAAAGTATATTAAGATTTTTCTATAGAATCTAGAATTTAGATTTTTATATTAAGACTATATTATTATTATCGTTTTATAGTATTATTGTTAACTGTTATATTAATCATTAGATATATAGAATTTATCCAGAATTTTAATATTTATTATTTTGTACGCATAACAATACGTATTATAAAGATATTGGCTAAATATTATTAAAGTATCTAATATTTAAAGTGATAACGCTTGTAATTACATTTATTATTGAGCAAGATAATATATAGAAACACGTTCATTTTGCAAGTTATCTTTTTCCAGTATTAATTTTTGAATATAGCAGCTTTACTACGCAATCACTAATTTCTTGCATATTAAATTAATAATATTTTTTATTTAAAACAGTCTTCGTATGTACTGAACATAAAGTATTTCGAATCTGTTTTAGTCGGTTTTATCAACAAGTACCATATTAAAAACTAAATTTAACATTATAAAATAAAATTATAGAATCTCCACAACACATTTATGAAGAAAGTACAAAATAAAAATATTACCGACCGAAATAATGAGTGATACATTTTTCGTTAAATACAATTGAGCCACGATTTAAATAATCAGAATAATCATAAATTGGACTAAAACGATACGTATACAAAATTTTCGTTGCCCACATAAATAACAATTAAAATTGGAACTAAAATAATAAGAGGAATGTATATAAAAACTGAAGATTGTTTCGTACGATGTTTCCTTTTATTTAGAAAATTGCCATTCGTAATGTACAATTGTTTATCACTCCTTGCTGAATGGAACTTCATGGAAATCGTAGATGGTGTACAAGTTAATCAAACGTATTAATCATTTTAACAGAACGCAGGGTATGATTTGAAGATGAAGTTAAGTTTTACATTTGTAGATGAAATTGAAGTTTTATATTTCAAGATGAAGTTGAAGCTTTGTATTAGTTACGGTGATGTAAATCGATTGAGAATGGAGAGAGAAACACACTGAGAATAAAGGGAGAAATGACACACAATGTTAAGAGTGACACGCAGTATCACAGTGGAAGGGATAGTGGAGAACTTTATGTTGATGTGTCGATGAGAAAGGATAAAATTTGTAAGGAGAATTCCCTAAAATTCTCTATTCTCGTCGATCCAGTTGATGTAAGAGCTTATGCGGGTATAGACAGATGGCAGGTGGCTTACACCGCATGGGTAGACACCCCATGAAACGATACCGATCTGCGTAACTTCCTTCTCTTTGTCGTTTCTTTGGACCAATGGGCCGCCAGAGTCACCCTGCAAGAAATACACTTGATTAACACAAGAGGCTGCGCAAAGAATTTTAACTTGTGGCCGAATTTTTTCGCCGGGTTCCGTATTGAGCACTTAATTAAATCATTAACGAAATAATAACTGCTAATAGATAACATCAATATTATAATACAATGAAAAATCAAAGAATGGTGTTCTTCCTATAATCGCCCAATTGTAAAAACCCAACAATGGCTCAGTTAATTGCGAGCGAAGGGCAACTGTGAATTAATCTTACCGAGCAGGCAGATTCTCCATTTAAAGAGTCAGTGCACATTTGCGTGCTATAGAGTTCCGGTTGCTTGCCGATGATATCCTTCGGGAATTTCTTCAGACAAGAGTCGTTATCTAAGATGGATAGGGTGGCCTTTTGGAGAACGGTAGGAAATATCGGGAGGAAATTCTTTGAGATGGAGCCCCATCCACTCAGTATGGCATTTCCAATTTCTATCTCATTCTTAGAAGGTAACTTGACAGCGGACACTTTGTCGTTGAACACAAGAGGTATCGCCAGTTTTAAAATAGCAATGTCATGTTGAGCAACATTTCTGAAAGAATATGTGTATGACTCAGAAAAAGTATATTTTTGTTATCTACACATACATTATTTCACAATATGTCGAACATATCTGCCGCGTTATCAATAGGTAACACGCGGACTTATCTTGACAAAAAGTTAATCAATGCAGGTAACGACTTATACTGTCGATTGTGAAATATGATATCGTCTATGTATATAATAAGCATTTAATCGTTTCCGAGTACCATATAGTATTTTACAGATGTAATTGACAATCCGCTTGAACATGTAATATTTTATTAATATAATAATTGAATGAGCGCTTAGACGATAAATTAATTAGCACTTTTTAAATGACGCGTTTGGATATTATTTTCGCGTTTCTATAGCATTCTTACGATAATAATGCCGATAAAATTATTTTTATATTTATAAATATCTCATTTTATTAAAAAAGGATGTAATTGTATTATATTATTATATATAATTTTAATATTTTGTAATATTTTTATAGATAAAATTATAATTCTAAGATATCTATATAATAAAATTATTAATAGCTTTTTACGTTGTTATAGAAAAATTCTTCGTGCATTTACGAAATATAGATTAATTAGATTAGATATAATTGTTGTATGTTAATCTTAGGAAACTCAAATACATATCAATAATATAGCAAAGTAATATATAAAAAATTATGATATATATTATGAATATATTTGATGTAAAAAAAAATAAGTTGGAACATTTATTTATAATTTTAAAACTTTACAATGTTTCTTAAATCTGTAAGAAACGTAAAGATCATCAAGCATTGTAATAATTATACTGCACAAAAAATGTCTCACATGATGCGTTGCAAATTATTATTTTATTTTCTTAATAAAATATCACTAATACATAAACATACACTCCCAACAAATCTTCTCTTCCTCAGAATTCTATATGGCAGGTATATATGCATATAAAAGATTTATTTTCGAAAGAAAATATATAAATGTATTGAAAACATACCCTTTAAATTCATTATGAACCTTGAACCTATTGACTTCAGACACTTGGTTGGTTTTCTCGTTCTTCATAAGGTAGTACTTGCCAGCGACGACTCTAAGTGAGCCAAATAATTTCGGGACGCAGTGTGCAGCGGTCAAAATGGTGTTATCATCCAGAATCGAGCCGCCGCAGCTGTGTCGATAAGGGATAAAAGGTGGGAAGCCCAATTCAATAGACACTTGATAAGGAAATTCACCGGGCATGGCATCAGTGCCCTCGGTAATCCTGGGCTTGAGAGAAAGAGGACCGGCTAGACATGCTGAAGAAAAATTTTCATGAAATTTTATTTCATTAGATATATGTTTGACTTTGACACACTTTCCAAATAGTTGATTTGTAGTAATTGAAAGTGACGCTTTCTCAAAATTGCATAATTTATTTTAAGCAATTTTTCAATTCCGTATTTCTGTTATTGCGAAAATAACTCTGTTTCAAAAAGAAGTTATTGTTTCGTTTAAAGTAAGTATATCGTTTTGTTGATGAAATAGTTCTAAAAGGGTTCTAAAAGGGGTATTGATATACGAGGGATGTTCAGAAAATAACGGGAATTTTTAAATTTTGCGGGTTTGGAGAGTCCGATCGTCAAAAATTTTTTTTTATTATGTTGGTGTACATGCCCCTGAAGTATGATAAAATTTTCAGCTGTATTCATTGTTTACTTTGTCTGTGGCAGCCGCTAAGGTTAGACGTGTTTTTATGAGCTCGGCGATTTTCGTTCGCGAATGGAAGTTGCCAGAATGCCTCTACTGGGACGATTGAGCCTTAGTTTCGACGTCATATCCGTAAACCCATGTTTCGTCACCTGTTATAACACGTTTCAGTAATTCTGCATCGTCGTTGGCTTCATTTAGTAACTCCTGAGCAACTTCCATTCGCGAACAAAATCGCTGAGCTCATAAAAACACGTCTAACTTTAGCGGCTGCCACAGACAAAGTAAACAATGAATACAGCTGAAAATTTTATCATACTTCAGGGGCATGTACACCAACATAATAAAAGAAAATTTTTGACGATCGGACTCTCCAAACTCGCAAAATTTAAAAATTCCCGTTATTTTCTGAACACCCCTCGTATAATAATGAAGGAAAGGAACATCCGCGATATTCATTTAAAACTTTGTAAGATATCGATCATCTATGATAAGAAAACATATAAGTATTTACTCTAACGATATCACTAATTAGGCGGGAAAAAGGTATCACTTACCCTGGAACACCAGAATGACGGCTACGAGACTTTGAAGCAACATTGTTGGTATGAAAGCTAAGCGTTGAAAAAATGCTGCGGTTTATATACAAAATATATCGGGCAATATACCGCGATAAGATTCCGTGTACTTTGAATTCTGATAACATACTTCAGATATTGCAGATAAATATTTAATTTTATTTTTATTACAATTCGTTTTAGAAAGGTGGGAAGCCCAATTCAATTTCTCTTAGAAAGCATTTAATATATCCGCGTATTTCGTATTAAATAAATATTTGCCATTTTTGAAGGGTATAATAAAATGAAGGGTATAATAAAATGACAGAAAATTACTTTTATAGAACATTTATTAACACTTTGATTGCTGTGTGGGTTATCGGTGATCGGCACTATGACACGTTTCACCACTTTGGATACGAGACATAATCAATTGCATTTCAACAAATCATGCATATGTGACCAATAGCGGGCGAATGACACGAGCTAACAGATATGTGCGTCATAAGCTATATTTACTTATCATATCTCTAGTTACTCAGACTTCAATTTTGAAATAATCAATGGAAATCAGCGGGGCAATTAATGCGGATCATAATTTTATTCTTTATCTTATAATACGTTTCTGCTAAAAATAATGACGATCTGAAAGTAATGTGGTTCAATATACTGTTTAAATAAATAAAACAATATAGTTACCAATATCAATTAAATATTATTTGTACAAAGGAATATTGATATGACAAGTAATAAATAACATAAATATATTCAACGTGCATTATTACATGCTTTACAATAAACTAAAAATAAAAAAATATACAAAACTAGACATTTTCATAGAAAACAATTATATAAATATCATTGCATTGAGCCGAGATTATTTCTATAAATATAATTACCAGATTTATGATTTAACAAATAATTATATAAACAAAGCGCCCCTCCTAAGGGGCAGTTTAGGCATTCAACTTCATTCAAGGGACATACAATTTTTTGTAGCATCTCATTCATTATTCATAGCCGAAAACCGATAATGTCAGAACAGATAACATTCTGCGTCTCTAATTAATACCAAGTTTATCTCTCGTCATGATAGTGGCTCGCCTAATTATATTTCGATAGCGATTTACTCGCTGGTTTTTTCCGAATGCCCCGATATCTATCACGCTCACAGGTGCCGACGAAGATCGTAGTGTCTCACGGGTTTCGACACGCTCATGCGTTGAACAAACGTAAAATATTGTGCATCCAAAGCTTAGATCGGCCTCATGTGTTGCATGTGACTAAGCGGGCGATCGCACGGATTCCCGCCCAAATTTCGCGCGCGGTTGGAACTATCTGCGACGCTGGCAGCAGGAATCCGTAAGTTCCGCGATCGCGTAATTCCACCGTGTACGCGTACTTTATCCCTGCGACGCCTTTAGCCCAGTCATCGGACGCTCCTGGAAGTAGAGAAAGTATTCTCGTGACGTATTCTTCATCTCGACATGTGTCACGATGACGTCTGATTTTTATAACTTTACGAATGAGCTACATATTAAAATTCAAGTAGATAAAAACTGAGATAGGTACCGGAAGTTGGATACATCAGATCGGCCATTGGTCCAAGCTGATAATGTGTGCCGTGAACTTTCGCGATCGCGTTAATCGCCCTCTTCGCTACGTTCATCAAGTCGGAATAATCAGAAGGCTTTGACCGCGTGTAACCCCATGGTACTAGCCACATTTGTGAGTAAGAATGCAAGGACAGGTACATCCTGAAAATATAAATTTCGTATCAACGTGTTCGTAAAGTATGTGCCCAGAAAAAAATGAGAATAAAAATCTTAATAAAATAAGAAAAATCTTCAGGCTGTAAATCCTAAATTTTTGTAAGGAATAGTCATCGAATTTTCAATATACTTGAACAATAAAAATTGAACAATTAAGTATTGATCGTGGGGTTAAAGTACCGAATATGCTGCTTATTTGCCAAAATGTAATTCGCTATGGCCTTCGTCTCCGGCTCGGAGAAGGCGAAAGGTCCAGAGTAAGTTTCGTGACACGGATCCGAGCTGGTTCCCCCTTCCTTCGCCTCGCCCCAGTGATACGCGAAATTGCGATTGGGATCAACTCCTTCGCATTTAGTCCAGAACCATCTGGTGTAGTGTGTTACAAACTGTAACAAATTAGAAGGCGTATACCTAGAAAAGAGAGTAGTTCAGTGGTTTATTTTATTATAGCTTGCAGAGAGTGAGTAATTATTTTCAACCCGGAACGCAATCTATGATTCCGAGATAACAGATATTATTTCCTCACCTGCTATCTTCTTGACTTTCCACGTGGTTGCTCCGGGTTTTCCGCCAGAAACGGTCGCCGGTGTGACTGTACTCGTAACCGTCCGGATTAGCCACCGGCAGGATCATCCAATCCGAATTGTCCAGCAGTTTCGAATAGCTCGTGTTCCTCTCGGCCAACTGACTCAGTATGTAGGTCGCCACAGCGGTACCAATCCATTCTCGTCCGTGCATGCCTACGAATATGATGACAATTCACCGAAAGAACGATCTAACGGGACGAGATCGCATAAAACGTGGGAAGCATGCGGATTCGGTGTCGTCGAAAACCAGATCGGCCGGCCGTCAATTCCATAACAGTCACGCTGTAATAAAAATTTTTACGACGCTACCGACAGTAATCGCCAAAGGAACAACAAATTTTCGGTGATACTTTACGACCTTTCCCGAAATTCTGATATTTGTATTATCCTTCTTTCAGATTATTTTTTCTTATTTCTATTATTGAAATATTTTCTGAACATTTGTTCTGTAGCCACCGCAAAAGGTAAATTAAAATTATCAAGAGGTAAGAGAAATATGATCGCGTATGTTTTCGTGCGGATATAATATTTCGATGATTGTTAAATTTCTGTACTACAGAGATATTAAATATATATCTTAGAGAAAAAGAAGAGGATGATTTGCGATATACATCGTATTCGTATTTAGATTATATATCGATGTAATTTTGTTCACGAAAACTAGTTTGTCCTAGCAGAAGGAGAATGACTCACCGGCATCGATCCAAATCGCAGGTTTCCTCTCGCCGTCCTTGTTTAATCCTGTCGAGACCTTAGCCATTTTTATTGGTTGGCCTTCATAACTATGGCCAATGGTTGTTAGCTCTATCATTTTAGGATATCTCGAGGACAAGTACTCTAAATAACGCACGATATCTACGAACAACAAATTGCTTTATAACGTTAAGTTAAAATATCGTTATCGAATACGTAACAGATAAATTATTTATTAACTTGTCTCATATCTGCATGCGTACATCGAGTTAAAAGCGATCGATGCTCTTCGATAAGATTCAAATAACTCACTACGATGTAAAAATATATCTCACATTGTTTTACCTCCGTATCGATGATATCGTTTCCACGTCATCGTGTGGCCTTGAATAGTCACTAAATCTTCGCGCTGCTCTTTTGACATTTTCGGGTTCTGATAAGAGATCGCTTTCTGTCGATCAAAGTTAAAGAATCACTTTCAAGATCTACGACTATCGATTGATCAGAAATCATGACCGATTGCTTGGGTATGAATAATAATCAGCGAAATCTCGACTCTTCGATTCTAGGCGAGCGATCATCAGTCAATAGGTCATATGAATAATAATAACGATTGATACATGCAATGTTGAAAACCGAATGGATCCGGCTATACATAGCAAACGATGATTTATTCATCGTTGTCATATTACATTCATGTCTCTGATATATGAACATTAGAAAGATCAGTAGCAAAGTGTGTCAATGTAATACAGGAACATCTGCTGTCGTATCGTTAGAGTTACTTTTTGACTAAACTGCGTATAATAAAGTCTCAGTACACATTGCATTACGGCTGATTTTAAGACCACAATGAGTGGGTCATGATGATGACCACCGATAATTTTGACATTAATCGAAAATATAATATTCGTATTGATACGAAAAACAACTCTATTCTAAATTTCTACGTATCTCTGAAAGATACTCGAACCGCACATTGAAAATATAATATTGATGTAAAGGATATAAAAATGTATCATTACCTGAATATCCGGTATCACAACTTTAAAATTGATCTTCTTATCCTTCAGGTAGTCTTTAACATCGGCCACGAGGTCTGGAGCAACGATGACGTCGGAAGTCCTGACAAGCAAATTTTATTAGTGTAGATAAAAAATATATAAAGAAAAAAAAACTTACATCTGTCAGAATATACGAAATATTTCTTCGCCGGACAAGACAAACCTGTTAGGAATCGGGAAGGACCAAAATTTGATGTCCTCGGGCTCGGCGTCTCTTAAGTCGCGCAGGTCCGCAACGTGATTCTCCGTGTTAGGGTATATCCGGATTAATTGATAATTTCTATAATTGATCCTGCTAACACGCGATCTCGAGTTTTTCTTCTCGGTGCCAACGATGCTGTTCATCACCGTGCTGATCCCACTCGCTACGACGGATATCATGGATTCAAATAGGCCAATTAGAGAAAAGCCTCTATCGTAGTCATCATCCCAATATGGTGACTCTCTAGGTACCTCTTGATTACTCGCGCCGATAAGATCGATTATTTCTCCTTTTGTGTCATTAGGACTTAAAGATAGTTGCGTATCTTGATTACTGTGAACAGCCTGTAAGCTACAATCGAATGACTTATTACTTCCATATTATGAATAATATGCTGTAAACTGTGAGAAAAGAGGAAACCGCATCAAATCTTGACGAATCAAAAATTGAGACAATTGTGCAAGTTTCAAATATAACACTGTGTAATATTTTAAAATTGAAAAATTGTTGTATCGCCATAAATAATTTCAGTTTCTTTGTATGAATAAATTTCAAACGCATTTAAATGCATTAAAATAAAGCTATTCTGAATGTACGAGTTTGAAGGATACGGTTTGCTCTGAACGTTTCCCAACGTCATGTGTTTTTCAAATGCCACAAACATCGTCCTCGTGCTCGCGTGAAATCGTATCTTCATCATCTTCGTTAATTCAGACAAAAAGTATAACGTTTCTTCGTGATTATCGTATTCACGGTCCACTTCCTTATAGGCGAACGAACGAACACGAAGATAAACTAGAACGGATAGAATGTGCCGAGCGAACAAATGCAACGTAATTAACATAATTGAACGTCACTAGTTACGAGCAAGACGTGAGAATTCGCAGATAACACGCCGACTGCAGTAACCGTTTAAAGTCAAACACGACGGAAGAATGATGATTAACAAAATTATATTTTCGTAGATAATTGTTATAATTTCGCTTCACGAGAAAGAAAATTATTAATCGATAACACTAACCTACTGCTTTCCTCGCTCGTTATTGTTTCTCTTTGTTGCGTCTTTTTTTCCCAATAATCATGATAGTGTTGCGAATATGTCACCGTGTAACAATCGCGATACGGGCTGCTATTTACTGGATGCAGCATGAGATTTCCTGAAATCCCGATGATTGCACACAAAATCAATCGGACACCGGCACTCATGGCGCGCTTCGAACCGGACACCAGGATGCTCGGTCTTCTCGGTGGTTTCCCGTTGACTGACGAACCTGCAGCCGGAACCAGTTGCAAGACTGGTTCATATACGCGAAAGACGATGGTTTCACTATTCTGCCCCACGGGCTTGGCTTACGGGATTTCTGCTCTGTACTGGATAACTCTCATTCTTCAGTCACGTCGTCTAAGCGGATAACGTGCTGCAGGGTTAAAGGATATTCAAACTGTTATAGAGGTCGGATACATTATCGATATTCGCGTACGGCGATACTCGCGGCATTAATCTTCCAAAGGTGAAAAAACACAATTGCGTGGGTAAAGTTACAAACCTGTGTACTGATAAAATTTGAAGTAATTGACAGTGATTGACAATAGTATTTGACACGTTGTTTTGGCATTGCGATATTATAATTATTGACTTTCAAAGAATTTGCAAATCTTTAGAGTTTCAATATCTTTGATACGTTTCTTCAAATAGCATTAATTAGCTTTTGTATGATATGTATGTGCGTATGTTATTAATTGAAGTTAATAAATTACTTGAAAGTAATAATAATTCGTTAAGCTGTAAATTCGATAAAGAACATTTTTTTACTATTTCGACATAAAAATTTTCTGTAATATCACTCAGTTGATGTTGAGGACGTTGTGCCAAATAAAGAAGTTATATATATCTGTTGTTAATTAAAATAATAGTACAACGTAGAGCAACAATGCAGGCTATGCAAACACATTCCGGTAAATATGTTTGGCATGACGCGACGCGATAGTAGGTCAATATGTTTGCCGTTAGTGAAACACGTTTTCACGATACCAGTGTTCAAACAACCATAATTATATGTATTAAATCTACTTTTCTATACGCGTTGAGCTGCTCCCCCTTCTGTATCCTATTACTATAATTAAAATAGCATCTTCAAAAATCTTTGTAAGCATAAACGATAATAAAATAAGATATTATCGTCCTGAATAAAATGCAATATTTAAATGAGAAGCAATTCAGTAATCTTTATGAGAAATCTGAATTTATAAATATATCCTGAGATGCATACAATGAAAACCAAAAACATTTTATATTCAATTCTTTTGAATTCTTTTGCTTCTACGTATAAAAGTTGAGATTGAACTTTCCGGGATATATTAAATATAATAATAAAAAAATATTATGTGTAACACGTTCTCACGCAATAGCAATTTACATGTAAATATGATGATATTTAGCAATTTTTCTTTTGATCTCTTTTGATGGGTTAAAATTTGCTATCATTCTACTTACATAGCCAGTAATAATAAAATGTGTTTATGATATTTAATAAATGTTTATTCAGTCAGTAATATATTGGGTTCGAGGATAAGTTCTGCGGATTTTTAGTATAAAAGTTTAACAGAAAATTGACATTTATATCAATTTATTTAGTCAACAATTTATTGACCATCCCGATCTACAACTTGTTGCCAACGTTTCGGTAGGGCTTTGATACCGCTCTTGTAAAATTCTTGGGACTTGTGGGCGAAAAAATCGGTAAGGTGATTTCGGACAGCTTCCATTGAATCGAACCGTTGACCGTTAAGATTGTTTTGTAGCGAGCGAAACAAGTGGTAGTCAAACGGTGCAAGGTGCGGCGAATATGGTGGATGCTGCATCATTTCCCAGCCAAAGCTCTGCAAATTTTTTCCTGATTAAAGAAGTATCGGGTGTTACGATGGAAGACCCTTCTTATTCGACAATTCTGGTTGCTTCTCTTGCACTGCCTTGCACAATTTATTGAGCTGGGCACAGTACTTCTTCGAATTTATCATTTGATCCTGCGGAAGTAGCTCGAAGAACACCACTCCTTATAATTCCACCAAATATTGAGCATCACCTTCTGTGGATGTAAATCAGATTTCGCCATCGTTTTTGAAGGCTCACCCGGACCGCACCACGATTTCTGTCGCTTGATATTGTTGTAGACAACCCACTTCTCATTTCCAGTGATGATCCGTTTCAAAAATGGGTCTAGAGAGTTTTGTTTCAGAAGAGACATACACCAAAATCCGACTCATGATGTTCTTTTCGGTCAGTTCGTGCGGCACCCATACGAGGTGTGTTCAGAAAATAACGGGAATTTTCGTTTTTTGAAAAAAATATTTATTTATTCGTCTACATTAATGTTGCCTTCAAAATAGTCCCCATAGATATTATGTACTTGTGCCAGCGCTTCTTCCAATCCTCGAAACACTTCTCAAACTCGATCTTTGGGATAGCCTTTAGCTCTTTCAGCGATGCGCTTTTAATGTCATCTATGCTTGTAAAACGACGGCCTTTTAAGGTTCTCTTTATTTTTGGAAATAGGAAAAAGTCACACGGAGTCATGTCTGGCGAATATGGAGGTTGGGGCATCGTTACAGTATTGTTTTTGGCCAAAAATTCACGAACAAGCAATGAAGTGTTGTTGTGAAATTTTGCTGCCACGCGTTTCATACCCAAAACATTCGAAAAAATTTCATGGCATGAACCAATCGATATGCCAACATCATCAGCGACTTCTCTGATTGTGATTCGGCGATCGTTCATAACCATTTCTTTCACTTTTTCCACGTTTGCATCGGTTGTTGATGTGCTGGGGCGTCCGGGGTGTTCGTCATCTTCAACGTCTTCACGGCCATCTTGGAAACGCTTATACCACTCGTAAACTCTTGTTTTACTCATAGCAGACTCACCATAGGCCTTTGTTAACATTTCACACACTTTGTTACACTTTTTTTACGCAAAATTTGATACAAATTCTTTGATCCATTTCTTTTAACAAACGAAAATCGCCGAGCTCATAAAAACACGTCTAACCTTAGCGGCTGCCACAGACAAAGTAAACAATGAATACAGATGAAAATTTTATCATACTTCAGGGGCATGTACACCAACATAATAAAAAAAATTTTTTGACGATCGGACTCTCCAAACCCGCAAAATTTAAAAATTCCCGTTATTTTATGAACACACCTCGTATATCGGTATTTTTCACCATACCAAGCTTTTTCAATTGTCCGCAACGGTTGTATGATGCATGCCAAAGCGCTTCGTAATCTCTCGAGTCGTTAAACGTCGATCATTCTTCAGCCAAAAGTTGGTCGTCGTCAGCAGCGTTTCGCCGTCCAGAGCATCTTGAGATTAAATTCTCCGGAACGGAAGCGGGCAAATCATTTCTCGCATGTGTCCGCGCCGAGGAACCATATACAGTGCATGTTTCGCGCTTAGCATCCGCCGCTTTTTGGCCTTTTCGAAAGAAGAATAGTAAAATATGAAAATGCAGCTTTTACTCTTTCATTTTAAATATATGCCGTACACACAAAACACGTCCGACCAAAACAAACTTTTTTGCCAAATGTCAAGCGTAGTCTAATCTTACAGAAAATGTGCGGCAGATTGGCAATTGAATGACACGTGATATTTATTTTCTGACACTAGCGTCATCTATTGAGAAATCCGCAAAACTTTTCCTCCAACCCAATATTTGCACATCTTACTTCAAAATACTTATATAAAATACTTATATTTTTATCTACTATAGATGTTTTCAAGCATGAAAATGGGCATTACGTGTATACAGTATTATAATTACAGACTTCTATATATATATTACTAGACCGTTAACTCCGTTATACAGAATAGGCTAAAAGTCTGGGTACAATTGAATATCGGCCTTGAATACACGATCTGACTATGAATATTGGCCTATATGTGATTCCGATCCGCATGAGTTCGTGTTTCCTTTGTCCCAATGGAAAAAGCGGAAACGTAAATCTGTGCGTGCCAATGATATACACTGTCCCGATAGATACAAGGGAAGAATCTACGAGAAGGATCTTGCGATTGGCTAGTACCAGTTTCGCTTCCGCGAGTCCCGCTCCATGGAGCAGTAGGGAATTCATTTCAGCGGAGCGCAATTAGCGGATTGTCTGCAATTCGACGGACGTCGTTTCGCCAATTCCGCATTCCGCGTATATGTTCCATACCATGGGACCGTGTATATATTAAATCTTTTCAATAATAATAAATCATATATGATAATACCGAATTAATAAAAATGTTCTAAGAAAAGTCATTTTATTTCGGAGATAAAATTCCGCTGTTTCGATTTTTAAAAAATCCAAAAAATACGTCAGCAGCTAAATCACGATTTTTGCACACTAAGTGATATTCCAAGAAGCTTGAAATGACGGAAAATAATTTAAGTTGGCAACACTGTTCCGTTTTCCGCGCGATACTGCCTCACCTGACACATGACATCTCCGGCGCTTCAATCGTCTCGTTGCAGTGAGCCTTGTACTATTCGTAACAAATGTCCTTGACAAAGTAAGTAACTGTTACCATATTACTCGTAAAATTACTTCAACACCTATCTCCCACAGCGTCGAGTAACTTTAAGAAACATATTTTTGTTATATTCTTATCTGTGTGATATGTCAAAAGCTGAAATTGTATAAATTGTACTAACCTAACCTGTGAAATTAACACTAACAAGTTGCATTTCTTTCTGTAATTAGTTTATTGCCTGCTCCCACCCAAGTGGTGTGGGACAGAGAGGATGAGGCACGTGAACAAAAATTGCGCCAGCGACCTGTTTCAGCACTGGTCAAAGCTGTCGTCACCGCTCCGCCTTATGGACAACGACGAGGATGGGTGCCGCGCAATCCAGAAGTAAATGATTACTGCATTGCCTACAACAGACATTTATATCATACTTTTTGTTCAATATAATCCATTTGTGTAAAATTCCATATAATACTGAATATATAGCACTAAATCGAAAGTATATATATAGTAGTAACAATAATATTTATAATATCTTGAAAAGTAATATATATATTGTTGTACGTAGGACTTTGGGGATGGAGGAGCTTTTCCCGAGATTCATGTTGCGCAGTATCCACTTGGAATGGGAATGAAGGGCAAGGAAACGACAAGCAATGCCTTAGCAGTGCAACTTGATGCTCAAGGAAAAATAAAGTATGACCTGATAGCTAGACAAGGCCATGGTAAAGACAAGGTAGACTTTATCTTAATTTACTGAGTCAGTCGGAAAGCTCGATTTAATTTTTCAGTCAAATCCAACAACATTCTAACAAAGTTCATATGCCTCCACCATAAACATTAGCTGGCTTATTATCAAATAAGGCGGAAAACTGGGTTGAACTTTTCAACTGATCCAATATATTACAACCACGTTCTGGTATTCTACACTTTATTCCTTACTGACAGTTTCCTTAAATTCTTTTACAGATTGTATACAGTAAATTGAGCGACTTGTTGCCGTCAGAAATTACAAACGAGGAAGATCCTACTTTGCAACGGCCAACCGATGAGGAAATTGACGAGCTCACGGACAAGACGAAGAAAGCTTTGGAAAAGATAACGAGATCAAAAATCGCGGCGGCCATGCCTGTGAGATGCGCAGAGAAACAAGCGCCAGCTCAGTACATTCGCTACACACCGTCGCAGCAAGGGCAGTCATTCAACTCAGGCGCAAAGCAACGGGTGATCAGAATGGTGGAGGCACAAGTGGATCCTTTGGAGCCACCAAAGTTCAAGTACGTAAAGTCGAAAAGTACGATTAAGGCTGCGGAATAGTCGATGTGACTGTCCTTGTTTGTAGTGACGTCAGAAGCGAGAAAACGCACGCCAACATTTTTTGCGTTATACTCACAAATAAAAAGATATATTCATAAAATGACATTTGTAATCGATTCAGCAAACTTGTAAAATTGGACGAGCACATTTCTCTTGTTCGAACAATCAATAAATGGTCGTAAAATTAATATTGACAAAATCATGAGAAAAGAGGTTGGAAAAAAGAAGGTTCTGTGTCAAATTAATTTTGCAACTTTATACGGCACTTAGCGCTAGAACTTTCTTAAATAGAGCTCGCATAGGATCTAATGAGCCATAAGTTACGATTGCCGGGTGTATTAATCGAAAGATACACCATTGCAGAATCAACAAGAAGATTCCGAGAGGCCCTCCGTCCCCGCCAGCACCTGTCATACATTCTCCTACCAGGAAAGTGACGGTGAAGGAGCAAAAGGAATGGAAAATTCCACCGTGCATAAGTAACTGGAAAAACGCAAAGGTACCTGGAAAATACATTATTATCGTCAAGAAGAAGTTAATAAAACTGTGCATCGACAGGCACAGATGTTCTTATTCGGCCGTGCGTGTAAAGAAAACCGCATTTGATTTCAGGGTTATACAATTCCGTTGGACAAGCGTCTTGCCGCGGATGGCCGCGGCTTGCAACAAGTTCACATCAACGAGAACTTCGCCAAACTAGCGGAAGCTTTGTACATCGCCGACAGGAAAGCCCGTGAAGCCGTCGAGATGCGGGCGCAGTTGGAGAAGAAACTGGCTCAGAAGGAGAAAGAGAAGAAGGAGGATCACTTGAGACAACTCGCCCAGAAAGCCAGAGAGGAGCGCGCTGGCTTGAAATCCGCTACGGCATTAGGTTCGTATAATCGACCAGATGAAAGAAACATTTCGGAAAGCTAGATCAAGGCGGCGACAGAAACGACGTCCAAAGACTCACTGATGTATCATTCAGAAGTAGATAGATCAAATCCTTTATTATTCATTCTAGGACAAGCCCTCTAAGAACGCTACAAGATCGGTTGTTTGCAAATTGACAGAATTGAAAGAAAAAATTAATTATTAATAATACCAGTAATAAAAGAGAAAAAAGAAAATGTGTAAATTGTAATAAGATAACTCTGATAATGTTATAATAAGAAAATGTACGAGAGATATATTTTATTAACGATTTGTGAATAAACATGTTTATATGGTTTACAGATAAAGCCGAGGAGTCGCGCGAGAGGGACCAGCTCAGACAAGAGCGGCACAAAGATCGCGCTCGTGAGCGCAATTTGGCGCGCGCCGCGCCCGACAAACGGTCTCGTCTGCAACGCGAGCGTGAGCGCGACATCAGCGAGCAGATCGCTCTCGGCTTGCCCGCGAAGAGCATCCCGAACACCGGGGAGGCGCAGTTCGATCAGCGTCTCTTCAACACCAGTAAAGGCATGGACAGCGGTTACGGCCACGACGACGAGTACAACGTATATGACAAGCCGTGGAAGGACAGCAACTGCTTCGCTTCGCACATTTATCTTCCCAGCAAGAACATCGATAAAGACACTTACGGCGACGATCTTGAGAAATTGGTCAAGACAAACAGGTGAGCGGCGCGTTACTAGAATGATTTCACTCGCGAGTGAGTGGATGCGCGTCGTGCGCGGGACTTCAAGCCGTTTATTCGTCTTTTCAGATTCGTTCCCGACAAGGAGTTCAGCGGAACCGACCGATCGGCCACGCGTTCCGGACCGGTGCAGTTCGAGAAAGACGAGGAGGATCCATTCGGTTTGGATCAGTTCTTGAAGCAGGCCAAACGCGCCAGCAGTTCCACCACGACGACAAATAAGCGAAGCAGGGATGATCGCGACAAGAGAGATGATCGCGAGAAGCGGAGGAAGCATTAGGCATTCGACGGTACACAATGCATTGAGTGTGTAATTATACATAATTGTTGCAACACAATTATTAAGTATCTGCCTGATATCGGAATCTACGGGACTCCGATCCAAGTATGTTTTAGGAAATTTTGTTATAAAATTATTTTTATTAATCGCATATTATATATCGTTAATTATATAGAGTCATATGCACGTGCGGGGCTTTCCGTGCGCACGCTGTATCAAATACCGAAATATTAAGATCAATACACAAAATAATACAAGATAAATTATATAGATGGTAATCTTGTAAAATAATCTTGTAATGTAATCGTGCATACTTTTTTGTAATAAAACGATGTTCCTGTCAGGGATATGGTCGAATGGTATATGTAAAAACCTCTGCTTGCGATTACATTTCTCCTACGAATTCTATGACAGGTGAAAATCTAGACCGAGATCATTCACCAGACTCATTTTTTCATATCGTGGATGTTATATCATTCATTACCGGTTAATCGTTAATAAAGTAACAAAGAAAGGAGAAAAAATATAAATATATTAAGATATTGATATTAAGCTATTGGTACGAAATATCTCAACATTATCTGTCATTATCTCGTTATCTCTTGTCGCTTTACAAGAGATAAAGGACTCGTAAGGAAAACAGTGCAATCGAATTCAAATTAATATTATTCCTCAGTCCTGTATTCAAATCCGTTATTATTTTACGTTATCTTTCCTTTTCTTCTTTCAACTAACGATAAAAAGTTTCATCTCTGATTACTTGTACTTCATCGTCACCATATTATATCCAGGTAATTTCGACTTTTACGTCGCGAAATTTTCAGTCAGGGGGACTGAGTAGTTAGAGATTAAAATTGCTCTAAGATAAAAAAGATTGTTAAGAAGAATATCTACAGTAAGTGCATGATTTTATAGAGGGTTGGAGAGGAAACCGCAATATTTGGAGAATGTGTTCGAGGGATCAAAATAAACCAAAAATATATAAAAGTATAAAAAATTTTTTTGTCCAATTTGATCTCCTGAACACATTCTCCAAATATTGCGGTTTCCTCTTCAATCACCCTGTATATTCAGGTAATTTCAAATTTTGCGCTATGAAATTTCAAATTTTGCACTATGAAATTTTTAGTAGAGGGATTAGGTGGTCGGAGATTGAAGTTTCTTTAAAACGAAAAAGATTATTAAAACGAATTTGAACAGATAAATCTACGATTTATATTCTTTTATTATATCCAGATAATTTCAAGTTTTGCGCTATGAAATTTTTAGTAGAGGGATTAGGTGGCCGGAGATTGAAGTTTCTTTAAAACGAAAAAGATTATTAAAATGAATTTGAATAGATAAATCTACGATTTATGTTCTTTTATTATATCCAGATAATTTTAATTTTTATGCGACAACATTTTTGGTGAAGACTGGGTGGCCGTGAGTTGAAATTTCTTTAGAACCAAGAAAAGGATTATTAAAAGGAATATGTACGGTAAATCTACGATTTATGTGCTCTTATTATATCCAGGTAAAATTTCGATTCTTGCGTCACAAATTTTTATTTTAGTATAAAAATTTATTTTTCGTTGTTTTTCTGCCGGAGAATGGTCGAACTTAATAGATATTAAACGTAAACTCTGCCGGAAATACACGAGGCTGACAAGCTGCGGCTTTTTCTATTGCTTATGTTTCTTACGCTCATCCACTATCCTATCTGATAAAACCAACAGAAGCGTAAGATACATAATATAAAACATAAAATTATAATGACGGTAGATCACCTAATATCCAGTTTGGTAGCGACTCGTTGGTGTCTACTTGCAACGGACATTCCCCCGTGGCAGAGACGCGCTTCCGAGCTATTTCGTACAAATTAAGTTATCGCGTGCACGACGCGCGTGTGTACACTCATATATACAGAGTTTGCACGCACAACAGAGCGGTTTATCCGTGACGCGCTCACACGCATATGTGTATTCGCATTTCCCGCAGAAAAGCTCTCTCTCTCTCTCTCTCTCTCGCGACTAGACGTATTCCCGCGAGCGAGAAATTACCTCAGTTTCGCAGATCATTATGCTACACAGCTTATGATGCTGCGTTATGAAAAATTGTGTTCGACGAGGAGCCCGTTTTTACGTCGAACTTTTCTCGAGCTTGCAAGAGACGATGCGTTCGATTGCCAGATGGAGAGAAAGAGCCGATTTGCAATAGGTGTAATAAGCGTTTAGTCTTTTGTTCTAAGCGATAAAACGTAAGATAATGTAACATTATTTGTAGAATGTAACATAATTTCTTACAAAAAGCATTTACCGCGTTACCAAACGTGATTACGTTTAAATCTTGGGAATTGCGACGTCTGGTAGTGCTGGAAACGCTTCTTGCTAGAAATTACGTTATAATTTAGTGGCTGGAGCAAAATACTAAAGGCTTATTATACACCTGTTGTAGTTCCAACCTTATCTATTAAACTGGAAGCACGTGTACATGCTCCGACTATTGAACAAAGACTCTGGATTTTGACTCTGCTTGAACGAATGTGTCAATCGATTGGAGTGAATATATTTCTGTGAAACGGTGGAGTATGTCAGATTCACTCTCCAATTTTTAGTGAAGATATTCACTCGACGATTTAGCGTGGAAAATTCATTTTATGGACGGTATTCCCGATCAAATCTTATATTTAAAATCAAATCTCAAGTTCATCTTCAGGTATTGTACAGATCGTTTTATTGGCTGCAGGACATCTTAAGGAGGTTGTAAGGTGAAATGAATTTGATAAGAATTTGATAAAACGTGCATTATGTATATATCGAAGTATTACGTATAACTGCTCGTACAATTAGAAAAAGACTATTTGAAAATTAAGATATTTGCAATGACAATTGACATTTTTTATACGTGTTCCTTGAAAAATTAGCGTGCTAGTTTTAATTTTTTAATATCTTCTAAGTCTCTGTTAAATTAACTGATGCATAAATATAACATATAATAACAAAAATAAAAAAATACAATTTTCGTATTTATAATATTGTACTGAGGGAAATATCCGACCACTTATGATCGGATAATCCAAATGAAAAGTAACAAACGGATATATCCGATCAAGTGCAATGTCCGATCATGTCGTCATTTCATCCGATCAAGTCTTTACCTGATGGATATATAAAGGACGACTAATTTTCCGATTAGATTGTATCAGTAACTGCATTAATAACTTCATCGGATATTTCGTTGGATAAAGATATTCATCATTTAATCGGACAATAAAAATAACAATCATTTAATCAGTTTAACTGATGAAAATTTTTCTCAATGTGTGTATATGTTTTTACCTTAACTTCTTTTCAAATTGACATTCATTATTTAAATAGTGACATTAATGTGTAAGAAAGTAATTTTGCTTGAAAAATACTAATTTTATAAATGGTGCGTCACTGATAATACGATGTTAAACCTTACAACTTCTTTAAGATGAACTTAAATATAAAAAAAAGATCTTAAATACGAGACTTATAAATATTGGTTTGTACGGAACAGAAAATTACGACACGACAATCAGGACGTGACAATATGATGAAAAAATGGCTATGTAACTCACTTTTGGATCACTTTCTCGTCATTTCGACATCATTTTGACGTGATTTTCCGTCCTACTTCGATGGTCACTCCACTCTGCGAGTGAGATTTCACTCCTAGAAATTTAGAACGTGAACGAAATCCGGTCCCTTGCAGAGAAGCTCGTTGAATTTTTGATGATTCGTTAGCGCGATCAAGCTGATTTCACATGCTGGTGTCGAGTTGATATACACTTCGTCGTACCGCATAGCATTAAGGTAGATGCGAAATTTTCCGAGTTCCGGTTAATACCGTACGTCGCGAAAGGACTCATTAAGCCGCACGTGCGGTGATACGAAAGTTTCTAATCCTAGAGCTAGAAACGCAGCTGTTTCACACATATACACACACGTACGCACATTATAAGTATATTCTATTCAACGTAAGTTGTAAGATGTTCCAATCATAGTGAAATATTCCAACGATCTGCGAACATGGCGAAAAAATTCAGCGCGCCGTTTGAAAACTTCCTCGGGCTTAGGACTGTTCTATTAGGTGTTTGCAAAAGTTCATGTGATATTAAAGCCATTTTTATTTATGAATAACGATGAGACGACACATAATATTTTAATCAATATTTTAATCGAAGTATTGACTGTTGGTATCAATAATCTCTTGCCATCTTTCGTGCGATAGTTTGATCCCGCGCCGAGAAAATGACTCATCTTTCGAGGTAATTCGTTCAACGGCTCAATTGCGCACTTCCTCGGCATTTCGGAACCGTGTGTCAGATCGACCGTGTTGCATCGATCTGAATAGATGAAAATCAGATAGGGCGACGTCTGGGAGAGTACGCTGGATGCGGCAGAACTTCCCAAACTAACTTGAACAACGTCTCTTTAGTCAGAATAGCAACATGCGACCTGGCATTCTCATGAAACATCGATAATTTTGCATCAATTCGCGATTATCTGAAGACGTTTTTCCTACATGGCTCGGTCCAAACTCCATAATTGTTGACTGTAACGATCTCCTGTGATTGCCTGCCCTCGGTGATAATAGTTAGCGTAGTAAAGCATTTCTTCTTGGTCCCACTAGATACATAGGAGAACCTTGTGGCTGTAGATGTTGCGTTTTGTTATGGATGTCGACTCATTAACTACAAGCTGCCCTGCAAGCTCTTTTAATATTTGGGCCGAGTTTTCGTTCAGCAATGTGATCCATTGTTCCCTATCTTGTTCGGACAACCAGAACGTGACTCGTCATTGACATTATAATCACCACTTCTAAATCTCTTAAACCACTTTTCACAGGCAGCACCGTACACAATATCCTCTCCATAGGTCTCACAAATCAGCCTTTTAGTTGTCAGCAGCAGTTTCACGTCGATTAAAACGGTAAAACATACGATGGTGAAGATGAACTTCTTCGGTTCCATCTTCGATCGCGTAAATGTGACGTTCTGTTCGGAACTATGAGTTTCCAACCATCAGCTCTGATCTAGTATGGTCAACATTTAAAAAAACTAAAAAGCAACTTGAAGAGAAACAATTGTTAAGTATCTGCTATAACTATCTATTTGTAATCTTACGAACTCTTGCAAGCACCTAATACTTTTCCAAAACGAATATACTTTTCCTTCTCCTCCATCGGACCATCGGCCGCGTTCAGACATCCGACGTGCGGCGTATTGTATATAGAACAGGCCTTGCACGTTTTATCTTTCGCCTGTGTCAGATACACGAAAGTCATGACGCATTCGTTCGCCATTACATTCGTCATTTTCGCAAATTACTCGCCCAATTATCCTTGATGGCGGCCGAGGGGATAACGATGATCAATCATTAATGTTAGAACGACGATCGGACGGCTTCGGATCGGCCGGCCGAAAAATTGTCCTTCTTCACGCGAAAGGTCTATATCTCAGAGCGAATAAAGGATGATTATTACCGGGGCCTTTTGTATGTGACCCAATTATTATCGCATTCCTGATCGGAACCTTTCGTGCGGCAGATCAGGATGGCAGCGAGAGCTTCGCACACTGCGTGTCGCCATACGAGACACGAAGAACGCAAGACGGAGAGTGAGAGAGAGAGAGAGAGAATGAAAGAGAAGAGAGGAGGCGGGAATGTATCGCAGTTATTTATAAGTTCGAGGGTCGGCGCTTAACCTTGTCCGACGTGGACCGTCAGGCATGTCACCTAGCCGTTTTATTACGACTGGTTCCCCGTGCGCGTCCGAAACGTTCCAATTGGGTCAGGTCCACGTCTGCTTTTCGGAACGTTTCGCGGCCTGTCTCTGACACAGAGCAAGAAACTCCGAAGACGACGACGACGACGCGGATTATTAAATTCGCTCGCTCGCTCGCTTGCTCGCGGGTCGCCCCCACAGCGGGACGATGCGTCGACCGTACTTCGTTAATTTTAAATTCAGGCCTGGTCTGACAATTCGCCCGCGTGAGATGCCTGCGGTGTTC
Source organism: Dinoponera quadriceps (assembly GCF_001313825.1). Classification (NCBI taxonomy): domain Eukaryota; kingdom Metazoa; phylum Arthropoda; class Insecta; order Hymenoptera; family Formicidae; genus Dinoponera; species Dinoponera quadriceps. The sequence continues at coordinate 41,450 of NW_014557213.1, read as the reverse complement.
ACGGAATCGCAAAGAGAAAACGGGATTCATCGAGCAAATGTTATGATTTTAGAGCTCTTTGATTGAAAGTGAACGATGCAAGAATAAAAGACGACAAAAGCATGTGTATTAGGTTTGCAACCGGATTTTATACTGAGAAAAAATGTTTGGTACCTGTAATTGTAATTATCGCATAAATGAAAGGATTATAACGGAATTTCGGAAGTTACTTGTGAAAAAACTGGTTATTGTGGCTCGTTACCCACTGAAAAAAGTAACTCGTTACCGTTATCGTTACTTGAGAAGTAACGAGTCGTTACAATTTCGAGTTTTCAGGATCTTCTTTTAGGATTCGTGCTTCCGCTTGTTTCATATATATAAGGAATATCTAAAGAGTATTACAGTAAATATTTACTTGGATCTATCATTTTTTCTGCGTACTATTAATTTTCGAGATGAAACCAGAAAAAATACAGTTAAATTTGAAAATAATTGTGATTTTTTAGTTTTTTTTTTACATTAGACTTTAGTTTCTTTCGGTATGTCGTCCCTTATTTTTATATCTCGAGAGAACTCGTTTTATCGATACGATGAATCTAACTCGCATTACGGCGCCGAAGCTCCCTCACTTCCAATCCGTGCACCGATATCGCGATGTAATTTTTTTCTTTTAATCTCTCTCGTGACTCGCGCCGTATTACTACAACAAGATCCGACTATGACACGAAAGGGGGATCCTACGAATAATCTCGATCGTATTAATTATTCCGTTTGTCGGAGCACCCACGCAAATTACGTCGGCAAATTATCGATCCGGATAATTCACTTAGACGAGCTGTTCTTAACGATAAAACGGCACTGCAAAGAGCTCCATCGCGCGCTAACTTTCCCCAGTGCCGTTGTCAGACTGTGACACAATTACGTCGCCCCTTTTTCCAACAGAAAGAGGGAGAGAGAAAGAGAGAGAGAGAGAGCACAATTATCGCTCTCCCCGTATCGTTCGTTCCGCGACTATCAATCGCACGCGGAGATATCGCCGGGCGATAGACGTTTCGGAAAATCGATCCGTGTCCCCGAATCACGTCTAACAGTGTCGTTACATTACAACACGTAATCCTGTGTCTTTGATCACGGGCGAGCAGCAAATACCGGGCAGTAATTGGGGCGAAATTCAGAGCTTGATTCGCGAGCGCGATCGACAGCCAAAGAGTGAGGCAAGTATATCATTAACAGTGTTAAAAAGGCCCTTTCGTTGAAATACAAAGCCCTTTAATCACCGAGATCATCCACACTGATCTGCAAACTCGTATTATATTTTTCAATACGACTCGCGAAAAAAGAAATAGTCGGCCTGCAGAAGATAAATATAAAAATATGTGTAATTAACTGCAATATTTTGGTGCTTCAGATTTAAGTTGTCAGTATATATTAACTGAATTGTAATAAATGTTAATTAATACAGATTATTAATAATATGAATAATATAATTAATAATTTTATATAATCAGTTCTATGTAAATAGAGATTATCGTTATATTTATGTACAATTTATTGTTTTCAATAAATAAAATTTACATTTTATATATTTCACATGGTAATATTTTCTTTATTGTTTTTTTTTTATTAATTTTATATAAGAAATATATTCTCTGCAGGAGCTAAGGCTTAAATAGAGGTTTGCAATTGAATTTACCTTTGTCCCTTAAGGTTTTATTGCAATATTTTGACGTTAAAGACAGTGAAAACGGAAATTCTCCTTACAAAAATATTTTGCTGCTTTTAACTCGCGTAAACTGTTAGTTTAAGCAGTGAAAGCGTGTATTTGGCTAAGTAAGTATAATCCCGTTTTTAAGTCAGAAAGGAGCGCTTTTTTGTAATAATGAGTGATTATAGCGGATTGCATACGAGTATATCTGAAAGGTATTAATGTACTATTGAATATTTTTGAGTAATAAACACGTACAGTATTGTATAAATTTGAAGAATATAAACATATTAATATATTCAGCTGCGAGTACAAAATATTTGTTTAATCTTCACAAGCACTCTTGTTGCACATTTTGAAGTGACACGAGAAAATGCACGACTCTTTAACGTGCTTCTTGTCATATTGAAACGAAAAAGAAGCAAAAAAGGAACGTATTAACATGGTGTCACTAATCAGCTGAGAAACGAGTGTTGAGGACGGGCAATCCCCTCAAAAATACTCATGCATACTCGCGTGTACTCGTCAAAGTTCCTTCGCTTAATAGGCTGCGCGTGCCTGAGAGTGCGAGAAACGAGAATAAAAGTGATAGAATGGTTTAAAAACAGGTAAAAAACAGGTCATGTGTGAGGAGAAAAGACGGTGAAATATCTTTGTAAGGGTCGGGACATCATTAGGGCCGAAGCAGGAGCAAATTATATCCAACTGAACCTATTTCGCCGTCCCTTAGCTCCTGCTGCAAAATTGAATCTTCAACACGAGGCCGAAATTCCGAATTGATTTCCCGAGTTATAACGACGGTAATTAGAAAGCACGCGTATTTTTTCACGTTATTTGCGCGACCGAATGTTAGTTCCGACGTAGCGATTTTAATTTTAATAATTCGCGCCGAGTACTCCTGCTCTCCCTCGATGACAGTTGCACCTTGATATCGCCCTTCGTGGGAATTAAAAGAGCTCGCGCACTCTCAACAACTTTTACCTTTTACACGTTATTACGGCGCGTCGTGTAAGGCGCAACACACACACCGTTTCATCCTCCGCGCGCATCATGCACGCGCGGAAAATATCGTCGTTCGCGGGCTCGTGTTTTTGCCGAACACGCACTACGATGTAATCCGCTGCGGTGAAGCACAACGGTGGCAAAAAGAGATCTACAACAGCGCTGATTAATTTCTGTTCTCCGCGGGCTCGTGTAACGCACAACGAATAACAGCGGCGAACGCGCGTCCTCCTCCTCCTCCTTGCATTCTCGTTACCGTCAACCTCGTCGTTGTCCATGGACGGGCTTCGCGAAAACGAATAACGAGCCACGAGACCGAGGGGAAGGGGGGACCGCACGCCGTGGAGACGGGCGTCTCTCGCGGATCTCCAGCGGGCGAGAAAGCCCTCGGGGCTGCTCCCTGCGTTCCTGCTCGCAGAAGAGAAGCGGAAAAAGGGAGCATTGCGCACCGAGTGCGCACGATCACGATATTTCACTCGTGCCTCTGTTCCCTGCTGCCGGGGGGAGGGGGAAGGGAGACCACGAGGAGAGAGCGTGATAACGAATGCGCTATCGTCGGCGGAATCTCGGCGGGACGCACGAAGAGGGGAAGGACACGGCGACAACGTGTGCGGAATGGAAGGAATCCTCGCCTGAGGAGGGAAATTTTTCGGCGGAGATCGTCTGCGATCCGTTTCATCAACATCCGATTCCGGAAGAGCGACACAGGAGCGATAACGGCAAAGGCATCATCCGTCCGTTCGACGATCACGAACTCGTCGATGTCGAGATGCGCGCGATACGCGGAGAGGAGAGATGAGACGCGAGATTCGCGAGACGGAAAAATGATTATCAATTTCCATAAAGGGAATATACGATATAATGGCGCGCGCGGGATGCGACGAGAGGCCGGGATATTAAAATTCCGGGGACCTCGCGGGAGGGACGCACATCTGTTAGACGTCGCGCGATCAGGTAATGATAATTACGTAAGAGAGACCGGAGCGACGAGGAAGGCGCCCATCCTCGTCGCATAGAAGAGTAAGACGACGGTGCGCCGACGACGTCGGCAACCCTCGGCGTCTGGACCGCGCGTTCGTTCCGTCCGCTGCCTCGGTACAACGCGCCCGTCACCAGGACCACGCCCTCGGCGAAGAACCGACGCCGACGCCGTCGTCCCTTCCCCTCTTCGTCATCCGCTCCCGCCGCTCTCTTACCCTCTCTCTCTCTTTATCTGTCTTTCTCTCTCCGGCGCTCTCGCCCTCTCTCTGACTCCCTCTCTCGCCACCCGCCGCCTCCACGCAGCCAGCCTGACGGCCCCCCAGGATCTACCTCGTCAGAGCGACTCGACTCGCCGTCGACGGTGACTCGTGTCGCCCCGCGCCAGTCCGCCACCGACCTCGCGATCGTCCACGTCGCCGACGCCGCCGCTGTCGTCTGTCGCGTCGTGCTACTGGTGGTGGTGGTGGGTGGGTGATCAGTGCGTGAACGGAAGAAAGAGAACCGCGCGCACGCACGTATACGCATATTTATAATATATATTTTGACAACCGCCGAGAGAGAGAGTCTCGTTGATCAAGACGGAGTGGGGATCCATCGGCGGCCGGTCGATTCGAGTGATCGACGGGCGCGAAAACGCGGCTCACGTTGCGTCGGGGGGGGTCGTCGGCGCGAATCCTTGCGGTCGCACGTTGCCGCCGTTGATCGGGGGAAGAGCCAGGTTCGGTCGCTTCCGAAGACGCCCGGCGTCTGCCGGATCCAGGAAGAAGCGCACGGAAGAGACACGGAGGAGACTCGTCGGGGGTAGTTTGTCAAACTCGGAGCCAACCGCGTCGCACGGTATGTCACAGCCACCTGGTCCGCCTTCGCTCGCTTTATATGTCCGCGTGTATTCACGTTTGTACGTCGTCATAGTCGGGAGATGAATAGCGCCGAGTCGAGCGGCAGCTGAGAACCGCTTGCTCAGGCGAAGCGGAAAATGACGACGACGTCGAAATGATGAGAAAACGATGGAAAGGGAATGGAGTCCTCGTAATCATTTTCTCGTCGTTCCGGCGTTGTTGTGATTTGCCAGCCCACCTGTGTTTGGGTTCATGCGACGAGAATGGTGCGCGGAACGTGACCGGCCGGGCCTGTATTTTCGGCGGTCTGGTCACGTTTTCGCGTTTAGTTCTCGACGAAACGCGCGGGGAAATCGCGAATGTCGATTCCCGCATGGAAATCGGTATTCTCGGGATTAATTCCTTTTCCTATGAGATCGCTTCTCCGTGCGGATCGTCGTGGAGCCAATTAACAAGTATTAACATCGCATACGGCACAAATATTTAAAAGATATCCTACGCGACGACCCGGAGATATCAGACATCTCTAGGATGTCTTTTGAACGTTTGTGATGTATGGGGCGCATCGAAATCAATGTTCCGTATCTGAGAGGGAGAGTAACGAGATTTCGAAAAAAATTTCACCGCTTTCCCGAAATTTTCCGATGTTTCTCTCCTCGCTGCCATATTTCGAGGCTGACACTCGGGATGACGCGATCGATCAAAGTTACCGTGCAACGCGCGACCATCAGGACCTGGCTATTCCCGAGCGCGTTTCCTTCTCGGCCCCTTTCTGACTTTCCACCCCGGGGTCCCCGCGCATCGGCTCGCTCCCGAAACGGACATCCAGATGAGGGCTCGCGCGTCGGCGAAACTACGTGGCGATACGACTTGTCACGGCTCCTCCCCGCTGTTTTCAATGATGTAACCGCGGCGACTACGAGAGGTCACGATGAGGAAACTACGAGGAAAGGAACGCCAGTCTCGGCGCATGGCGCCCTGCGGAATTTCAATGTTCTCGCGTAGGAGCGCGCGCTTCCGAGGCCGTCGCGAAATCTTCTAATTAAAGTTAGCGCGTAATTGTCGAGTAGCGAGGCTGGGAAGAGCGAGCGGGAGAATCAGAGAGAAAGAGAGAGAGGGTTGGGGGATAGGGAGAGAAAGGACGATATAAAAGTCGTATTGCGATGTCGACGTCGCTGCTGTCCTCCTCATCACGTTGACAAATCTTGAGGAGGATGGCACACATTGCGCTGCCCCCTGAAAAAGGGGTCAAAGGTCGGATTGTGAGCAGGATCGACTCGGACGAGATTTCGCGCCAGTGGATCAGCCTGGTAGACCTGTTCGCTTCTACCGTAGGTGTTTGTTTTTCGTGTCTATAGGACTACGGATTATCGCGGGAAAGGAAAGACGGAAGGAGTTAGAGTTACGTTTAATCAAGTGCCGTCGTGTCGTAATTAATTCTTTTAGACTCGGTTACGCCGGCGATTTTAATTAATTAACTTTCGTCGGCGCGACCGCGCGAGCGTCCCATTCGAGGGGTCATAACTCTAAGTAACTAGCTCTACGACGATAATATAAGTAAACGAGGAATGCGAGGCGAGGTTTAGTGCAATTAGCGTTAATTGGCTTTTAAATATGGCCGATATATCATATCGTAGCGTGCGCGTGTGTGTAATATACTCTTCGTTTACTTCTCACGCGCGTGGCTGTCACTCGCGATTAAGCAACGGCCTGCCGCCACCCTCGCAGAGCGCGCGTATCGTCACGATTACGCCGTAATCGCGTGACATCCCGCATAGAAATTTCTCCAGATTTTCTCACACATAGCATAGCAGCATAGATTCCGACTGGAACGCTCAAAGTTGATCTCGAAGGTTACCCCACTACGATAACAATCGGGAATCCTATTTTTCTTATCCCAAACATGGAATGTAGCCTCTTTTCTGCGATGCTGATTGGCTGTCTGTCGCGGACAGCTTTTGTTTCGTGCAAACGTCGCCACGAGAGTCTAGTGACAGTTTAATCAAATATCAGATTAGGAGGTTAATCAATGAGATTAAATTTTTAATGTTACTATGATTAAGGCAGTTGGTTCGTCAATTTATTTTCTTTTCGGATTTTCCTTCAGATTTTAACAGCATATTTTTCGTAACACGATTTACACTCGTGCGAAGTTAGAAAAAAATTGACCATATCGAAGCTGAAATAATTAAATTCAAGGTTAGCGCTACGCACACATATCACGAGCACGAAAACGGCTTTCGATATCACGTTTTTAATTCTAGCAACGAAACTAGTTTTACGGTTTTAATAAAAAAAAACGAGAATGCGATAAAAGAGATTTGTAGAAATATTATTAAAAAATTACAAAATCGGTTATATCAAATCAGGCCATTTAGTTTTCTAGAAGTTCATTCGCTTGGAATCATATGTTTGAAACATTACACTTCTAATCTGCATAGATCCGTCAAATGGAATCCATCATTATTTTGGGAAATCAGACAGAAATAGATTCCAATTAGATCTCAGGAAATCTTCTATATACAGGGACCTGCGCACACGTACGCAGAGGAAAATATTATTTGTACTGCGATAAAAGATAATTATTCAGCATGTTTTTCTTCTTTTAAGTAATAGTTACCTTGAACAAAGAATATTTTCTATAAATAGTATAATATTAAAATATATTCGTTATAAATATTAGGAAAGCTCATTATTTTTTACTCAAAAGAAGGTATTTGTTTCAAGTATTTTATAAGTTTATATATCCGCAAGTATACGTTCATCATAAACATATCAAATTTATTCAAAATATATTCGCAGTCCTAGTAAATTTAGTATTTCAATCAAAAATTAATTCAATATTAGATTAACACATTAAAACTAAAGTTTCCGTTTACTTATTCCAATTAGCGGAATTTACCTTTTCCTCGATAAAGTTTATAATATTCTTGAAAAGAGAGAATAATTTTTTCTTTTGAGTAAATGATGACAAGCTTTTCTAATATTTGTGGCGAATATATTTTAATACTATTATCAAGAAAATATTCCTCGTTCAAAATAACCATTTCTTGAAAAGAAGAAAAATAAACTGAGTAATTGTTTTTTTCGCAATATAAGTAATATTTTTCTGTGTAGAGATTTCCCAACTAGAATCCATCATTATTTTGGAAAATCGACCTGAAATTCCAATCAGATCCCAAATAATTTTTAACGCGATGAATTAGTGGAGCATTTTTGGCTCGCGCCGAATAAAAAATCGTGTCGAAATGTAGCTGTGAAATTGATCTGCGTCGCCTTTAGTCCGTCCTTCGCCCTCGCGCGTACACATCGTAGACATCGAAAATTACGCTTCGTCGAGTTGTAAACGTTTCCGAATGCTGGCACGTGACGCGTGGGTCTCTCGCGTTGACTTTTATTGAGCCAGCTCGGGTGTCTCAGCAGACGACCTCTATACGAATCCCCCGACGCGGGAGTCGCGGTTCTTTTGGGAATAATTGAACGGAACATTACGGAAACATCGCTCGATTCGGACGGCAGACAGCGGTCCCGGGGTGAATCGAGTTAAAAATGCAGGGTTTAACGTTGCCGACGCGACTAATCGATACAATTAACTCTTTTAATCTCACGAGAGCCGACTCATTCCCGTGTAATACCGTAACATCAGGTTTCCGCTCGCGGTAATTATTCACGGGTGAAATTGACTGAATTTCGCCCCTTGAGGGACGATAATGGTTGATTTGCCCAATCATAGATCGATTGATCGATCGATCAATGGACCGTTCAATTCATTGAAACGCAAGTCCGGCGCGAAAGCCTCTCGCGATGCGTCACGCTCACCGTGGAAAACGTTTGCGCGCTTTTCCGCCCGGCCGAAATCTCGTCGACATCAATCTCGGACGTTGACGTGCGTAAAAGTGCAACGGCTCCGTCGCACCGTCACAGTCGCGCTACCGCACGTCAGCGACACGCGGGTCGCCGGGATGCAACCCGAACAACCGTGGGCGTGCGAACGGTTACAATGTATATTCAGCATCACTGTAATTCGCACATTTTTCTTCTTGAAAAGCTTGTCTGATGAATACACGATATTTATACGATGCGTATACTACGATATTCATACGATTAATATTAATATTTTAACATTAATAAATGCCATCACGCAACATATTAATATGATAATGTAATATATACATAGTGTTTCAAAGTAAATATGATAATATAAAAATTGATATAATAATTCTGATACAATACCTGTCTTCGTCGTGGAAAAACGTTACGACGCTATTTGTCTCGTTGACGATTAAGAAATTCTCAGCACTTGCTCAGAGAACGTTGAACTACGCAAACTGATATTTCAATTTCTCGCGCACTTTTACGTCTTCCACTTCATTCACACTTTACCGACATTTCATACGGGCTCAAATAAAAATATCAATTTAGGATCGATCGCTCGTCGTTCCGCTTGGCGAGAGCCTGACTTCGAGTTCGTCGTGGAGTTTACGCTTTCCGGGGGAAGTATGGGAGTTTTCGTTGCGCACGTGGCGCAATGGCGCAATACACATAATCTAAACGTCGCGAGAGTGCGTGGTTCGTGAAAATAACGATGCGTGGCATGCCGGAAAACTCGAAACCGCCGGTCGTGACTGTGAGAGCCTCGTTCAGTCGGCAGTATTTTCCGGCTTGGTGAAACACGCGAAATACTTGACACAAAACCTATTCCTAGATATTCGCGATTATTCTATATTTCGCATAGACGAGACCGTGCGCGCGGTAAAAGACCGGCGGTCAGTCGTGTGAAATTACAATAACTCTCGCATCACGTCAAATTACGTAATCACGACGAGAGAATCGAATATTTAATCCTCCGCCGGCAACGTGTAACTTTGCACCTTCCGTCAGTAGCCTGCGGCTGTAAGGCTCAGAGCAGGTTCTTACGCTGTGTTTCAGATTGTATAAAAGTCTGAAAAAATTCCCCTATACTTAACCTTTTTAGTACCGAGCAAAAGTATCGTACCTATGCGAAGAATACTGAGCCAATTTGACGAATTTGCTAAAGTTTGGGAAAAAGCTCGTAAAAACCAAACTAAAAATGATATTTACAAAATTCACAAAGCAGCATATTACGAAATAAAGAAAGAATAAAATAATGCCAATTGTATTTCAATATTTGTTGAAAATCATACGAATAACATCAATATAAAACATGATGAAAAACATAGAAACAAGTTTCTCTTCTACAAACAATATTTGCACATAAGAATAACCATCGTTTGATCACAGTTTTATGTAGATCACGTAGTATGAAGTATAAGTATTACATTTTCAATCATTTTTAACAAAATAACTAATATCGGACCTGAGAACGAAACTGTCCTGTGTCGAGTTTCTACCTTATCGCTCCAGCGTATACAGAGCTTCGGCACCAACCAGCATAGAATATAACAATAAGTTAAACCCAAAAACAATTTTTTAAATTCTTTTGCAATGAAATTAGACCGTTTATAACGTTTTATAAATTTATTTGGAGATAGAGCTTTCTCGCAATGCGAATAGTAAGACGCCCTCGGATACGCAACGATATATCGTCGTTGGCACTTTTCACAAGTGTTGCGAACGACGATGTATCGTCGTTCGGCACTAAAAGGGTTAAGGAAGCATTAATAAGGGATTTTTATCATCGTAGAGGTTGGATTGTGTATTTTACTTATTTTCTACAGATTAAAATCGGAGCAAAAACGTCGAAGAGAAACGTGATGTCGATTAAAAATTTATAATTTTTATACGAGTGAATAAAAAATTCCTTTTAGATCATAATACTTGAAGATATGTGCTTCGGAAAAAATAATATAATAATGTTGGCTCTAAAAAATCGAAAAGTTGAAAATTAACGTGTCAAAAGAATGTAAAACACAAAAAATTCAAATTATTGAATTTCAAAATTCAAATTATTGAGTTTCACTTACGTGATCTGTAACTTAGGTCGCTGAGAGCACGAGCGCATATACTAATTGTTTGTTTTTATTAGAAAACGAGTCACTGGAAATTGGCGTCTTTGCACACACACACACACACACACACTATAAGTTTTTTAGAAGGATATACCGAACTTCGCTATCAGTTATCCTAAAATTTACAATAAAAAAATCGTCTGTGCCTTCAAATCCTCCGATTCACAACGGAGGATTAATTATATTCCAACATAATACAGCGAAACGTATCAAATTCTCGGTATCACCGTTTTGTATCAAGATTGAAGCGGAGACTGCACGCGCTCCTGAGGAATATCGAGGGATTTTTCAATTCCGGGGCAAGGGGGAGGAGGCGTTCTCTCGGCGCAGAGGCGCCATTTATATTACTACTTCACGATGGAAAAAGCGTGACTTTGGTATTCAGAAGTAGACAAGACCCGCGAACATGAGTCCCGCGTGTAAGTGTTTGCGGCGTGAAAGTACGCGAGAAGCGACGTCAAGTGGCGCGATTGTCGACCTGGCCGCAAATCCTCCGTTTAATGTTTGCGTAATTTCAAAGGGAGGCACTTTAGAAGAAGGCAATAAAGACGAAATAATTATGTCGCTTTTCTGTCGTCGTGCTGAAGTGCTGCTGCGATTTCTACTCACGGACTTGAAATCTCGCGCTCCGCTGGATGATCGCGAATGTTAACTAAGTTCGTCGTTAATAACATGGATGGACGATATTTCGCTCGATATCTCTGCTAACAAGAGAGAGAGAGAGAGAGAGAGAGTAAGAGAGGAGAGAAAAGAAACGAAGGATCGGATTCACACGATAAATTGCCCGTCGCTGTTCGCGAGCGCGAAAGAACCGCCAGTTCGTCGGCGACCTCGAGCGTTCCCGGGGATTCAGATGTCCAAAGGGTTTATCCCAACGATAAATGAGTATTTGGCAATCGGTGAGTATGTTTATCGGGGTTGGGAAGGGGAAAGGGATATACGAATTCGCCGCCAATAAATTTATCGTTTTATTTACTCGCATCATCGGCTATGTTTGCCGCGCGAGTATATCGGATGCGAGAGAGAGCGCCGATCTACGGGAAGAAATAGTCCGGATATATAGACGAGCAGATAAGGGCGATAAGGAGGCGGGGGGCGTGCTAACGTTCGCGTTCGATGTATATCCCAATTTTCCGCAAGGGGCGCGAGCTCTCTTCGACAGCATCGCGCGCGTGCAAAGAGATAGGGACGTTGAGAAAGAGTCAGAGAGAGAGAGAGAGAGAGAGAGAAATATGCGGTTTGCCGGACGGTTAAAAATGCCAGTTATTCACGCGTCTTTATTTATGCTCGTCTTATATCGCGCGAGCGTGCTGATTTATCACGACGCGCGGCTTTCGTTCGCGCGAGGGATGCTGATAGACGACGTTCCCTGTGCATTAATCCCGTGACCATTCTTACACGCTTTCGTCCCGTTCTCGTTGTTGCCCGGATTATTTTGGGCAGAATTCCGCGGCCGCGCTGATTCACGCGCGATTTGAATTATCGGAGCCCGGGAGGGAGAGAGAGAAAGAGAGAGAGTTGGCATGCACGGACCGCCGATTTCCGTGCGATATCCCACAAAGAGAAGCTCTGCGGTAACGAGGCGCGAATGCCGACCCGAATCGGTCGGTCGTTGTGAGCTCTTAATAGCAAAGAGGATCGTTGTGCGGTAATTAGGCCTGTTACACAATAAATCGTACTGTCCGGATGTTGGGACGCAGCCGACGATCCAATGAGAGAATTAATTTTTCTAAAACGAGTTCTCTCCCCTCATTGGGTCATCGGCTGCGTTCCGACGACATACGGCTTATTGGATCAACGAGCCTTAGTCGATGATAAGGACGATATAAAGGAAACACACTCAAACCGACACACCATTTTGTTTCTGGGCTCTAAAGTTCTGTGTATTGAAGGTGTAAAAATTAAAATTGATGTGCACAGATGCAAACCAGCAATGCTTTTCTACTAAAATATACGATAACCTTATGAAAATTATTATATATGACTTGACTTGTTTCTTCCACTTAAACGAACAAAGCAGTAAAATAGGAGAAAATCAGTCACTGGTAATTTCCATTGTATCCTGTGAAATGATATTTCGCAGCAAAATTCGGGTATGTGAGATTGCAGAATAACATGACCCTAAATTTTCTTGCGCGGTTCAACGGCATAAGATAGAGATTGCCGCAAGATCCAATGTGATTTGAAAAGTTCACCGCTCACACTGTAAAATAGCATTGTCAAATAAATTTCTTACCGATTTCAATTTCTAACTGATTCGTTGGTTGAATTCTCAAGAGAGGAGACAGTTTAACAAAAACTTCAGTACAACGAGAAAACAAACGACACTAATAATAATATAATCGAACACGTTTGCAAGCATAAAATGTTCAGCTGCAGTTATTGTACAGAGTAGACGAAATTCATATTCTGTTCAACATAGTCCCAATATTTCACAGCCAAAAAACAAAGCTATGTCAGTTTACCATATCTATGTCAGTTTTGATGTTCAGTTTACTCCTAATAATGCAATCGCGATTTTTACCTCCCTTCTGTAGGAATTTCCACGATTTTCCATGCATTCCGCTGCCAAAGCGTCCGACAACGATTATTTCGAGGCATATCGAGACGACATCGTGCGGGGAATTATGATAACAAGTCGTGTAATTAACGGAACGGTATCGAATTATTCGTCGCGTTGTTAGTTACACGTGCTGCCTTCGATTATATCGTGCATGCAAATTATGGAAGCGACACAGGTTTGGCCCCGCGGTTAATTAAGGCACAGGAGGAGACATTATTTAACGAAACGATCGAATAATTTGGTCGTTATTGCAATTTTGCGATTCACCCGTCGCTCGTGCGGGATAATTGTGTGTATATAATCCGCATGTTAAATTACGCATTCGTAGCTCCGATTTTCCATGCGTTTCGCCTTTCCGCGAGCGCGAGAAGCCTCGAGAAGAAACCGGGAATGCGCTAATTACCGGTATCGCGATTAGACGCGAGTCCGCGAGGGCAGGCTTACAAATTCCGGAAGATAATCGATTATGTACTCTGCGGTGTACGGCGCGACCCCACGAGCGTATAAATCGGGCGCCATTCAACGACGACGGGCATTAAGAGCGGCCAACCTGAGAGGGTTGTAACTCTCCGGCTTAAGCGTTTACGCGGTTATTGTTCCGTGATAAATCGCCCGTGGTATGCGTGGCATGCATCTCTCTCGCGGAAGGGGGGACACTCCGCCGGCTGCAATCCGTTTTGTTAATTAGCGCGTGAAAACGATTCGCCGGAATTTACGGGGACGGGGGCGTCGAGCTCCTGGCGTTTCCTCCGTCTTTGAGCGGTCGCCGTCGCTTCCTCCTTATCCCGATCGTGTTTCAAGGGACGGATGCTAACGTTAATCACGTCCTTTGACGCTCGCAACCAGTGCCAATTAGACCGCGCTCAGGATCGGCGTCGCGACCTGCGATGCTTCATCGAGTCCGCGACATCCCGAGACATTCGAGAACAGCGCGAGAGAGCTCCCGGGAAATTTCGATTTATCTGTTTTCACAAGGAGAACTTGAGAACTTCTCTTTTTCTAACCGGATCTCACCCAAGTAGCGGAGTGACGTCAAAGGATGTCATCGCCGTCAATATGACGTCCTTTGACATCACCCTGCCATTCGGACGGTCTCGGAGGCAGGCACGATGGCAAATGGAGAATGTGAATGCTCTGAGTCTGCCATTTTGAGGAAAAACACCAAAACTGACATAGGTATGGTAAACCGACACACCTGAACTTTGCTGTGAAATATCATTTCGCAGAATGCAGTTGAAGCCATCGATAACTGATTGATGACGATCCCCTGTTTTCCTTGTTTGTTTAAGATGTGTAAAGTGTTTAAGATGGTCGGAAAGAAGAAATTATTTCTTTCACATAATAAAAGAGCAATATACATCTTATAATTACATGGGAATTTTTTAAGTTTTAGAAAATATATCAAATTAAGAATAACATGTAAGGATATACGATAAATGTACAAAATAATATAATTTCAGTGTTCTCCTATTTTATTTTGTTGATAATGTTCTATAGGTATCAGGTTTTGTATAGGGTATGTCGATTTCAGAATCTAGTTTATGGAAACGTCAATTCTCAAACATTAAAAAAAAATAATTATTTGCAAGGAAATATGTAATAATTTTCATAAGACTATCGCATATATATTTTTGGTAGAAAAGTGTTGCTGGTTTGTATATCCGTGCGCGAAAATTTTAATTTTACACATTTAACAAGACTTTAGAGCTCAAAATCAAAATTGTATGTCGGCTTTGGTGCTTTTGGTGCTTTTTGCTTTTCTTCTGACGCTTTTAAAAATAATTTGCGCCTACTTAGGTGGCTTATAGAATAATGAAAACTCACTTTGAGGATACTGACATTAATTAATTTCTGTAGTTTGAACCTTTAATTCTGCAGATTTAATTTTAGAGTTACCTTGAACAGCTTATTTCGATGCTAAAACAACAAAAATAAAAATTTAAGACATCATCAGGGTCAAAGTAGGAATAAATTATGTTATTAGTATTGAAATTGATTCTAATATGCTATCTTAGCTCTTACTATGTTATAGAATTGAAGATTTAACATAGAACTAAATTTCGATTCAGGATGATCTTCAATGACGGAAGCGAAGGCTATGATTGCCGTTCGAGCCGAGTCGAACCGAGCGCTCGTTGACTTTCATACGGAGACAACGTCTGCTTTTGCGTTTGAGAGATATATTTAAAAACATGTGCATCGAAAGTCGACTTCGATCTCAGAGCTTAGTAGTCTCTTCCTCCCTCCCCCTCCCCCTCTCTCTCTCTCTCTCTCTTCCCCTCTTTTTCTCTGCTTCTACTTTCAGGTGCTTACGAATCCGCGCGAGAAAGCCTTGAGCATTCTTAAGCTCGAGGCCTTTCGAAACCGCTATTTCACTCGTCAAATATAAACAGCCACTCGAGAATTCCATCCCTCTCGAAAGCGGGATCCTTCCATATAAATTTGCTTTTAATAACGAGCGGGCGATTTAAAGTAACGCGTGATAGATCGACGCGAGCGATTTCGGCGAGAGCGATGCGTCGAACGAAGTTATGGATATGAGCTAGTAGATACAGAGCGTTCCGGCACGGCCCTCCCAGTGGATTAGCTCGTTTCACGATCAAACACGTTGCCCGTGTATTTTACGGTATAACCGTCCTACCCGTCAAAATTCACGAGTAATCCGCGCGATAGACCGATTAAAAATCCGCCCGTTTGTTTCCCCCCGGGGACGCAATTTTTCTATCACTAAGTATTCGTTACAAAAATCGCGCCATCGTACGCCATTGATCACTGAATTTATTCAAACTCTATATACTCGTAATTTCGTAGCGAAATCATAATTAATTAAATATCAATAATAACCTATTATGTCATAAATAAAATATAAAGTTTTAAGATAATTGAAATATCTGTAATTAAAAATAGAGAGATATAATTCTCTGTAATTTGAAAAATATTAAAAAATGATATTCTGAGACTATCGGAACATTAATTGTTCAGAGTCATAACAATATTCGTGGAAAAATGGTCCCAGTGGTAAAATATCATAGAACTGAATTGAAATTGAGTTAAAATTTTAGCCTTACATTAAATCTTTAATTCTACAACATATTAGGAGTTAAGACAATAACATAGGTTCAATATATTTCAATTCTAATAATATAATTTACTCCTCTATTTTGACCATAATGATGACTTAAATTTCTGTTTTCTCTGTTTTAGCGCAAAAATAGATTGTTCTACAATAGCAATAAAATTAAATCTGTAGAAATAAAAGTTTAAGAGAGAGAGAGAGAGAGAGAGAGAGAGAGAGAATAAGACAGAGAGAAAAGTTAGAAAGTGTAGTATTGTTAAAATAGGTTTCTACTTAGATAAGAAATAGGTTTTTACTTAGATCTTGTAGATCATTTAAAGTAGACGCAAATTATCCTTGAGAGCGTCAAAGTTTCAACGATAGTATCACTCTATTCATAAAAATTTACCATTATGCATGCTTTACGTCGGATTACACTCTGAGAGTGTTGAGATTTGACACTCATCATCTCGTGGTGAAATCCACCGACGTCCAACCAGGCCCATCGACAACACTCGCCGCTGTATCGTGTCCTGCATGGTCCCGAGTTGATTACACTTCAATTGATTGCACTCGCGACGCGATTGATACTAGTGTCTTTAACGATTTTGCAAACATTTTGGCGACATTAACGAACGGTTTCGTTTAATCTCGAAACAGAATTCACGAGTTCGTTTAATGAATTTGTTCGATGAATATCCATCGCACGGTACGACCAGTTTTACCACTTCATGGATACATTCGCGGACACACTCGCGAATCGCGCGTGAAAAATCACGAATTAAAAGCCGATAATGAAATCGCTGAACACCGTGCGCGAACCGCAACCGCACGTGTAGCCACAGTCTCCACGGGTCTGAAACCATGGGTCTGAAACAAAAAGAAAGTTTTTCGGTTAGATCGATCGAATGATTACAAAAATCCTTGGTTTAAAATCAAATAAATAAGTATAATAAGGACAATAAGAACCGATCGCAGATGTAATTTGTTTGTATTTTATAAAATAAGTGCAAATATCAATAAAATAACAGTCAGAACACTTTGAGAGACCATTTTTTGTGGTTATCCTAAGCCGAAATGATTAAATTTCTTAATTATTAGAAATAATTAAATTTTTTAAACTCGCCAAATTCCGGGGGCCGCTGAACGTTTCTTCGGTGTTCTAGTTTTCATATAATATACTATTTTTTTGAGCAGCCTAACATAATATACTTTTTTTTTCTTAGAACATCAGACGTCCGCTACAACAAACGAACATTACTTTCTTTTAAAATCGAATTTGTAAATCATTTGAGAATTTTTTCCGAAAACTTTCACTTGTAATAATAAATTTAGTTTAAACCCAAATAATTTTCTTAACTTGATATCATAAACATCTTATTCAGACTCTGTATTTCCAACTTCTATATTACGAGCTTAAAAGTATTAGAATGAAAATGACAAGACGACAAAATCGAGTGGTATTGCGGATTGGAATCTGGCGAATTAAAGACTCGAAAATAAATGCAGTTAGCTAGGATTAAATTACTAATAATATGATAAATTATTAGAAATTATAAATTTTTTAAGTGGTTACACAAATTATAAATATTTTAAAAGTTATTCAACTATTATTTACTTATTAAATCAAAACAAAATTTTCTGATTAGTTATATTGATAAGCGGATCAATATATCAGATTCGAAGCAAGCACGGCTCAAGACGGGTATGTTTTTCTGCGAAATCAATGAAAATGAAAGGTCGAAGTTGTGGCCAAAGGTTTGAAAGCGCTAACGCTACTCAATAACAACTGCTCAACAACAACCGTTTGACAACACGTCTTTTTTAAGCTAAGGGATTCATGACGTTTACTATCGGAGCCATTTTTCCACAAGCCGGAACACGCGCGGGACTCCTCGCGTTCTCGGGCGCGCAGATCGCCTCGAGAAATATCAAAACTGATCTTATCTCCAACGGAAATGCTATCTCGCCCGGGCTCGATCCGTAGTATGATCATAGCGCGTGCGCCGCTGAATGAGAATAAATAAATGACTGCCGTAGCCGTGCGTCGACTTGACGATGAGCCAAACATCTGGGGTTTTGTTTGCCGCGCTCCATATTGATTTCGTGGATCGCATTGCAGCCCGGTGAGGTCGGCACAACGCGAGGTGGTTTATACAGCCGGAATTGTATCTTAAGAATTTCTCAATATCCCATCTTGAAAGTATTCCGCCGTAGAAATCAGTTTTGAAATGAAGTCGACACGGCCGATGTGCTACGTCGAATCGTTATCGGAAACCGCGCCGTCGCAGTCACGGACGTATTACCGTCGAACGACCGTCGTATTCCGTTATCCGTACAGTTTTAATAATACTCCAAGCGATATTAACTGTTACATTTTACATTTTCCCGGTAATTCCCCGCCCGACCCTTATCAGTTGTGAAATATTGGATCGCAGTGGAGGAACCTTTTGCTCGTGGATCTCCTTCAGAGAATCCTTATGCAGCGTTTCCCGGCAATATTTGAGGAAATACCGCGCCTGCAAATGTAACGAGGCGAATCGTTACGTGGCGCGGAGGGTTGAGACGCGTTTCCGCGATCGTTACGCGCGGCTCTTCTTTGTGGCATGAAACCCGGTGACGTCGGGGTGTTTCGGACGTTTGCATCACGGAGGAACGGCGATAACAGCGAGGATTCAGAGGCCGATTCGGTGGTCAATAACCGACCTTCGTGCGAGAGAGAGAGCCCGGCGGTGGCTTGCGAAACATTTAAAAATAGCCGACGAATGCAGAAGCCCACGCGCAACCTTGAAAACTTTTCTCGGAAGGCTATCAGACCGTTTTTCCGTTATCCGCGGGTACTTTCCGCGGCAATATCGCGAATTATTCCGCGAGGACGGAAAGCCTTGTTTACCGATGTCCGCAATATATATTTTTAAAATGCGCCCCCGTGCGTGACGTAAAATTTCGCATCCTCCCAGCGTATAATCTTGAAGTGCGCGCTTATTTTTAAGTTTCCTCGCGCTGCAAATAACCACACTGGGAAAAAAGCGTTACCGAGTAATAAAGTTTGCTTGATCTCCAAGTAAAATGGAGCTACTTCAATCCAGGCAGAACAAAAAATTCATGCAAAAGTCAAGATGACGTCAAAAAGTAATCATCTATAGGAAATCAAAGTGAATTTATTTAATACCTTGAGTGGAACTATATAATTTGATTTTTTTGTGACTGCATTATGACTTGTCAATGACTTCTTTACTTACGGGGCATTGTGAAACACTCTTGAGTATTCCACATTCAACTGTTTATATTTCGGACGAGTGAAGTTAACACTCTAACATTAGTTCTCGATAGTACTGATTAGAGTTCCAGCTTTCTTTCGAAAAGTATAGGAATATTCTTATATTCATAAAAAGAATTCCGGCGATTAACACTAAAAAAAACAATTAAAAAACGGACTAACTTCACATCCAACATCAAGATCGGATAGTTCTGAATAGCTCACTTGATGTATTTCGAAGAGTTCTAGAATTCCTGATATAAAAAAAATTTTTCGATTTCTTTCAAAAATTTAAAAAATTCGAAAAAATTTGGCATCGAGCCCGAATAGTTCTGAATTGCGCATTTGGTTTCTCTCGACGAGTTCTAGAGTTTCTGATAAGTAAAAAATATCAATTCTACATTCTATTATAAACTATTATAAAATATCAATTCTATATTCTATTATAAACAAATGAAAAGTCTCTTATTGAAAATGATAATTTATTTATTTAGATAAACTTTTTATTGAATTAAATTAAAAATCAAAAGTCAACGGACATAAAGTTTTGCAATTTTTTGTAATTTAACAAAAAAGGGACATAATTTAAAATGTGCAACTCTTGCTCCGCACACGAAGGCAAAAATTCGTATGGATATTGGGTAAGTGAGTTCATAATTTTAATTGTACAAATCACATACAAAAACATCTCTCTCATAAACATTGAGCATTGCATATACCAATATTTTTGTATTTAATGCATCCTACCTACTTTCCTAAAAGTGGTTTCTCACATTTTTCGTGGCATGAGTGGATAAAAATACTCAACTTCAGTCTTTTCTTTTTTATTCCGTGAGCGCTTCTTAAAACTAATGTCAGACGGTCTTGGATTATAAGGAAATTTTTTCTCTATTTCTGTCTTCTTTATCTTTTTTCAGCTTATCCTCGCGTGTACTCACTCCCGTACATTTGCCCCGAGCACATCTTTTTCTGGAAAAAATTCTAACCTCTAAATTATAAAATAATTTGGAAACCTTTTCTCTTGTGAAATATTCCCAAACGATGTAACTTTTATGCGAATACATATTACCTCCTTTCTTCGAACAATTAAAGTGTGGCGAGATCACAAAGTACGACGAAACTTTCAAGAAAATTATTTGTTTTCACATTTTCGTATTTTTGTCTATTGCAAGCGCGCGCTACACTCTGGCGTACATCTAACTTTTTGCGCTTCGAGATAGCGAATAAACACTCCATAGATACGCTGCGCCTCCCAAACAAAGTTACAGGCAATACGTATACTGACCCGCTGCGTACAACTACTTAATTGACTCTACTTAAATTGATAAAAATATTATTTGATTTAAAAGGCTAAAAAACAGACCGAAAGTGATATTACGGTCCTTGTAAATATAATGGTCCTTCTTAATATCTCCGCTATTAGGTAGAATTTTAATGATTGCTTATGGAATTATTTGTAACTTGCCTACGTTACACAATGACAGTTACAAAATGGGTAAGAGAAATAAATAATAACATGAGACATTTCTTAAGAAGAGAAACAGCGCATGCACGTTGAAAAATAAACAAGCCACAGGGCCGCATCCGACCTCAACCTTACCGGTAGAGGGTTAATGGGGAAGGGGGGGGGGAGAGTTGTATTACCATTCCTAGTTCTCTTCTTCTCATTATGCAGTGTCACTGCATTTTTATAAATAACGTCGCAAGTAATAAATATTTCATAACTTTGAGTCTAGAATCGACTGAACGACACTTTGATGAAAGTAGTCGCTAAGTTTGCAATTTAAAATATTGATTATTAACAAAGTTGTTAATAATGTTGTACAAAATGTAAATGTAAATTCTCCTCTAATTATGTCTACTTAACTCAGTACCTTTTATTTTCTGTGCACTTTCGTGAGAGACGCAGGGAGACCTGATCGATCACGAAAGCGAAGGAATATTAATAGCAACAGAGAGAGGACCGGAGAAAGTTAATTAATTTGCTGATAAATCTACGTCTTTAGTTGAAACGAAATTTTTGCCGATTCGGGGAAGTATCGTCCGGCTGTTTCAATAAAGGGAATAAGTCAAATCGCATCACGACGTCGTCTGGAAGAGACGAAGACCTCGCCGCGCGCTGTAGAGTCAAAACATATCATTGAGACACGAGAGGAACGAATGTCTTCGGTCACGTCATATCGATTCTTTCACGACTGCCAAATCTCAGAAGTGCGACAACAATCGTCCCTCTCGTTGTCTATTCCCGTTGGCTTACGTAAGCACGATCCGAAGAGGACAGGAGATTTTATTCGGCGGTACACGCGTCGGACCGATCTTACAATTCACAGTGAAATTACTTATGGCAGCGTGAAAAGGGCGAGTCGATCACGTGTCCCGCTCTCTTCTTTCTCTCTCTCTCTCTCTCTATGGGCGACAAACAAGCGTAGGAGGTCGCCGAAAGTTTTGCCGGTGCACGTCCGCGAATGTAAATAGAAGTGAAACGCAAATAGGAGCAATTATAATTCTCGCCCGAGAACGCTCGACGAAACTTCGAGTTTCATTCAAATTTACGAAGAAAGGAACGTCGCGCGCGCGCGTGCACTCAACAGGAATCCGGAGAGACCTACTCGCAGAATGAGTTCGCAAAAATAGATCAGCGCCCGCCAGACTCATCGGAATTTGTCTGATTTGTGTGTATTCGAATTACAAATCGCGTTCCTCGCCGATAAAGCGGAGGCTGCAGGCGGCGCCGTCGAGGGAAGCCTGGGCTTTCGAGAACCGACGCTCTTTAAATCCGACGCGTCACGAAGCTCGATCGAGGTAGGGCAACGTGAAATCCACTGGGAGTTGCTGTGAATGAAAGAGCCGCGTGAACAAAAATATTAATTATATACGTATCTCATCATTTCTCTTTTCTCTTCTTATTATTTCCTGTCTGTACATTTGCAATAATATCTGTCATACGTATCCGAAATTTTGGCCTTGTTAAACCTTTTACTCTACAATATAATAAGAGGTAAGATAGCAAAATAGGCTCAATTTCACAATTCTAATAATAAAATTAACTCTTATTTCGATTATGTAATAATGTCTTAAATTTACGATTTCGTTGTTTTAACATCAAAATAAAGTAAAAATTAAATCTGTATATTGAAAAAAATTGTTACGTTCAAGTAAATATCTGTTTAGCAATATTAGAGCAGTTTATTTTATTTGGATTAAGTAAATATTATTTGAATTTAGTTTACATTAAAAGAAAAAAATGCTACATTCAATTTTCAATATTTACGTAATCCAAATAAAATTCTGTTGGTAAAGTTTTCAGGTATGGCATTCCCTTAAGAGGGAAGTTAATAAGTGCTATTATCGTCACAGTCGCTTTTTATTAGTCCATAGCTGTCTAAATATGCGCAAACTATCCTTAAAAATATCGAAAGTAGCACCAAAATTTCGACTCAGATGTATTAAAAAAGTTATTCTGTAAACAACGATTAATTAATCTCTTTCTCATATTACGAATCTTTTCCGATGGTTGAAGCGACCGTTGCGGCATACATAAATAATTCGTTCGCTCGAGAAGATTAAATCACGAGACGCGCCGAATTGAATTTAATTAAGGCGTATATACACTATACAGTTAACGCGTTAACGCGGTAACGCCACGACAGGTAAATCACGATGCAAGGGTGAGTACGAAGAGAAAAAGAAGGAGAAAAAAGATCACGCTCTCGGGTTAGGTTTGGTCGGCACGGGGTTTGCGTAATACGGCCGTGGCGCGCGTGCGGTTGCGAAAGTCGACGGCGTACTTTTCGTCCGGTCTCTATATGTGACTGATCCACGAGAGGAGAATCTGCGACGTCTTCGTCGTCGTCGTCGGTGTTTCGCGAGTATTTTTGCACCGTTTCGTCCGACTGGACGTCACGCGAGGAAAATAAAGTCGGTGCGCAGGTTCGCAGACAACGTTGCCATAGGCAGCGAACAATATCGATGACGAACAAGCGATACTTCGTGTCTGCAAAAATAGTCGTTTTCAGATTTTTGTTTCAGCGAACTCGGATTTTTTTTCTCCCGACTTGGTGGAAATGTTTCAATTCTTTGTTTGAAGTTTCGAGGAAAATTGCGGAGGAAATTCGATTGTTCGGAGCGAAGTAAATTTGCAAAGCAACACTTCGTCTCTCCATAAAACTTTTGATTTTGCACATATGAGGTATCTCTTTCCATCCATCGATATATGTACATATATCTCGGGATATTGCGATACTATGAAAGTATCGATACTAATATTTATACGAGTACTTAATCAAAAATATCGATAGTGATACCAGTATCAGAACAAAAATATTAATATCGTTATTGGTATCGAAACTTAAAAAAACTTAAAATTAGAATATAAAAATCAGAGAAGTATTTGTCTTGCAAGCTACTTTTAAGGATTTCATATGTCTGCGTATAATAACTTACTATGGTATAAAGATATTTCTACTTTCTGTACTAGATTTTCTTCGGTTTGTGATCTAAAAACTTTAAAAAGGATATGTTAAGACTCTTGTGTCCTCGTTATAACTATTCTATTTGATGACGTCAAAAACAAGAAATCGCATGTTAAAAATTATTTCGGTATACGTGAAAATAAAACAATTTACGCACAGAATGACATTCGTGATCCACTCCGCACATTAATAAAAATATCTGGACGCTTCCCTCTTACTTCAATCAATAAATAACCGTAAAATTAACACAACAGAAATCATGAGAAAAGACAGGTTTCAAACTTGAGTTGCATGTTACACTAATGTTCATACAAGTAAACATATATTTTGAGGACCAACTGAGTAAAAAAGTTAAAAAAGAAAATATCGAAAAGATATCGAAACAAAGTAATACTGATACGGGTACGAATTAAAAAGAAAAAGTATTAAAACGAAAATACCTGGTATTAAACGAAATATATTGATACCAATATTACATCAGCAGTATCACAACATCGCTACATATATCGACGGGAGGGATATAAGAAAGTGAGACGGCCGAGCTTTTCCCCTTTTCACGTTTGCCATTTCTCCCGCTAGGCGAACGAAATGACGTCCGATATTAAGTACTTTTGTGAGCGCGGAATTTATGGCATGTCGGCGTAAACGAGAAACGCGCACGAACCAACGAACGAGTTCGCGTTATCGTCGAGAATATCGGCTGTTCACGATATACGCGAGATTATTCGCACGGCGCGCGATAGTAATCGGCTGGCGAAAGAATCATTATTTAATTAAAGCCCCGGCAATGCGTGATCAACGATCGCGGTTAATGCGCGCATTAACGATCGGGCTCTCTTGGATCGCATCGACGCTTATTCCACCCCACGGCCGCTTGATTATTCACAATTTTGTCTATGATCGCTCGCCCGAAATTATGGAACATGAGGAAATAAATTGCCGTCTATACCGTTTCGGTTGATTAAGCAAGCGCAGCGAATGCCCATTCTATCGTTATTAATTCTATTGTAGCATAACGCAACCGTTAATTATAGTTAACGGTCAGTAATTATAATAAATAAGGATTTATATAGGCTACATAGTCTGTATGCAAGAGAAAGGGAAAGGAAAGAAGAGGCAGTCGGATCTGACACTGCTATATTAGCCTAGATATTCATTGAACCGAATCGTACAACGATTAATAACCCAAGCTGCAAGAAGATGCTAAATATTAATTATCTCGAGACGTTTGCAAAAAGAGCCGACAAGCTGCTAATCAAGAATGCGAGAATCATCGTTAATAAAGACACGATCGAGTATTTATTTATTTATTTATTGGTTATAAATGAATAAGCCATTTAACCAAATTCTTCTTTTGAACAAATGATAATGAGCTTTCCTCTAATATTTGTGACGAATATATTTTAATAGTTTTATCAAGAAAATATTCTTTCAAGATAAACATTATTAAAAAAAAAAAAGAAATAAACCGAGTAATTGCTTTTCTTCGCAATACAAGTTCCTATACAGGAATATGTATCAGATCAGACCAGTTGTAAAGTAACTCATGCGAAAATGGATTTATGAGGAAAAGGAGACGGCAGTTACTCGATCCAATCTGCATCTTATGTACCAACGAGAAAGGTACGGGAAGAAATTGACTCACCGTAATCGTCAATATCCGCGGGAGAAACACCGTGATCGGCACTGGACCGGACGACCGATCATCGATGGTTGGGCTCGACTCGAATTTGAAGCAGAAAGAAAGAAAAACATTACAGCAAACATGATATAAACCCCGAGAGTCGATATAGCAACGCACAACATGCGTGTTGTTGATGGTGCATAAGCGAAGTGCGCAAAAAACACGAAATTTTCCATCGTCCAGCGATACATAACAAATAATGTACTTCTCTCCGTGGTGAATCTGTAGAGACGTTTCCCGAGTCTTAAGGATCAACATATTTTCGGCAACGCCACCGAGCGCGCTAGCTAAATCGCAGTTGCATGCGAAGCACGTTCGACGAAATGCATTATCCGCATCCGAAGCTGACGGGCCGAATCGCAAATAAACCCCCGATGAAGATAGCGAGTATTAATTTTTCGAAACACTCGCGGAGGGGTGGGGGGAGGGAGGAGGAAAAAGTCGATGAACTGTCTGCCGCGGTCGAGGCAACGCACAAGTCGTGATTAATAATCTGACGAACGCACACCGCTCGCGCGGTTCACGAGCGATATTTCACTTACGTGCAGAAATTGATCGGTGGGAGAAGAACGCGCGTAGAGAGAAGGGTGGAGGGGTGAAAGGGGGAACGCAGGAATTACGTGATAAGAACTCTTTCCTCGACAGATTCTTGATAATTGCGACAGACGGAGCGTAACCACCGGCCGCGTGGTTTAATCGGGCGCGATTACGCGCCGCCGAGGGGCTTCCTTCGCGGTGCGTTCCGTCGCACTTAATCCGTCGGAAGCAGCGCGGCGCGGGGTGTACGACTGATTCAATCGCGACGTAACAAACGAGTAGTCATAACTCTCTCGCGAGAATTCACGACTGCGCGCCGGCACAATGGTGTACACAGTGCCGAGCCATTAGAAGCAACATCCATCACCGGGGTTCGAAGTAGACGCGATGGTGACCGATTAAACCTCATCCGTATCGGCGACGTAATTCGATAATTATACGCGGGCATTGGCGTGTTCAAGTCGTGCAAGCAGTCCATTGCGCGAAACTCCGGTTCCCACGACAGAGACGTTGAGAGTTTATTTATTTATATATTGATTTATTTATTATTGTTATTATTATTATTATAAGGCTGATTTGGAAAGCGAGAAAAATAGGTAATCACGTGTACATGGCTTTGGCATATTTTCTTCTGTGCAGATCCAACTGCAAAGTAAGGAAACATAAGTAGAGCAAAACTACACACATATAGAATGATAATAAAAATAAAATGTATAAAATATAATACAAAATAGAAATAGAAATAAGACAGAAATAAAAATAAAATAGGAAATGGGTATTGTTTATTTATTTACTTATTTATCTATTTATTGGTTAGAAAAAGATAACCCATTTAATTACAAAAGAGAAGCTAAGATTGTAATGTTCGTTTCTCCTCCTACTTTTTGCGAGAGTAATTGAGGATGGCGACCGCACGAGGCGCCGAAAAATTCGATGAGCGCGCGCGCGCACACGCGACGCGCTCCAGTTGCGACAATTTAAATATTTCCACAAGAAGCAGCCGCGCTGCTAGCCCAACTTTGGTGTCCGACTTCCGCGGTTTTCTTGCGATAAATCGGGAGACGCGGTGGAGACTGGCGCCAAGTGTGTAATATACGACGCTTCTGTGAAAATTATACGCGCGAAAGACGCTACCGCATGCGTCCTGGCGTCGAGATGGGATCGAGAGAGAGAGAGAGAGAGAGAGAGATACGTTTGCGCGCGCGCAAAAGTTATATAAACTAGACTTCGCGTTGATATTTTGCTATCTTAGCTCGTCCGCTGCGTCCCGCTAGCCTATCCCCCGAAAATCATCGATTCGTTCATAAGCGGGAAAGCGCGGCCATCGTGCGCATTATGTTGCCAAGACGTGCCGTTATTGCCCGCTGACGTTACCGGCTTTGAAAGATTAAAATACTTCGAGCGATTTGCATGAAAGATTTATTGCGAAGCTCCGCTAGAAACTTCGTTCCCGCAAATTGTCCCCTTTAGAGTCCTGCGCGCTCTCTCGCTCTTTCGTGTATGCCCGAAGTAATCCGAGCTATCCCCTGCACTAGTTGAAAATGAATAAGAGAAACTTAGCGTCGTGGAATTGTTATAAACGAAATAGTTTTTGCGCATCGCATCAATTTCCCTTCAAGTCTCCGTCGCTGTAATATAATCCACTTCACAAATTTGAAGCTTAGAACGACTCATTCTCATAAGAACGTTATTTTATATATTAACGGAAGAGAGAGAGAGAGAGAGAGAGAAATTTTTTAATATTACAATATATTATTATTATTATATTGTTATTATTGTTGTAGTTATTATTTTTATTATCTCTTTAATAGTAAGTTAGAATCAGATTGACCCCATGACTTCGTTTATTTTATGGCGTGTATGCATTGTTTCTCTTCTTAAGGAATGTTTCATATTATTATTTACTTCTTTTATCTTTTACATCTTTTATCCATTTTGTACACTGATTACATGAAAAATGAGCAAAACAGAGCATAGGGTCGGATCCGACCACACCCTTCCTGGATACGTTGAAAATTCACTTTGCTAGGAGAGGATTATTATTATTATTATTATTATTATAGAGTGTGGCAGGGAGAATCATATCTATAATTAAGATTTTCAATTGATTTACCAAGCCTCATCAACGCTCAATTTACAAAGTTATCGCAGATACCGGAGACGGAGCTGCTTTAACGGCATTATTTCTCGGATTTTCCTGCATGCAAATGCGATTAAAAAGTACGTCGCCGCTAATGGAAAACGGCGAGACATAGAGACAGGGAGGAGGGGTGTTCGCTGAATGAGAGTGCAATGACGGAATAAAAAGAAGCGATGGGACATTATCTCGCGAGTCTATGCGGACTCCACGGTGCACGATTGTGCGCTTCAAGCGATAAATTTGCCAAAGGTATAATAATCTCATCGTGCGGTTATTAATTTGTGCGCGCACGCGCACCGTTTCGCGGGGCAAATTTCATGGCTGAGTCCGCATAGGCTACGGCAAAAAGCTGCCGGCGATAATTCGCCGGTCCCGCATGAATAATGAACAAGACGAGGGGAGAAACAATCGATCAAGTCGAAGGGAGGAAGAAACGAAGGACAATTTCACGCGAGTGCCTGCAATTACTCCCGGCTGATTGGGAATCATAATTTTCACGCCGCTTCACACTCACACAGCCCTCTCCTCTCCCCCTGATTTCCGACTATTCCCCTCCCGTTCGATCTCTCGGCGTTCGTAAGGTCGAAGATGAACGGCATCGGCGCTCAAACTCGTTAACGCATCGTTTTCTCTCTCTCTCTCTCTCTCTCTCTCTCCCTAGATTACCGGGGGCGTGCATGCGCAAGGGGTTATTAACTTATTACATCGCACGTCGGTAAATATAGGCAACGGGAAAACGCAGGAAAACCTCGACGGTCCTCCCCGCGCGTTGCCAGCTGGCTGAACCGCCATCTCTATTCTCTGCCACATCGCGTGCAGCGATCGCGGTGAATCGAAAGAGAGAGAGAGAGAGAGAAAGCTGGTCACTTTTAGACGCTCGTCGGCGACTGCTGAAAATTTCGGGAGCACGCGCGAAATCGCCCAGCTCAGAGCGCACAAAGACGCGCACAGAGACCGGGAGAGACGGATCTTCTGGAAAATGATCGAGAACAAGGAGCCCGTTCGCGCGACATCCGGCGGACGTATACACGCACGTTCTCGGGAGAATCTTCAGCGGGCGCATTAACGGTCGCCAGGAAACACGATCCGGGAGAAACACGAGGAAAGCTTCTCGCAGTCTCGACGATGTTACGGCTCGCTTCGACAAACGAGCTCGCAAACCGCGTCGAATTCACTCTCTTAGCTCTCTTATGTGCAGAGAGAGAGAGAGAGAGAGAGAGAGAGAGAAAGAGATATGACAGGATGGAGATGCTAATCCTAGGGGATAGCGGGGCGTGTGTATGACACCGCGGTGTCGACTGACGCTTAGCATGTCGGGCTCTTGGGCATACATGCAGAAGGGATGTAAATATTGAAGGAAGATTAATACTCGATATTTTTTTCGGCGCGTCCGAAGCGAGAGAAACGAGGAAGAGTGGATTTTTAAGTGATCGATCGTCGTGGAACAGTGTGCAGCCGTGTGTAAAGCTGTCGGGATAGTGACGTGTATATTTGTATTCCTCGCTTGGAAATAAAATCAAAAGCAACACCTAGTGGAAATGATGAAAATCAAGTGACTATTTCTCTCTCTCTCTCTCTCATCCGCAATGTGCGATATTTCGCTCGCCTGACAAATATTTTTTTTTTATGTTATTTCGCGATGCTGTACGAAATAAAGCTCACCGGGCGTTGCCGACGAGCCGATCAATCCGCTTCGCCGGTCACATATATTTCCAATTAATTCATTGCGCTCTTCTTTGGATTTTGCAGAACATGTCGTCCATGCGAACGCAGTCGACCGGCGGCGGTGTCCTCGGTTTGAGTAGCATCGGCTCCGACCGTACGGGCGCAGCTTCTACCGGCGCCGGCTCCCACTCGCATTCCCATTCGCACAGGAGGCATCATCATCAACACCATAGGAGCAGAAGCGCACCCCGGGCCCTGGAGAAACCGCCCAGAAAGCGGCATCTGAATCCTGGACGGAGTCTCGCTTCCATTCCCTGCCAGATCAAGCTGTCGATGCTGAACAGCGGCCTCATCTCGTTCAGTGAGTTGACTCGATTCCATCCCCTTAATGAATCGCTCCGCCATGGTGCTTCCGGTTAACCCACATCCAGCTGAATGAACTAACGTCTAAAGAATTCGTCGTATAGATTGGAAAGACGCCCTAAAGAGACATTCTGCTATTAACACTATGCCGTCCGGTGGCACCACGTTGGTGTCATGCGCAAAACTATCGGGCAAATGCCGGTGGCACCACGTTGGTATCATGCGATTTATGATCTTCCGAGGACCTCCGGAGAAAAACCGCCGGCGACAAGCGAAATGATCTGAGTCAGTTCTACCGGCGCCAAACAAAAGAATCCCGATTAGACGTGCGGACGGCATAGTGTTAATTAGTCGTTCTCATTTTTTTTTATTACGCCCGTCTCACACGTACGATCGAGCGCACTGAGAAAGATATTTTTAAATCGCCAATATAGGACCATAAATATACGCACAAGATTCGTAGTGCGATAAAAAGTTGTTGATATTTGCAGTTATAACAAATTTTTTGGCACTTGTAATTATAATCGCATGCATAGTGAAAAAATTATGTTACAAACGGTATACTTAAATGTTTATGTTACTTTAACAATATGCTAGATAAATATTCTAAGTAAATATGAGGAATAATGTGTTAACAAAGTGAATTTGTTCATTTCTAACGTATTTATGTACTTTTTAACACATTCCCGATGTTAAAATAACAAAAATTTGAATAGACCGTTTGTAATACAGAATTTTTAATTATGTAAATGAAAAGATTATAGTCAGGAGAGAAGCATTTTTCACTTTACATGCATATTATTACTGTTATTTTTGGGTTAAGATCAAAGAAGGATACAAGTTGAGGCCGAAAATAACTGTAATTTTAGCAGGATTTCTCTTAGTGTAAATTCATGCTGTGCTACGAGCAACGAGACAAATTATAAGCGTTAGAATTTTCATGAGTTCGACTGAGAATAGTAATAAAAAAATAATTGACATCGCCGGTGATCCGCATTGCGATGTTCGCGTACGATCGTTTGAAAAATACAAATTTCAATTATATGTGTATGTGATGTGTGTATGATGACTAATAAAACTCTCGTAAAACGTGAAGCGACACAGATACAAATCGAACGTGCACGTACGCTTTGTAAATTTTTCCTCTGTTAGGATGTTAAATTCACATTTACTCTTTCAACGAAGATCGTCGTAAATACAGAGCGGCGCGCGAGCAGGAGTGAGAGAGTTCCAAGGGCGGAAAACGAATGTTTCATGCGCGCGAAATCGAATGAGATGTATTATTTTCGTAAATGCACGAGACATTACGCGCCATCGCGCGATGAAATCCCGCGAACGGGATGCATTTTCCATTATACGCGGGAATAAATTTTATGCATTCAGGCCGAATCTAAAGGCTCCACTCGACACGACTGCGCAATTAACACTCGGTAAAGAACATCAAGCGCATAATTCGATGAAGCTGAACGTTCCCTTTCGAGGCCTTTCGAGATGTATTAGAAGCTTTTAGCGTCGAGCATCTCTCTCCCTCTCTCTCTCTCTCTCCCCCTTTTCCTCCAGCGTAACGTTTTATAAAACTTTTTCACTCACGACGGTTTCGCGTCCAAAATTAACAAAGAAAGCCCGTCTCTGTATTTTCCTTTCTTTTTCCCTTTTTTTTCTCTCGTCAGTCGCGCCAACGGTCGGTCAATGACCGGCATTGTCCGCTATATTAGAACATCCCGAAATTTTCGAGTTTTAACTCTCCCTGGTATATCATAAGCGCCCGGGAATCGAAGCTTCCACGGCATTACGTTCTCGTAGTTTTCCGCTTGCAAGCACTCTAGACTCTCGAGAGGGGACCCGGGGTACTCTAAATATTCTCGGAGCCCTCGAGACCTTCGAGAGACTGCGCTGAAACTTATGGTACTCTCCGAGAGGTCGGAGGTGTTTCGAAAAAAGCTTCGGAGATTTTCACACGCTGCAAGATGTTTTTTCCGCGACAACGAGGATCACCGAAAATACATGTAAATCCACAGAGGTAAATTGTGAGCGGACGTAAATGTTTACATAAATTCTGACACCTCTACAAGTGAAAACTGAATAAATGAACAGGAATCTCTCTCTCTCTCTCTCTCTCTCCTTTTTTCTCTCTCTGAAAAAGATGCTTAGAAATTTTTTCAAATTTCCTCATATACAAATACAGATTCTGATTAGAATATTCAAAGTTGTTCTAAAATAGGTTATCCCATTACGATGTTAAGTGGAAATCCTATTCTTATCCCAAACATGGAATGAAATATTTTTTTCGCGATGCTGATTGGTTGTACGTTACAGCTTGCTTCGTGTGCGATTTTTATCGCTAGAGTCGAATGACAGTTTGATCGAATATTAAGTTAAGAAGTAAATAAATTGAGTCATATTTTTAATGTTACTATGTTTAACAGCGCGCGCGTAGCACGTGTATATATTTGTAAAGCGTAAATACTTGTTTGTAAAGCGAAATGTGTGAAAAGTGTTTCGTATTGTTGAATCGTAATGTAAAATGAAAAACAGTAAAATTCCGTGAGAAAACGTTGAGAAAACGTTGAAAGTGGCCATATAGGATCTATTTAGTTTCTCATTAAGGCCGGTATTAATAATTGTTATTTAAAACTTGTTTTAGATGACATACTCAGAATTGAATTCAGAGTTAGATATGAATTTTTCCGTTGAATATCGTGCGTTTATAGATGTAATGTCAAATACATCATACGGTTCAACTGAAAATCTCAAATATAACTTTAAATTAAAATCTCACATTAGATGAGTTTCAAATAACAACTATTAATATGAGCCTCAGCATGGTTTGTTTGAAACATTGCACTTCTAATCAGAATCTGTGTAGATTTCTCAGCCAGAATCCATTAATATATAAATCATTATTTTGGAAAATCCGACTGGATATCAATTAGATTTTAAAACATTTTCTATGTGGAATAGATTCCAGTTAGAATAGCCAATGTTGTTCCACAATAGGTTATCCTATTAAGATACCAACTGAAAATCTCTCTCATTTCAAACAAGGGATAAAGCCTCTACTCCTGATGCTAATTGACTGTGCGCTGCGGTTTGCTTCGTGCCGCGTGCAACTGTTGTCGCCAGAGTCAGATAACAGCTTGATTAGTTGTCAGATTAGGAGATTAATAAACGAGATTATATTTTTAGTGTTACTATATTCAATAGCTTATACGTAGTGCGTGTGTACTTGTAAAATATAAATATTTAAAATGTTTCGTATATTTTGTTCAGTGGTGTAGTGTAATTCAAAAAATTTTCAGGGGGGATGTTAGAGTGACCAAATAGAATATATTTATGTTTAGAATTGTATGTTGAGAAATCACTTAAAATGGTTTAGGACATTCCCATACACTTCCAACCAGAACCTGCATAGATTTTCCAACAAAAACTCATTATTATTTTGAGAAATCGGACTGGATTCCAATTAGATCCCAAGAAATTTTCTATACGGCTACAGATATACGTGACAACGGGATATACCGCGTAGGGAAAAAAAATTGGTTGAATTAATATGAAAATGAACGAACCAAGCGCGTTTTTGTTGAAGGAAACATTCCTGGTTATAAGAACCAAATTTGATTCATAAAAACCAGAAATTCTGTTTCCTTCGACAAAGGTGCGTTTGGCTCGTCCATCGTCACGTTAATTCAACCGATCTTTTTTCTCCGCATGCGTGCAACGATCTCCGGAAAAAATTCCCCCGGCGATTAGCGGGGGGATTTTAAAAGGCCCTTCAATTTTTTTCGCGTCGTCATGCGATGAATCTCCCTGGATCGATCTGAATAGCAAAGCAGCCATCATTAGCAAGTCAATACATAAACATCGGTAATCCTGACGGGTGGCATCACATCGTGCTTTCTGATCCGTATCTGAGATGAAGACCTCGGATATTGGCAGTTTTGAATCCGGTAACGGAATGTAATACAACGCGTCCATCTCGGCCAATGAAGTTTTCTCTCTCTCTATCTCTCTCGCCGATGCACTGTTACTATTAATACGCTGTTCAAACTGCATAAAGATCTTTGCTCGCAGCGATTGAGCCACCGAATAAAGTGTAAAAATAATATCACTTCCGACGATTAGCCCGCGAGAACGAGCGAGCTGAAAAATCAGCCCGCGACGTTGATTCCTCGCTAACCAATTTCCATCGGAACACTCGCCGCACCGAACGTTTTACGAATCGTAAACCCGAGCGCGTGGGAGCGAAACCCGGCGCGCTCGGATCGCATTGTTAACCGAGAAGCCGAGAAGATTGTTTATGACACGCGGATACGTAAATTTAGCCGAGCGCGGTATGTTCGAGCGGAGCTGTCGCCACCGGAGGAATCAGCGCGCTACCGGCAAGATAAACATTTAGCGCCGAGAATATCATTCATAACGAGGTCGAGGGGCCGCTTATCTCCCGCGCATGCAGTCGCGCCCGAATGGCGATCCGTCCTTCTCGACACCTGCCCTTGTCGTGGCAAAGAAACCAATTAACGTTTCATGTGCTTTCACCTTCGTAGAGTTTGCGGTAATATATGGTAGGGGAAAAGGAATTTTACGGATAGTTTCAAGAAATTGTTTCAGTATAAATGCGAATTCCATGTTACAGTCCATATTTACACTTTTCCCTATTTATTTTTATTTTCCCTTCTAGTGATTTGCATGTCATTTAAGCTAATAGAGGTGTACACGTAATAGAAAATAATATATAAATATTTAAATATATATACATGTGTATATATATTTATATATATGCATACATACATACATACATACATATATACATACATACATATATATATACATGTGTATATATCGCGGGTATAAATATAAATAATAAAGAATGTGGTCAGATATATCCATAAGTAATGTTACCCATTTTTATCTCACTCGATTTTGTACCCGATTTTGATATCAGATTAAAATATTCAAGCTGATTACAGATACATATATTTTAAAGTGTAACGATTTACCGTTCCAGAGAAAATGGTCTCCAAAGATTTCAAAACTGAAATATGACGATTAATTCATCTGTCAGAATTGAAACTTTCGGAACCTATTTTCTCTGGAACGGTAAATAGTACACTTTAAGACATATGTGTTTGTAATCAGGTTAACGAATACTTTAATCTGACATCACAAAATTAGGTGTATAAAACCGAGTGGGCGGGAAAAATGGGAAATACCTTAGCAAAGCTCTTTCCTATAGCCATATTTTCAAAACAAAATGGTCAATAATTCTGAAATTTGTGCATAAATGTTTCTATATTAGCCTTTGCTATCACAGTAGTTTTTCATTCAAATCCCCTAAATGTGGTTTGGAAAGCCTTAAAACTAGACGTTAAGAACAGGACATTGACCTGAAGAAGTACGTACCAAAATTGTCATCTTTAGTTGCGAATATCTCAGCTTCCGACTGGGGATATCAATCCCAGTCTTTCAACTTTATAGACGTGTACGCAGTATTTCCGTCAATGTGCAGTTAAAATTTAAGAGGATTCTTAAGAAAAACGGTTTGACGAGCCGACTACCTTAACGGATCATCAAGGAGCCAATCGCGCGCTCGAAAGCTCGTAACGCTCGTTCCTTGGGAGAATCGTCTCGTCGTAGCCAGCCGTCGTCGCGTCAAAAACTCACGGAAAATAATGCCGCCGCGAGTTCTCGCATTTCCCGACAAACGACGGAGGAGCAAGCCATTTATTCCACCGCTTTTATTGCCGCGGACTTACGCATATTTTTCCCAATGACTAAACATTTCCCCCTGTCGGCGCGCGTGAATGGTATTATCATTTTATATTCGAAGGCGCGGCCGCACAATGTAGCAGAGAGAGAGAGAGAGAGATAGACGCGTTAATCATCACGAGCGAGACAATGACAATGCCAGCTACACGTTCCCGCCCGCATCGTATCGCGCGCGCGCGCGCGGCGACATCTTGACGTTTCCATTTTTTCTCTCTCTCTTTCTTTTTTCCCCTACGCTGACAGACACACACGTGCGATTCTTCTCGTTGACGGAAAAAGCTGTTCTCGCGAGCGACATCTCGATAAGAGGGCTTGCTCGCACACACGGTGCGTGCGCGAACGTCATTTTGTGCCACTTGGATCGTGTGTTCCTTTGAATAAAGAAGCGCTCTGCGCGTCGGAGCGACGTTTAAAGCGCTCTCCTTCGAACGTTCGAGGCAGTTGCGACGCTCCTCACCGAGTTTTACGTTAAGACGCGCTCGTCGCGCTCTATGCAGACGCTCGTCTGAAACGAAACTGGTTCTCGTCGCTGACGAGTAAAACGACATCGATGCGATTCCTGTGGAGCTCGCGGAGGGAAGGCCGCGCGCATCCGCGTCCGTCGGATCGACCCCCCCCCCCCCCGTGTGTGTATATGTGTGCATCGCCTTTATTTTCAGAGATACGGAAACGTCCCTGAGCATTGCAAATGACCTCATGCATTTTTACAGCGTTATAATGAAAACGCTCCTCCGCGCGACGTCCCGTTTTATGCGCCGTAAGGGAGACGGAGAGAGACGTTTCCGATTAAATCAAATGTCGCATTTTGTTCCGCTGCGTGTCGTAAATAAAAAAGGGAACAATGTAAAAAAAATAGAACGAGATGGAAGAGCGTGCGAGCGTTAACATCGCGAAACACACGACAATTGAGAAGAAAGAAGATCGCGCCGGGAACGAATCCGACGACGCTCGCGGCGGTAAAACGTCCAACATCTGGCTACGATTTACAAATTTTTCGAGCCTCGTAATGTCGGGGCGAAAGGAAACGGGGATGCGTCGGCGGGCGGGGTGCATCAGGTATTTTTAAACTGACGCGACATACACACAGACACACACCGGCTGCATAACATTCGACCCGCCATCAGCCCGCGTCGCTGTCACACGGCAAACACAGTCGGTTGATCTTGACACAAATGCGGGCGGTCCCATTGCCACGAGCGTTGTCCCTTACGACGACACCGACGATGTCGAGCCTCTTTTGCAACGAAAATAAAGCGATGCTTTTCCGAGCTGACTCATCCGACCTACGTCCGTGAACCGGATACGACGCGCAGGCACGAGGGCTGCCGCCGCATTGCGTGACGACCACGTTGGAATTCACCGGAGTACTCGACCTCTCCCTTCTTTCATTTCCTCTTTCGTCACATTTGAGTGTTACGCGATACATGGGCGAAATCTTTCTTTTTTCATTCTTTCCCATCTTTTTAACGAGACTTTTAGGGACGCTCGTTAAAATTCAGAAAGAGCGAGGAAGAGAGAAAGAAAGAGAAGTGGCAGGATGAAAACAGGTATTTTTTTTCCTTTTGTTCCCCTGTCCATCTTCCTCTTCCTTCTGACGGAGCTAGATAACAGCCAGTATTGAAATCTGATGAAAAATCGAATATGGGGTAGGGGAAAGGGGGATGGGTCTCGCTTTTTCGATCGGAAACCGTGGAGCTCATACGGGTGAGAGATACGCGTTGGGCGGGGAATTTTTGCTAGGACGCGACGAGCAGAGGGCCGAGCGGGTCGCCGGTCGCAATTAACGATTCGCTAAGCAATTAGCGCGCTAGCGCGACGGACGATTTATTTTCCGCGCGCGCCGATATATAAGCGCGAATTATATATTCGGGCCGAAGGATAATTTAGCGTCAAACAATTCCGGCGGCTCCGGCGGCGCAAACAGCGCGAGTAAACTCAATCTAACGTGATTACGGAGTACGCCGCATAATCAAGCGGAGGTGCGTATTATACGGTCAAGCGATATCCCGCAGCGGGAGAACAAGCGGAGCGAGCGATGCGTGCAGCGCGCAATAACTGAAACCGGACTTTTATTTCCGCGTCCACTTCGAAACGGAGGGTGTTTATCCGACGTAATGGACACACACACCGGCTCCATATCCGAACCCTATTAACCCGTTTTTCCGGCGAGACACGCCGAAAACAAACCTCCCGACCGGATATCTATCTGCGGAAACGACGGAAAGGCGGCGGGAAAATGCGAATGACGAACGATTACTTGCCGTCCGACAAATGCAGCGGTCCCGGAAGTGCGAGGAGGAGAACACGGGGGAATACGGAATCCTACGTAGGAATCGTATACATTCTGCTGAAGTACCGGAGAATGGCGAGGTACCAATTCGCCAGCAGGCAAAACGTTAAGACCGACATACTATTTATTATGTTTTGGGCACTAAAGCGCGGTTGAAAAGTAGAATTCAAATTTATGCGCGTGAATGCAAAGCGACAACGTTTTTCTACCAAAATATATTGTAGTCTTTTTTTTTATTATTACGAGGGCGGTTCAATAAGTACCCGTGTTAGACGACAGAGGGCGTTCCTGAGGGAAGTTGGTGTTATCATTGTGTGCTGTCATCTATCAAACGACGGCAAAACAAATTGCAGACTGATTGATAGGTTAGTTTGGATTTGGCAGTCATTCGAATAAGACGTGTTTCGTGATTTTCGCTAAGATGGAAAAAGAGCAGTATCGTTCGGTAACTCGCTTTTTGATTTTGGATGGGAAAAAAATGCGAGGAGATAAAAGCAAAGTTGGATGCTGTTTATGGGGACACTTCGCCATCTATGACCACAGTTAGATATTGGTTCAACGAATTTAAACTTGGGCGAACATCCGTTTTTGATGAGAAGCGACCAGGACGCCCGGCAGACGTGGTTACCGAGGAAATCATTCAAAAAGTCCACGACATGATTCTCGCTGATCGACGAACGAAAGTGCGCGAAGTAGCAAAGGCCGTAGGTGTGTCGACCGAAACGGCAATTAATATTTTACATGATAAGTTGGCGATGAAAAAATTGTCGGCCCGATGAGTGCCGCGATTGCTCACGGTGGACAACAAGCGGATGCGGCCAAACTGCATGAATTGCGTTATGAATTGCTGCCGCACCCCCTGTATTCACCCGATCTGGCTCCCTGCGACTTTTTCTTGTTCCCTAACATGAAGAAATGGCTCGCGGGAAAAAAATTTAGCTCAAACGAGGAAGTCATCGCCGAGACAGAGGCGTATTTTGGAGAGTTCGACAAATCCTATTTTTTGGAGGGGTTAAAAAAATGGCAGGAACGTTGGGAGAAGTGTATCTTTCTAAAAGGGGACTATGTTGAAAAATAAAAAAAAATTTTTTGAAAAAATGGTGTCTTCATTTCTAACACGGGCAC
Organism: Dinoponera quadriceps; assembly: GCF_001313825.1. Classification (NCBI taxonomy): domain Eukaryota; kingdom Metazoa; phylum Arthropoda; class Insecta; order Hymenoptera; family Formicidae; genus Dinoponera; species Dinoponera quadriceps. Next base: position 2,035 of record NW_014557213.1, on the reverse strand, counting down.
TTATTGAACCGCCCTCGTACATACTGTCTTGCAAATAACTACTGTTTAAGAAGTTAGGGAAATGATGCTTCGAGAAAATAGACTCCGACATCGACGCATCCATGTTACCAAGAAATTGTCAAAAGATAACATTTAAGCACTGAACTTATATATTATTTTATGCATTTGCTACATAACCTTACCTTATCTTTGATATATATTTTTAATTAAATTTTATTATATTAAATTTACTTTGTTATATAAGAGGGAGGGTCAAATTATCCAAATGCCATGCTATTGTTTAACTTTGCACAACTCGAAATATATAGAGTGGAATAAAATGTTCGACAACGAAGAACACACTCAAATAGATATATATATATATATTTGTGTGATAATACGCTTAAGTTTAAGAAGAATGAGGAAGTATATATAATTAAGTGCTAAAATGTACCTTGAAAACGTTCCGAAACGTTTCGGAAGTAAAAATACGTTATAACAAGTGTCAACTATTGTATTGTTACGCTCGTGCGGGGAAATAAAACGAGACAACGTTAAAAGGAAAACAACTTCAATTATATTTGCTATTTACAAGGAAGTACGCGTAACTCGCAGGCTCAAGCTCTCTCTTTCGTTAAAGACCGTCGCGCACGTCACGACGACTCGACCGCCCCAGAGAGAATCTCTCTAACCCGTTGTTTATCCGTCAACGCTGATCATCTGTTGTTTTTGACTCGTTGCCAAGAGAATCAGCTGTACGTTCAGAGCGCTAAAAGCGCGGGCATCAAGACACGGGCGTAACAGTATATATTGTATATATTGGCATATTAGAGCAATGCTATGTAATGACGAGACTACTAAATGATTCCGTAAGTAATCACTAGAATTCGCCACCTAATAATGAAGATATTAAGATGGACCATAGTACCTACAAAGGCCATAATACCACCTTCTCCCCTATTAACACAGTATCGGGAATCGATAAATTTTGGTACATTTGCAACACTGGGAATCGGTATAGAGTTACAATATTGTCCTTCGAGACTTGGCCTATCGCTATTACCCCAATATTCCACCAGTATCAAATCAATATCGGCATCTAGTACTATTCGCTAAAAATTATTATTTAGCCAATAGTTATTTTTGTCAGCAGTTATTTTCTACTTAGGATATTGCTTTTTTCGGCACAGTTTTTCGTCGCTTTTCGGAGTCTCTCGTGACAGGTCGATGAAATCTTTCCGCGTTTTGCGCGAATAACAACACGCAATTGGATTTAATTAGCGTGCATATCGCATGTATTATCTGACTGAGCGTTTACCTTTCGGTCGATTGGTAAAAAGTCGACGTTCACGAGGGCGAATCGCCCCCCGATATCTCACGATTCATAACGCGCGCACAATTGCACCGTCGCGTTCGTTACTCCGTAAGATTGATCGATTTTCTTTGCAAATTGGCGATTCTGACAGGCGTGATTGGACGGCCGATCGATGGTGGCTAGCGCGCCGCGTCAAATGAGCGACGGACCGGCGAAAATAACTTTGAGGGTTTCCCCGCCGCCGACGACGACGGCGACGATGACGGCGGGCACGGTATCTCCGAGTTTTGCGAAACGGATTTGGGACGTCGAGATAAAACGAAAATATTTCGCCGCTCGCGCGCGCTGTTTCAAGAGCGCTTTATAAATAAACTGTAGCCGGTTAAGGTTGCTCGCGGCTATCCCACCTGACACACGGCGATCGTGCAGCTCTCGAACGCAAACGTATTTTATATTATTATTATTATTATTTGTGCATGTTATCGTTCGTTATAATTTCGAAACGGCCAAAAGATCCTTACGTTTAGGAGGACGCTTTTTTGCAGGCAAGAAGGAGAAAGGGCACGGGTATCAAGTCGAGAAAAAAATCACGTTACATCCTCACGTTAAACTTTCAATTGTAGGAGTTAAGACAGCAAAAGGAGATCAATTCCGATGATATAATTTACTCCTGTTTTGATCATGATGATATCTTATACCAGGTGTATGCATAAGTTTTTTCCGGTTTTTTGGTAAAAAAAA